>NC_092838.1:6479729-6831537 GCF_039878825.1 Excalfactoria chinensis | reverse complement strand
TTGCCTGCTGCAGCACATGGTGAGCCAAGGCACTAAGCCTGCTCTAGACAAGGAAATCTGAGCATTTCCTTGCCCACGTGTATTTTTACATTGCACTTCCTACTGCTTCCCAGCTACAGACCTGGCACACTGGTCTTCAGACAAGATAATTGAATACAAATGCACCTTTTTAGATGCATTATGCTACTTTTCACCAAAATGAAGAAAATATGATGTAGAAAACACGATGCATCATATGGATGAGAACAATGTAATTAAAACAAACAAACAAAAGCACAAGCAGAAAAGCTTGAGAAAAATATTTGAAGAATTCACAGCAGGCAGAGAAACATATTAAACATCTGATCACATCACAGCCTCTGTGGTGATTTGGCCTCAGAAAGCCCCAAATGAACTCACAAAGTATCTAACAAGACCAAATGAGCACTACTGAAAGCACGTCACAGGTAGCTGGAGCCAGGTTTTACACCTGATAAGCACTAAGTTACCAAACTTGTCCTGCTAGGAGTGGTCAGGTTCAGGCTCTTCAAAACTCTGACAGAGCTAAGCCAGCAAACAAAGCCAAACAAACCCTCCAAATATGACAAAGTCCCGACATTCTCAGTGAGTGCAGCCACTCCTGGTCCTGCAGGCTGCCACCCCCTGGGCTTCCAGCACCCATCCACAGACACAAGTGCATTTTAATGAAGGTTGGGAGCTTCCTGGACTGCAAGAATGTGAATCCCCAGGCTGGCAGCACAGCCTGATGCAGCTGCACTCCTAATGGGGACACAAAGAATTAACAATAGATTTGAACAGAGCTGTTCAAGCATGCTTTATTCATTCTGCATGTCGTGCTGGAATTATTTATGATTTTTCCCATCATCTGAGTAGATACTTTCTCTGTAGAGAAGGCCAATGTCTAATGTTTCCTCTCCAAAAGACAATTTAAAGGAGAAGGGGTTAGACAGCTAATATTTTATCTACAGAAGAAAACAATTATTAAAACCAATCTTTAGCTGTCGTTATTTAATGACGTTACATTGATCGGAGCCTGCTCTGACACAGGATGTGTCTCACCCTCTCCACGTCACATGTGAGCTGGCTTGGGGAGCCAATTCCACTGAGAACCACTCTTTTTGAACTCAGTAAGATAAAGCAATTAGTTTTCAGGCTGATCTAATTTGCTATGGGGTACGCAGCTGTAAATGTTGACATAAAAGAAATAGAGGGAAAATGTGTATGAGGGCACTTCCAGTGACTGCGCCTTTGGTTGAATGTGGGTTTGGTTTTCAAACTGTTCTCACCTCCCAGAAGTGAAATAGGGGTGAGCCAGAAGAAAGCTAAGAGTAAGCAGAGGCAACCCAAGCTACCTAAAGTCAGAGACACAACTTCAAATCTGGAGTAAAAGGCAAAGAAAATACAAAAGAAAAGAAAATTAAAGAAAGAAAACTCATCCCACTTCCATGTTTATTGGATCCAAGGGCCTGATTCTGTTCTATTCCCAGGAGTAAAATACAGGAAGAGTTACAGAATGCTTGTTGACAACAAGTGACTATAGCTATGGGGGGAGAAGAACATGCTCTGAAGTAAGTGCTCCAAAACTCTCATAAATCGACACTGGAATGGACTATAACCATTGTATTTCCATGTCTGTTACAACAGAGCACAGCAGGACATACTCTCACCATAGCAACCCAGAAACTGCCCCATCCAAGTGTTTCCACTCTGCAACACCAATCCTTCGCTGTCCTTGCTTCTCAAAGAAAACTGATGTATTTGGGCTTTTAAATAGCACTTGAAGCCTGGGTCCCAGTTCCAGTGCCACTTGAAGTCCTCTGCACTCTATCAAACAGCAGCAACAGGAAGCATGAGTCACATCACTCTTGTGCTGCAGAGAGGTATTGAAAAATGGGGTCAAAGCTAGGAAAGGATCTCTCAAATCCCTTCAATGCATATCAGTCTCTTGGGGCCCGCTCCTTATAGCACATGGTGCAGAGATTTAATGATCTGTTAGATCTCCATAAGATGAAGTTTTATCCATGCTATTCACATGCTCCCTCTTCTGCTGTACAGTCAGCCTTCACCAGGACAAAAGTTCACAGAGGTGATTTGGGACAGCTGATGGTCAGGCTCCTGCAGCCCTGCTGTCCCTGCCAGAACAACAGTGGCTTCTGGCAGATGCCAAGTAGGCAGCTGGAGGTGAGAACATCATGTTATATCCATTACTCCAGACCTTGTTTGTTAAACCCCTTGTTTGTTAGTATTTCCGTTGTGTTTCGTTCTAAACATCTCATTAAAACTTCATGACAAAAATCTGTCCTTGGATGATTTTCATGGAGGGAGAAGACATTTCACAAAGCACTTCTAGATTCAGTAGGACAGCATGCTTATTTTCCTTGAACTAGGAAAAACAAAACCCACATTCTGGAAGAGATGCTGCATGCATTATCCATACCAATGGTGCACCAGTCCTTGGCTCCTACAAACTCGATTAACTTCCCCAGCTTGCTAACACAACACGCTTACTTAGGAGACACTAATAAGAAGATCTTGAAGAACTGACGTGACTGTGATCCCTGGAAGGGTGGTTGTAATTCCACGCTTGTTTAGGAATAGATTGTCTCCTTTATACAGGTGGAAAATTAAGGAGAAATCTAGAAGAGCCATTTCTGGGAGTGCTATGCATCCTGCTCCCACACAAACTAAATGAAGTCTTCCCTGGCCAGCATCCCAAGAGATTAGCTGTATTCAAACAGCTATTGAATCTGCCAATAGCTGAGATGCAGAACTGCAAATATTATATTTAGCACTTGAAATTCTTTAAACGTGAACAGGCAGTTCTTACAACACAGGAGTTGGTGGTATATTTTATTTTTTTCTACTCTACTAAGGAGAACACAGAGTGAGATGAACCTTTTGAGACTGTTTGGACAACAATGAAAGGACACTGCTGCTGAAGAATCAGAGAATCAGAGAATTCACAGCTAGCTCTACCCACATTACTACTCACCTCCATGCACAGCTGTGCACGGTATGTAAAGAAAAAGTTCAGTCAAGTTCAGTTGATCCTGAACATGCAAAACGCCCAGTAGCTCCAGTGGAGGCTGCACTGAGCCTCCAAGTTTTCCCTGGGAGCTTGCTTTCCGTGCCTTATTCAGATTGTTAACCCTGCTCAAATGTTTCCTGCAGAGCTCTGTATGCACAGCACAGCCCAGCCCTCCTGCACCCCTTTTGTGCACAGCAAGTACTGTCAGTGAGGCTGGGATAAGCTCAGCTGTAGGACTGATGTGTATTCTCAATTGCAACAGAATCAGGTGTAAAAAGATTCTGGGATCTCTGCTGTTCAATGCTACATCCAGCAGTATAAAATGAGTTTTGTTATGGATGTACCCCAAAAGGCTACATAATAAATCAAAGCTCTACCTATTACTCTGCCTTTTGATTACAGGAGTGCTGAGTTATGTGACATCACCAACTGTACGCAGGTAAGCTGACAACAGAAAAGTAAAGTAATTTGTACCCCGATGCTTTGTTGAGAAACAAAAAGCCTTCTCTGAGCACAGGGTTAACTCAAGAAACACTTCTTCTGCCTGTGATTCCCAGCCGCTCTGCAAAGTGGCTTTTGCAGTCTGTGATGCTCTAAAAAAAGAGAGGAGCTAAACGCTGCAGTGATTCATAACTGCCTTTGGGAGCACACAGGCAACATGCTGCAGACCTTTGGCATTCTGCAGCTCCTTCAGCCAATGAGTGACAGTAAGCGGTGAAGTGCCTGCCAGCAGCAGAAATTTAGGTACTGCCAAACGTCCCAGCATCACACCACAAGATCTCATGGAGAACTCCTGCTTTCATTTATATCCTATTAGGGATTGTTAAAAGCCTTGGCTTCCTGTCTCATGAAGTCAGTGGAGCAAGCCATGTACACTACGAGCAAGGAAACTCCACTCAGATGGCCCACAACGGCTTTATCCAATTCTTCATTTATTCCATAGTCTTTTAGTTTTACAGGCCAGTCATAAATCTGCACTGAGCTTTACAGTCAGACTTTGACCTGCAGTAATCAGAGATCATTGGATATCATTTCTCCCCAGGGACTGAATCCGCAACCTTGGGCCTAGATTTGGGATTGAATTTGGGGTAAAAATATCCAGGTTGGGCCACATTTACGGCAATTATAATAAATGGTCCAGTACTAAATTCAGCTTCAAAATCAGTCTTTCCTCCTACTGACAACAGAAACCCTAGCTTATGCACGGATTAATAAAGCAGTGCTATTATCTGCTCATTTATCCTGTATCATGAAAAGACTTGCTGTTTTCTTCCTTTGTGCTTTAATTGCTAGTCCTTCAGAGCAAAGATCATCTCTTTCACTTGCGTACAGCATACAGTGGGATCTCATTCTTGAATATTAATTAATTTGCTATGTAGCAATTATTTTCATTTCTGATGATGCATCTGAATTTGGGGGAAAAATGCTCTTTAGAGAAGTGCTCTTGACAAGCAGAGTTCTCCTTTCTGGGCAGTTCTTATGGCAGGAAGAAAGATCAAGCTGCTCTGAAGTCCTGAGCAGAACAACTGCATATTCACCATGTGCTTTATCTTGCCATGCTAGAAGTACCACTTATGTCAAGGAAACAATTGTTCAATCATACTGAAAACAGCCCTGATGTGAGGTTTTGAGAACTTTTTGCTTTCCTTCTCATACTGAGTATGGCTTCTGGGGCTGACATTCAAGGATATCGATCTTAGGCAAAAATAAATTGACCAAATTTTAGTCACATAGTTGCAAGTTGCTTTTACAAGACTGCATTTTGATCAGCTTTAAAAGAGCTGTTACTGATGTGCTCACAGGAAATCACAGAAGGGATGGAGATGCCAGTGCAGTATTATTTTCCTTTGAGGTTACTAACATTTTAACATGCAAAACACCCCTCAGGTAGCCTTTAAGCAGCGCTCATCCGTGTCAGTGTTTGGATTATGTGTGTGGAAGACATTCCTTTACCTAGGAACACAAACTAGAAAAGAAATACTTCCATTCTATTTCCTTTCTTTCCTGCTTCCCAGGTTTTCCACTTTTTCGGTGAGGAATAGTAGTATCAAGTCAATGAATACAAAGCTCAGATGATTGCATCAATAACGGGTTAAGCTGTCTAGATTAGCTGGTACCAATAGTCAGTACCAATAGTACTGACTGGTACCAATAGTCAGTGTGCCATGGTCCTTGTAAGCCAGGCTTCCCAGAAATACCTGCTCCTTGTTTGCTCACGCTTACTTCAGGTTTGCTTGCACTGAAAACTTTTGCCCGAGAAACGTTATGATTTCCAGCTGAGCAATTTCCTTCCCTGATGCCTTTTTTATTTGTGGAGGATGGCACACCTACAGCCTGAGCCCAAAGGACAAATAGTGAACAGAAATAAAAATACTCAGAGCTATTTTTTTATGCTTTGGTGAAATGAATACATGCTCTCTTCAGTTCCCCCCGCATCTAAAACCATGAGAGTTCTCTTGTACAGGAGGAATTTTCACTGACGTAGCCACAGCCCTGAGAAAACATTGTCATGTCTATAGTCAGCCATCTAAATACTCAAATAATAACAAATGCTGCATATTTTGAGTATTTAGTATTCAAAAAAGCCTCCTTCTCCCCCAGTTCCATATTTTCATATTTAAAAAGATGTTTTCCATTATTTATCATTAAATTCAGCTCCCAGTAAGAGTCTGCTAAGGGAATAAAACAAGTCTTCAGAGCCTTCTACAATTAGCATACCCTCATCATGCTCCAGTAATTATCTCCCCAGAGACTTCAGTTGGGATGCCATGCTGCTCTCATCACTACAGCATTCCATGGGGGAAATTAAGAGGCAAAACACCAAGATTACTCAGATGCCACATTTGTTGTGCATCAGCCATTGATCTTCTAGTCTTTTCGCATTTCACTCTAGCCAACAAATGACCTAGCAGCACCCAATACCAGCACAGCAGCATTTGTTCCAGGCTACTTATGGTAGGTCATGATGGATCAGCATGGAATCTGTGTTTAATTTACAGGGAGGAACAATTCTTTAATAACTCAGTATTGCGAAGAAGATATAGGCACTGTTTCTCAGGAGGCATCAGGGAGAAGAGTGCTTGGGTGTGACAGTGTACTTTTGCACGCTGTGCCATTCCTTTCTCTTCTTTCCTTTGCCTCCTCCTCCACAATTTACCTGATAGAAATCAATTGATTTTGCCTTATTCTCCAGGTTTTCTTTGCTGCATTATTCTTCTAGTCCCAGAAAATGCTTGGCTTCTTCCCAAGTCCCCAGCTCCCATTTTATATTCATATGGTATAAAAATGTTAGTAGACCATGTTAAAATTATTCAATCAATCCTATTAAAAAACGACAATTTCTAATTTTATGGACAACATGTAATTAAAAACTATTTGATCATATGCAGGAAAAATTCAACATCCCAGTTCTCAAGCTTCTTCACACTGCAGCCCCAGAGATCATTTCAGTACTACTCCAATGTTACTCAGTTGTAGTTGGTGTTCTACAAGTAGAAAGGAAAATAGCCCTCTTAACATCAATTTCTATCAGGAATTTCTATCAGCTGTAGGTATTTCTGAGAAATGCACATAGCCAGGTTTCTCTGAATTAAACCAGGAAATCTGATTGCTGTATTTTTACCCAGGATTACGTAACGTATCTCCCTGCTTGATTTATACTGAATGGGCATCAGTCATAGCCAAATGTCAGGACTGAATGCTTGATAAATTATGACTAACACTACATTGTATTGCAGTAACCAACTGCTTATTTCACAGTTGCAAACATTATGCAATTCTTTAGAAATATTCAGAACAAGAGATGTGTAGTACACAAAATCCAGGAGAGCCATGCGCCCACCTACATCACACTACGTGTGCTAACTTCTGATCTCACATCTTACACAGGGCACCTGCAAAGCCCTCAGGAGTTGTCAGGAGTGTTTCTGGTCAACTTTTGAGCAAGGTCTGATAAGGGAGATGGATTTAAGGACCTATTTATAGGAGTAGTGCTTGAACATAGTCTCATCAGACATTCCTATTTGATGTCTTTCAATATTTAAAACATTTAAGAACATACAGAATGAGCATTTCCAAGTTATAGGGAGCTTGTAAGAAATCCTATTCAATAGAGAGCATAGTTTCACTTTTTGTTTTCTTTAAAACAGTTTCACAGGAGAAAAATCTGTCTCAGCGTGGTATATACTTAACAGCCTACTGTTAATGCATGATTTACAAACCAATTTCATAGATTGCCAATATTTATCTGTTTATTTATTTATTATACCCTTCCTTTAAACGCTACCTTTGTACATTCACAAAGACCCCATAACTCACACCTAGGACTGTTTCTAAACCTGATAAAGTTCTTAATCCTAGCCAAGGACTCAACAGAGCCATGCCTAGAATGGAAGACAACATCCATGCTTCTGTATGTGTGCATTTGCTTGGTGTGTGAAGACTGGCCATAAAGCAATACGAGGATGTTTGTTTTTTATCACAATTCAGCCTGACCCATAAATTATATTGCATGTCTTAGGAACAAAATGATATAAACCTACATTAATTCCACTTCAAGCATCTCTAGAAGCATAAAGGACTTTGATATTGGCCAATACTCTCAGAGTGTGCTGTCCTGCTCACAAGATGAGTACAGAAGAAACTGTGGAAGGATTCTCGTAACTGGTGTAGCTGACAGCAACGCCATTAGAAATTCCAGTTACAGAGAATTGCAGAGCTAACTTACGTTGTAGCTGTTAAGTAACATTGACTCATTGGACTCCTAATTCAGGGCTGCTTTAGAACAAAACCAAACCAAAACAGTTAAATAATTAAGCTACAGCTAGCAGGACAGTAAATTATGTATCTATTGATATCTAGCTTATATCAGCATCTTCAGCTCTAGAATAGAGAATTACATACTTGCACTGGTATCATGCTTGTGCTAAAATTACGATACAGCAACAAGCTCAGTTTCCCTCTTGGCCTAAGAGTTTATTTGAGGTACAAATTGAGGCGTAAATCTCTTCTCTCTTTGGGATGAAAGGAGAGGATGGGAGCTGTGTAGGAACTGCATCACTGCAGTCCTTTTCTCTTACCCCTGTCACTCGAATCCACTGTCACCCTCATCTCAGACACACGTGAGACTCAAGTCCTCTCCCAGGAGGCCAGCAGGCACCACGTATTGCCAGGCCTTCAATGCGCCTCAGTGCTGCCTCGCTGCTCGTTCCTCAACAGGCTGCCCTTGCGAGAGCACCTGCTGAAGTCATCCTCCTTCTTTGCTCTGACACAAACACAGTCATCTTCCCTCAGTTCTCCTTGCTGGGCTGAGAAAACTTCCTCACCAGCTGCTCCTCATACGCTGCAGCAGAGCCTGCGGTTCCCTGGTAGCCCTGGGAAACTACAGCTCCCACTGTGCTGCGCAGTGCTGCAGCCAGAGTCCGGCCGTGCCCTGAGAGCTATGTGCTGGCTCGTGACCACGGACAGGAGGTTCCCTGCTCCCAGCACACAAGGGCATTGACTGCATCAGATGCTCTGCGGTCGGAGCCAGTTATTTGTGGAGCTCCAGGTATTTCACAGAGGGCACAGAGAGCGGGAAACACCACGGCTTGTCTTGCACATTTGCTTTGACTTAAAGTAGCACGGCTGGAGCAGTCAGACGCAAGCATGTATTCTGAAGGGATCATAAGGTGCTCTGAATTAGTGTTTAAAGCGGGCACAAAGGAATTCTGTCTTATGGCCGTCTGCCAGAATGCTTTCCGATACAGAGTAAATGCAAGTAAGAATATAGAAACCGCAGGAAAAGAGCCAGCAGGGTACAAGTGCTCCTCGCTTCCCTCTGGGCCCACACCACGCACCCTGCGCAGCAGCCGGGCCTGCTGAGCCTTGAGGCACGGCGACGCGCGCGGCCGGCGGCCATCTTCCCGGCGGGCGGCAGCCATCCGTCGGGCGAACATCCGCCCCTCCAGCAGGTCAGGACGCGGCCGGCTGACGCTTACGGTCTTCGCCTCCTCCTCCCCGTACCAAAAGCGGGGGGAAACCCGAGGCGGGGCATCACCTTACTCCGCCCCAACGTCGATACGGAAGAGCAGCAAACCCACCCTGCCCTCAGCTCGCCCGCCCGCGCAGCCGCATCTCGGCCTCAGGCTCTCGGACCCGGCGGCGGGCGGGGCCTTCCCCGGGCCGTGCCTCACGCCAGGGGGAGGGGCGAGGTCGCGACGAGGCGGCGAGGGACGGCACTGCGCCTGCGCCGCGCGGCCGGCAACGTCTGCGCACGAGTCGATGACGACACAACCCATCTGCCGCTTGGCCCCGCCCCTTCCGTGACGTATCTCCGGATTGACGTGCGTCTGAACCAGTGCCGCGCAGTGCAGCCGTTCAAACCGGCGGTGCCGGGGTAGGGGTGTCCAATGGCGCTGCGGGGCGGAGTTGGACGGCTGCGCGTTCCCGGGCGGCTCCGCCGGGCTTTTATTGCGCTCGGGGCGGCGCCGTCGCTCAGTGTGTTTGGAGCTGGGGCACGCGCCGGCTGGGCCCGGCGGCATGGGGGTAAGGTAGGGCTGGGCCGGCGGAGGAGGAAGAAGGGATCGCGCGGCTGTTCGGCGGGGCCGGGCCTTCGGGGAGGCGGAGGGGTCGCGGAGCCGGCCGGAGGATGGAGGACAAGAAGGAGGAAGGGGAGGCAGAAATCCAGGAGCACGGGCCCGAGCACTGGTTCAGCAAGTGGGAGCGGCAGTGTCTCGCCGAGGCCGAGCAGGAGGAGGCGCTGGCGCCGGAGCTGCAGGACGAGGCGGCGGCGCAGCCCGAACACAAGCAGCAGAAGCTGTGGCACCTCTTCCAGAACTCGGCCACCGCCGTGGCCCAGCTGTACAAGGGTGAGCGGCCGGGGGGGGAACGGCTAGGGCGGGGGAGGGCGGCGGGGACGGCGGGGCTCGACCTGGGGGCGGCGGTGCGGGGCCGCTGGGCGGGGTGGGAGCGGGACCGCGGCCCCACAAAGGGGATGTGGCGGCGAGACGGCCCGGGCAGGGGGAGGAGCGGGCTTCCGGCCCGGGGGGCTCCGCGCCCGTCCATGGAGGCGGACGGGAAAACAAAATGGCGTGAGGGCGTCTGCGGCCAAGGAACGTCGCCCTTCGCGGCCGCCGGCGGAGGGCTCGGCCTGGGATGGTGGCGCGGGGCCCTTCCGGGCGCTCCGGCGGAGCCGCCGCCGCGGGGGAGGCCGGGCGGCGGGGTAAGCCCCGCGGAGGTGAACCTCGGGCTCCGGGGGGCGGGCGGGGCGGGGACGGGCGGCTCTGCCGGCGGCGGCTGCCGCCCAGCCCGGGGAAGAAGCGCCGACAAAATGGCGAAGTGCGGAGCCGGCCCCATTGTGCGGTGGGGTTGCGGGCGGGGGCAGGGCTCGGCGCTTCCCTGTGCGGCCGCGGGAGCAGCCGCCGAGCCCGGCCCGACGGCCGGCCGCCCTTCCCGGTCCCGCTGCCGAGCCGCCCTCAGAAGGTGGAACAAAATGGCGAAACCTAACATGGCCGTTCGGAGTTAGCGACTCCAAAATAAACAGCGTGTGTCCTTCCCTCCCTGCAGACCGGGTGTGCCAGCAGCCGGGGCTCTCCCTTTGGGTCCCTTTCCAGAACGCGGCCACTGCGGTCACCAACCTCTACAAAGGTAAGGGGCTGCTGCCCGTGGCCCTCTCGCTGAGCCGGGCCTGCTCGGCCTCCTGCCCCGGCTTACTCATAAGCAGGGCCTGTTAATGTCTCTTATTCACCATGATAAAATCTAGCCCGAGACTGCTTCCTGAATCTTGAGAGTTTTCCCTGTGCCATTTTAGCTGACAGCAGTTGAATCTTTTCTGTTGCCTCATGTCAGTGACTAACAAGTTAAAAGCTGTTTTGTTTTGAGACCCTTGAAAGGGGGTGTTCTTAGTGTGTCTCTTACGATTCAAGGGAAGAGTGCAAGAGCTTCTGAGGGACTTAAAGTGTCCTACGTAGCTTTTATTTTGTGGTGTGTTAAATGCTGTGATGTCAGTCTAATGTGTGTGCTTTTTGACTGAAGTGTAAGTTGGGTTTAGTGCTTGTGAAAAAACTGCACGTAAACCTTTTTTAAAGAGCAAAACTTTGTTCTTGTGGCAGTGAGGCTTTTTGAGTAAGCCTTGCAGAAGTCTCCTGCTTTATTTTAAGCACCTGAATGTTGTTCCCTCTCATTAGGGTGGTTGTAAGAGAGTGTTCTTAGCCAAAGCTTTGGTAAGTGCCCCTTGTACTTATGGCTGTGCTGTTTGACTTGACTTGTCAAGATCTGTTTCTGAACTCTGCTGTTCTTCCAATTGGTACAAGAGCTCTTGGCTTCAGAAGGATTGTCCATTGGTTTTGTATGAGCAGAGGATGAACTTGGCAAGTGTGAATCCTGTTATTAACTGCCTTCCCTTACTAGGAAGGAAGATGCACTCTTGAGTTTCAAATTGTTATTTTTCTTATAATTCTGAGAGTGTTTTTCTTGTTCTGTACAGCACGGCTTGTCGTACACCCTGCAAGTTTTTCATTTGTCTTGAATTTCCTGGTTTGTGGGATTTGCTTGAGCTTAGCATGATTTTGGCTTATCAGGTTTTTGAGGGGTGTGGAGGATGCAAAAAGCAACTGTAGATAAATAATTCTCACTAGCAGAGATCTCTCTTGCAAGAGGTGTGTATGAATACTGTGTTGTCAGATGTGTAAAGGGGCAACCCGTTATCTTATGGGGTAGATGCTCTTCCTGAGGGAGAGGGCTGCTGAAACATGGACTGGCTCCATATAGTGTCTTGAGCATGGCGCTAGAGGAGCAGCGGGTAGTAAATTGTCTGGAATTATTAGTTAGTTGCAAATGATGATGTCCTTTCCAGTGTCCTTGCTACAGAGTCAAAGGCTGTTTAATTTTTGCTTAAATGACTTGGGTTAAAGGTAATCAAGTTAAAGGAGTCCTATTTTTTTTCCCTGCTATAATATGCTTAAGGGCAGAATATGTAGTTTCTCAGTGCTTAGGGAAACTAGAATTCAAGTAGGAAGCGTCTTCAGGCAGGTAGTGTGTAATACTTCAGAAAGGAGTGTCTGAAACCTCTCTTAAACAGACTGAAGTGCTTGGTTACTCAAAACTACAGTCTTTTTTCAAGTCCTCACTTGATTCCAAAGTGAATCCACTTAGAAGGTGGAAGAACATGCCTAGGGTCATCTAGACCATGGTGTACCTTGCAAGTAAAGAGTCCATTAATGTGAGTTTGCCTTGAGTATTAAACAAAATTACTCTTTAAAAACCTCCTCTGGCTTCCTCACGCATTCAGTAATAGTTATGTCAAAGGAATTTTGACAAAACATTGAAGTGTTAGGTGCTGTGAGCCAAATGTTACCAGCTTCCCCTTGCCCCATCAGGTTTCTGGTTTGGTAACTTCAGTGCATCGAAGCCTTTAATGGGAGCAATGTAAGAAGCAGTGTGTAGGGCCAATTTCATGTATATTAGCATTTTTCTTCAAAATAAAATTCATTATTGTACCACAACTAGAAGACCTGGGTTGTGGATTTCTACTTAAAGAACTGAATATCTGGTTTGTAAGGTAGGATTTTAGTCAATCTGATTTTTGAGCCCACAGTTTGCCTTATTATTGAATAACGTTTGTAACTGTGAAATGTAGGTAACTGGACTGCTTGTACATCTTGTCAGTCTTTGTGAACAAAACAGTTGTAGGTTTTAATGCCTGATCTTTCCTAGGGTAATGATGCTTGAAATTTGCCTAGAGTATGGTGACAGTGGTCGTCCTCATAAGTGACCTTAGTTAGCCCTTTGTCAAGTGTTCTTGGATACAAGGAGCGCAGGCCTGTTGATGTAGAGCTGGGTTCTTCATCTCTCAGGGCTTTCTCAAGGTATTTCAGGAAGGGATTAAAGGGCTGTGATCAGCCTCCAGACTAGCTCTGAGGTGTTTGGGTTGTTGCCCTACTGCGTTGAAGTCAGAGATGGTATGGAGTTAAAATGGCTGGAGGAATCTGAGTTGTCATTGCTTTGACAGCAGTTAGCTGTTGTATATCTTTCAGTCTTTTGATTGCAAAGCAGCTTAGGAAAGTATTCTAAAAAAGAGTGCATGAAGGTAATGTTATTGTACTGAATATACTTTGTGTTGTTTCCAATGAAATGATCTGGTATTTCCTTGCTTGGTAAGTTGTGCTATATTTGAGATATAGCTACTTGGAAGTTTTTTTAGCACTACTTTATGGGCCATCCAATGGTGCCTTAAAATAATGTCCAAGATTAATAAGTGGTTATTCTCATTCTTCTATGTGAGAAATAGATTAGATGTGTATATCACTGTTTACATGTAAACCAATATCTGGGACAGCTGTTCATAAATCTCAATACTGTTTTGAGGAAATGGCTTTTATGTTGGACTTCATTAGTAAGGGAAGAATTCCAAAGCAGTTTCTTCTACCTTTAAGTTTAAAAACAAATCTGGAAGTCAAGTGAATTGTGTTGTAGTGGGTACTATTTTAGCTTTGAATGTAGTGAGAGCCAACATGGCAGTGGTTTTCATGGTGAACAAGATCAACATACTTGAGTAAAGAATATGATTTGTCCACCTGTTCTGAAACTTGCTGATAGTACTTCTTGGCTGTCAGTTTAAGATCTTGCTGTAGTTTGAGAACAATGTAATACAAGTAAATAGTGTTTGTTAGAGATGAAGTTAACTGTTATGTGCAGATAACCAATTGCATCAATGGCAAATAAAACTGCATTTTCTGGCAGGATTAATTGTAAGTAATACCTATTCAATGTTTTTGTATGTCAGATTTGTAATTGATTCCTAAATGGGGAAGGAAAATCTTAGGTAATGTATTTACAAAAGAAGCCTAATTGAAAGATGTCAGAAATGCTGTTTTTAGCTAGATTCAAAACTATGGCCTCCCATAAATTTCCTCTATGTAGAATTTGGATTAAGCTAGGACTCTAAAATGGGAATCTTCTGAAAATTGCGCATCTGTTAGCATCAAGAAAATAGTTGATTCTTTTCTGTGCAGTTTCCTAACTCTGCTGATGTACTTTAGGAGTGCACAGAAAGTTTGTTAAGCAGATGCGTGCCTGCTGGTTTAAGCCTTAGACCAGCCCAAAGGATGCTTCTAATGTTAATACAGTGTGGTTTCATTGTGCTCTAGTGTTAACCTCGGGTATAGCAAATAAATGCTATTGCTGAGGAGTTTAACATTCTGACTTGTAAAGGTGGAGAGGGGGAGGAAGGGGAACTAATTAACTCATTTTAATTAATATTTCTTAGTTTTAATAACTTATTTTCACTGCTAGCAAACTTGGTACTGTATTACAGTAACCTGTAGAAGACATGCTTATTTCTTTTGACTGAAAGTAAGTCATGTCAGTGGTGTACCATACTGTATGTTTTGTTCCATCTGCATTATTTACTAAGAATACTTTTCTGTCTTCTTGCAGAAAGTGTGGATGCCCATCAGCGAAGCTTTGATGTAGGAATTCAGATTGGCTATCAGCGTCGGAATAAGGATGTGTTAGCTTGGGTTAAAAAACGCAGAAGAACTATTCGTAGAGAAGACTTGATCAGCTTCCTTTGTGGAAAAGTTCCTCCTCCAAGAAATTCTAGAGCTCCTCCAAGACTGACTGTAGTATCCCCTAACCGAGCTACTTCAACAGAAACTAGCTCATCTGTAGAGACTGATTTGCAACCCTTCCGTGAAGCCATAGCTCTGCATGGTAACAGTAATTTTTCAATACTACTTGGTTAAAACTGGGTGGGAATTCATAAAGCATGTCTTCCTCTTATGCTTTGGATTTTGGTCACTGATACTGTGATGTGATGTACTCAATGTTCCAGTTGAAGGTGTCTACCTAATTCCCTAAGAGCTTTCTGTATGTGAAAGACTTGGTAGCTACTAAAAAGTTGCATGATCAGGTATTATGAATGAGGTGTGTTGTTAAGAGTTCACGGCTGCAGAATATTTGTATCAATGCTTAAGTAAATAGAATTCTTGGGAAATGGCATTACTATGCTTGCAACTAGTGAAATGTTAAGTTTTGACTAGTAGTAACTAACAGATTTATGTGGGGTACATGAAGAAGGAATTAACAGTTTCAAAGTATCTTTGGGGATCCTCTTAGTGCCCATGTTTTTTCGGTGCAAGGATAATAAAGAGGTATTCTGCTCCAGCAAGTGTCATGGAGAGGGATGCTGTAGGTTCCCCTCACTGCAGGAGTCCTGCTCAGCTCTCATTCCTGGTTCACTTCTTAAAAATGTACTCCAAGTTGATTCATAATGAACTTCCTTGCTGTTTTTAACAGTGGTGGTATAGCTTTTAAAAAGTTACGAATGATCAGCAGCTAATTCTGCTTTGAACTTCAATCCAGCAAGTGATAAAGAAAATGGTCCTGAGGTGAAAATAAGCAGTTCACCTTTAGATTTTATTATGCCTTATAACATTTCTAAGGGGTAGCAGATACTTTGAGCTCATAATAGACTGATTGTAAGACGCAAAGATAAAACTGTCTAGAAATATCTGTGGAGAAAAATATTAACTTTATCATATTACTTCTGGTAAGGAGTAGGATTTAGGTAGTTAAGTACATTCCTTAAAATGTGGTCTTTGCTACGGCAGTTTTTCAAGATGAATAAGCCCTACGCTGTTACCAGAATTAGGCTATCACTTCGTGGTATTGGCTGCTCTGTTGCCATTTCAGTGAACCATGCTTACACCTGATCATGTTTTTTTGGCAGTTTTCCTTCTCATATTGGAAGGTGATTAGAGAACTCTGTGTACCAGTATTGTTTATTCAGTAGGTTAAGTGGATTTCATGAGGAGGACAGCTGCAAAAGCTGACTCTCATGTAATACAGAATGATAAGCAGACTTTAGTTTCAGAAGGGAAGTTTTGGTGTTTTTTTTATTGTTAAATTCTGTGCAGTTTGCTTTAAGTAAAAGCTTACCAAGTCACTTAAACATGGAGCACTTTTAAGGAGAGTTATTGTTGGGTATTCACTGAAGTTATTTTCGTGTCCTTGTTTTTCCAACCTCTGCTTAATATAGTGGTGGTTCATGGAAGTCATTTTGCAGCATGTGAGGTGGAACTTCTGCGTGTAAAGTTTGGAATATGAAACGAATAAGGTTCATGAGCAGGGTAGGAAGTTTGCTCTGATAGTACTGTGGGAGGGACTAGAAATGTGCTCTTCCCCTTAATCAGCTGGTGGACAGGGTTATGTGTCAGTCACCTTCTGGATTAGTTTCTTGTGATATCAGTTTCAGTCTGATATGACACATGCTGTTTGTATTCCTCTTTCAGTCACTAGACTTGTGTAGGGCCCCATGACTGTTTTTAGGCTAGTACCTACAATTTGTCACCTTCCATCTCCTTCTTGCCTTTTTCTTTAACACTGAGGAAGTGATGATAAAATCTCCCAATCTTTGTTCCTGTTTATTGTTGGTCAGTTTAGGACTGCTTTGTTTTTGTTTGTTTTTTTAAACCTGCAAATTACTTTTGTACATTAATTTAGGGCTGTGTATCTGTGTCCTTGGCAGGCTGCTGAAGTGGTGTGCTACTTCTAGATGCTGTGAGTAAATGTAGTGAGTAGCAACTTCAGCAAGTGTTCAGGAATAAGGCTGTAAGTGGAATTTTTGACTGGTGTGTAAAAGGGTTTTGTGCTAGAAGGCTTTCTGTGGAAGAGGAGGATTCCTCTATTAGTGACATGGATGGGCTGAGTCAGAGTTAGGGGCAATACAGAAACTTGCTGCTTAATGTGCTGTGGTTTGTAAAACAGGTATGAGTTTAAAGTACAGAATAAGGCTCTGAAATTCCTTTACGTGGCTTATTGTTGGTGCTTAGAAGGGGATAGTGGCATGGCTGAAGGCCTAGATCCTTCAGTTTGCTGATCTTACTACTTAGAGAGGAAGTACTGTACTTTAATCTCAATATTTTGTTTTAAATCTGAAAACTTAGAGAAGAAGCTGTATAGTGATGTAGTTTAATACTTCCTGGCAAGCTGTGTGCAGCTCTAGGTGTATTCCTTAAAATAAAACTAGAGTATCTCTAATTGAATCTTGAAAACCTTTTGCTGCATCTGCATGTCTTCCTAAAACTGCAGTTTTAAACTTTTCTTGCATTTTGATCCTTGTCTGGCATGTATTATAACTCAGCAAGGTGATTAAACTGCTTTACTGATGAAAGCTAGGCAGTTTGAACCCTGAACTTAGTTTTGTGGTACTATTCACATACGGGTAAACTTTACTCCTGTTTTAAAAGCAGAATGATCAAGAAGAGCTGTATGAACTTGGGGGTGGGGGGAGGAATTCATAGTGAGCTTCCTTTTCTCTTGCTTCTGTTACAGCATTTCTACTGTGTGCATCTGTTACTGAACTCCTTTAGTGTAACTTCTGGGTACCAAAGAATGAATCTTGCAAACTGGCAAGTAAAAATGTTTGCCCTTGATGGCAACTCTGCATTATTGGTGTGCTGGAGGGCACTCTTTGAAATACAATCTCACTTGAAACTAACTGTTAAAAGCTTTACTCAGCACTTAAAATTTGGGAAGTAGTTAAGGTAAAGTACGCTGTTGTACCCTGCAGCTCAAGTGGATTTTTCTTAGAGTTACAAGTGGTGAAGTGTATTCCTGGAAGTGAGAAGGATAAAATACTACTATTGTTCAGCTCCTCAAACATGAGTTTGCAGTTTTCATCCAACCCTAATAAGAAAAGCAGTCAGTATAGACATAGATGCATCTTCCTCAATGTGCATGTGTGAGAGAAGAGTTTTCAAACAAAGGTTACATCAAATTGATCTGATACATGTCAACTTCTAGACATTATGACTGTCAGATCACTTTCTGCCTTATTAATAGGTAGGATGCAGTCTGCCTCCGAGGCTGCATGAAGGTGCTGGTTGTCCTGCAGTCTGAAATGATGCTTTGATCTTCCAGTGTGGGGCTGAGATTCTGTCAGATGTATATGCAATGTGGAGTCTGTACTCTAAAATCCACTTCTCCAGAACTGTGGGAGAGAATGCCTTGTATTTGAAGGGAGCAGCAACTCAGGAAGGCAATACTAAGAAGCCTTGTAGTTCAGTACACTTACTTAAAGTGATGCATTGGTAGACAAGAGCTCAGTGAAGAAACACAAGGGTTTTTGCTTGGTAGACTGAGTGTTGACATGGCATTGATTCAGTCCCTTTGAGCTAAACTCTTACTCTGCCATATGGAAATATGCAGCTTGACTCATAAAGATTCTAAATGTCCGTGAGGTTTTGTCTTGTCTTACCATCTGTTTTATATTACAAATTAGTATTAAAAAGTGGAGAAGGAAGCAACTGACAGAGACCACAGGAGAGTAGAGTTTAGATGAGCTGGATAGGATTAAATTTGACATGAAGATTATGTATACATATCATGAGGTTGTGTTGCTGGAACTTGTTGTGTAGCAGTAATTAGACAGAATGTGGTAGTGAGAAAGATTTTGGTGAAGTTAACTGTTTGTTGCTTTGGTCATACTTCAAGTGTGAATGAATATTCCTTTTAATCCTTGCTGATCAAAACATCTGGAAACAGTAGTTCATGCTACGACTATGCTGAAGTCATTGTGAACGTGGCTACAGTGCAGATGAAACAGGTTGTGGTTTATGAAGCTTCAGTTAGGTTAGTGTAAATAAAACTGCCAACTCTAAAACACATTTACTTATGCTGAACATTTAATTCTCCATGAAGCATGAATGTTTAGCCAAGCATTCTAGTGATTTGATAAGCTTGAAGAGTACGTACTTAATTGTAACCAATGTTACTGAACTAATATCCTTTCTGTACTGTAACTTTTACTAATAGTGTTATAGTAAGTGCTCTAAGCCACCCTTCAGATATCAGTAATTTCACAAAAGTCATCCATGTGGTATTTCATAAGAGAAAAAATAGTGGAACTGAGAAAGTAATGAATACTATCAAAAATTTCAGACAATGCCCTCAAATCTATTTAAGTCCCAAAAAAGGAGAACTATGCATCCTTTCTTAAAGGCTTCTTATAGATTTCTCCTGCAAAAAGCCATGGGAGATTTCAGCAGTGATCATGGGGTAATGAGATAAGTAAAAACAACTTAGCTATTGAATCGGTACTGTTTTGTAGGTAAAACTGAAGTGCCTGTGATTAGGTCCTGTTAATCACAGTGAAGTTGTTAAATGATGTTACTCGTCATGTCATCTTACTGTGTAGTATCTATTACTAAGCTAACCTAACTGCTTAGCTTAAATGCTCTCAGAATACACTAAAAACTTGAAGTAATTCTCAATAAATGGGTTTTCTGAGATTTTCCTCTTGCATGACAACACCTTTCCTCTAAGAAATGAACAGTGGATCATTCATCCTGAAATAGGTTCAGATCTTTTTGATTACATTGCTGATTGCCTTCAGTGACATTATGTGAAATGGCAATTCAGTGTTTCAGCATGTCTTGTTTTTTCTCTTCTGTACTAGTTTGCCTAGTCTTAAATTGATGTAAAAGTTTCACTTGACATTAGATTGATGTATAGTGCTACGTAATATGGCAACTGCTGGTAACGATACAAAACTGTCACTCCATGGTGAGGCTGTTTGCATACTAATGATGACCTACAGATATTTAACTGATCTACTATGAGATGGAAAATTAAACTGTAACTAGAAGTACTTGTTATGTTACAGTATCATTGTATTCTGATCTTTGTAGCAGCTGATTTGAAGCTACTTCACTGCCTTTGACACCAGGCTTGATTAAAGTTCATAAGCTTCAGAGTAGCCTCTGAGAGAGATGCTGGTTCTGAGTCTAAATTTGTAGTGATTTGGTATTAGCTAAATACTGAGAAGTGAATGTCTGCCTGTGGCATTGCTTGCAATGCTCAGTGTTAGAATGCTGTAGTGTAGTAGATATACAAGTCAGAATTAAGAAGTGTACCTATGGCTTTAAACAATGTGTGGTATTTGAAAGTCTCTTCTTAAGAACAGTTAAAAATGTAGTTCTTGAGTGATGACTGAAAAATGGTTTCTCACCTCACAGATCAGTTTTGGCTTTAGTTTTTGTAAAAAAAATAGAGGTCCCTTGATCATGAGCTGTACAGAACAGTCAGTGACAGAGTGATGTGAACTGTCAGTTGTGGAAGTAACAGTGCTGAACCTGTGTGTTTACAGCAGTTCTGTTAGGGATTAGTGCTGTGGAGAACCATTGGCAAACAGTTTGGGTTTGAAAGCATCAGGAGCATCTACCCTCTGTGCACTGTTTTGTTTTTCCAGTTGAGTTGTACAGGATGGAATGTTCTTCCTAATGCTGTGTCAGTTGACATTAAACTTTCTGCTGTCTTTGAATTGTGTGGTGATTTCTTACCTGCTTAACTTTTGTGCATCTTTTTTTTGTTTGGGTATTTGTGTCATTGGTTGGGTGCTTTGCTTTATTTTGCCGATATATAGGAGTCTCATTTTAATGGCTTCAAATTTAAGCTCAACCTGAATTCTGAGAGTACCAGAACAAACTTTGGCTTTGGCCTATTTTTTCATTGAAGGGGCTTCTGTTTTTTAAATACTTTGTCATTTTGGATTAAAGAATTTTAATGTTGTTAAAACCCTGTGGGATTCTCATCAGGCTTAAAACTGTGCTTCTAAGTCATTGGAACATTCACTGTGGCTGTCAGCAGAAGCTCTAAGGGAGCACAAGCTATTAGCTCTTAGTGGACATTGCATAAAATACTCCACATAAAGTAGATCTTGTTGTCTGGTGTTATTTTTACAGTGATGTAGAGTGAATCTGGCTAACCTGTCCTGTCATGACTTGTGTATCAACCTGCCATCACTGCAGATGGCTTTAGAATCTGATAATTAGTAAGAAGTTTTCACTTCTGTTCAGGTTATTATTGAAGTGTTACAAAGCATAGTGATAGCAGGGAGCCTGTCACGCTGCTTTGGAGCAAATCTGCCAGTAGTTAATTCTGGTCAATTGACATGTGGTCTTGCTTTCCTGCTTTAAGTGCTCTGAATACTAATATGTTGGCTAATAATGGCAGCCCTGCAATTGTTTTTACTTAAATAATTTTAAATCAGTTGCTTTACAAACCTGTGTTGTGCTGTCATCTTGTTTCCTTTAGAAATTAAGGGGATTATGAAACAAGACTAAGTCAACTTTGTAATTAATTCCAGCAGTAGGGAAAGTTTCCTCCTGTGTCAGAAATGGCTTAAGTTGAAGCTGTCACATGGAGTAGACTACCCTTCCTTTGAGTATTTTCACACTGACTAGCACGTCATCTGCTTACAGAACTAGTGCTTACTGTTGTGTGCTGCTACAACCTGGTGTATAAACTCACTTTAAATTCTGTAAGAAGGAGCTTTTCTAGCTTCTCTGTTCTCTTGTACCGAAAGCTAAGAAGGGATGGCAAAAAGCTGGGAGGGTGATTCCTGGCCTTCAAGTGTGTGGAGCACAAATAATAGGATGAAGTGCTTGTAATGTATCACTAAGTCAGATAAATGTTGTTCCTGTACACACAGGAAGTTACTTTCTTGGCTGCATGTCCTAAACATTCTTTCTTTTCTTCCCTTAGGTCTTAGTGGTGCAATGGCTAGTATAAGTGTCCGCTCAAGTACCCCAGGCTCTCCTACTCACGTGAGCAGTGGTTCCAATGCTAGTCGAAGGAGAAACGGACTTCATGATGTTGATTTGAACACTTTCATATCAGAAGAAATGGCACTCCACTTGGACAATGGTGGAACTAGAAAGCGTACCTCAGCCCAGTGTGGCGATGTCATTACAGACTCACCAACTCATAAACGCAACAGAATGATCTAAACTGCATAAATTTCAAACCCACCATGCTGCTTGAAAGCCACTTGATCCTCAGAGTACTATTGAAAAGGAAACATGAGGCCATCTTCCCATATTCACTGTTTAAGACAAATTCAATATTTGCCATAAAAAAATTTTAGGTATTACATTAGACGCCTCTTGTATCTGCGGCTTTCTTAAACTATATTCTTAGCAGAGGACATCAGATATTGTGTAGTAGTTAGCAAGATCATCATAGGCGAACATGTATCTGTTCCAAGGCTAAAAGTGACCTTACTTGTATTCTTAAAGGGAAAGGAAATTTCAGACGTTTATTTGGTTATAGAATGCTTTTTTTGTCCTTTATTTCCTGCTGTGTTGAGTATTTGCTTAAACAGTATTGCCAGTTTGACTGAAATTGTCTACAACATGACTTGGCATCTTTGTCAAAACTGCAGGCTTCCATTTTTGCAGCACTGTACCATGCACCTAGTTTCTCTATAGTAACAGTGTGCAAGTTATAAATATTGGACTGTACCCTTTTTAGTTTTAAAAGCAGTTGATAATTCTGGTGATTGTGTGATAATGTAAAGAGGTGCTATGATGGTCATGCAATTAATACTTAATATTGAATCAATACAAGGATCTTTATTGGGTTCACTTTGTGTGTTTAGTGCTCTGAAGTAGCAATATAAAACTTCCCCAGTTAACTTCATAGACTTTAAATCTTCAGTTTGAGGAAATATATGTACTTATTGGTATTATCCTTGTGGTAACCATACGCAGTGCAGACTGCACCAGTGCTGACCTAAATTTAGAGGAAGATGTCCTGTAATTGGAAAGTAGGCTTTTCTGTTCAGTATTAGTGAAGGGTAGGCTTTGTGTACACCCATATCCCATTTGACATTTCTTGTGAAGTAATTGCCCATTGCTGGGGAGGGGTGGGAGGAGAGGGAGTGAGGGGGAGTAGTTGGAGGAAGGGTATCGTCTAACAAGTAAGACTTCTGGTCACAAGTGGGAACTTGGACTAACTTTAGATTCTCTGTGATGCCATCTCCTTCATGGGAGGTGACATGCAGGTTCTGTCAAGTGCTAAGAAAATAATTTAAAACTGGAAGTTGATTTTTAAAAAAGCTCTGGATAAACATGCTGTAAGGATGAATTAAAAAGGATAAATGGCTTTCTTTTTGTGTTGAGCTTACGTTCATAGGATCAAACTCTGCCATAAAGGAAGTGTTATCAAAAACTGAAATAGGCATCAAGATTGATGGGGCTGCAAATCAGTTTCTGAATGGGGATGGATACATCAGTCTCAAAGGACTTTGTTTTTACATGTAGGTAGGAGTTTTTTGTGTTTTTTTTTTTTTCCAGGTGGAGATGGCTTTTAGGGCCTCAATCTCTGCCTAAGAAATGAATCTTACAGGAGGAGTAAGGAAACAAGGAGCTCCAGACCTGCAGGCTGGGAAAGGGTGTTTAGTGAGGTGGTATATATGCTTAACTGGAAGCATAGACTCCTCTTGGATGAAATGCAGCTGTTCTAGATCCACAGTGCTAAATTCAGGTGTCATACTTAATAGATATGGCACCTTGAGCTCCATAACATACAGCTCTTCAAGACTTCTGCTTATGTAATTGTAGAGTCAGATCTTTGTATTCCTTGTTACTTGAGGCAGACTTGACTGTAGTCTTGCTCCTTTTTGCCCTGATGTTCTTTCATTGGTGGTTGTAGATGAGGCAAGACAGTAATGATATATTTAAAAACTCAGAATTCAAGACTCATAGGAGTGTAACTTCCTTGCTCTGTGGTGCTTCCATCCTATTTCTTGACATGAAGAGCTCATAAGGATGTCAACATTTGCACAGCACTGTAGCTAGAGGTTCTGTATATGGGGCAAGTGCAAGAACTGTGCAAAGCAAGATGGTAAGACCTGTTCTAAACTCCCTACCTGTGCTACGTAGCTAAACTTGCACATCACCTGAAGGACTTGGAATACGTTAGTTTCAGTTACTGCTATTAACTATGATTCATAAGACTTATTTTATGTGAAATATTAAAGCTGCATAAAGCTAGTATTCATTTGACTGCGTTTGCAACTGAAACTTTTAAGTATCTAAGCATTAGTATTTATTTGGCTGTTGATAGAGGAGTTTCTCTGTCCTAAATGGAGATTCACAAAATGAAAAGTAACAGGTTGGAATCCTGACCAGAAAAGACACATGTGGAAAGCACTCATCTGTTTTGTTTATTCATTAACTGTCTTGTACAACCGAGATGTTCATGCTCTGCAACTTCTAACACTTCATGTGTAGTGAGGGTAACATGCTGATACCAGAGTTATGCATACAGGGGTTGAACCGTTAACACTGTTTCTGATCTAGCCCAAATACACAGAGCCTATTGCAAACTGTCTCCCCTTCCTTGCAGTTATATCCTTATAATGCTCCGAACCATTACTTCAGTCTACTACCCCTCAAAACTGCATTTATTTGGCTTTCTTTGATTTGTGCCATTTTTTTCTTTGAGAAGAAAACAGTCTTAAACTAATTGCAGTGATATATATATATATATATTTTTTTTTTGCCTGTACCTTAAATACTTGGCAACTTGTTTTTCTGTTCAGCCCCGATTGTTTTTTTGCTCTGTTAACCATGCTGGAATAATCCAAAACGCACATATTCACCTGGTAAATGGGAGAGCAGATTGTCTCAAGAAAATAGAAGTTAAAGCTCAGTACCTTTTGCTTTGAAGATTATTTCTTGCGTCAGTGTAGAAAAGTGTAATTCTGGAGAGCAGCATTCTGCTGGTATCAAAACTAGCTCCTGGAGCCTGAAGTAAGTTGATGTTAAACACTGAAGACTGTTTAGTTTGATTTTTAAGGAAGTGCTTATTTTTGCTTTCTCTTATGAATCATATAGTTGACAGGTCTTTTCTCCATGTACATCCAATCTAACATGAATGTGCGGCAAGTTACATACAGTACATCCTGCACTGAAGCTACTGAGCTTGGCTTGCTTATTAATGAAATACGTTTTAAATGTTAAATTTAAAGTTATATTACAATAAAGTAATGCAAAAATGATTTTGGCTGAAACTGAAGTCCTGCAGTTAAACTTATTCTCAAATGTGGTTTACCCAACTGGAGTAATAGAAACTCTAAGTCATAATAAACCTAATAAAAAAAAAAATAAAGAAAAATATTAAGGCTGCTTTGTAATTCTTTTAAATTAGTAATACAGTCTATCAGTAAGCCCTCAACAGAAGATAAGTGTGAGCTACAGGCTTATATGCTTCTGCAGAATAGAATTTGATGGCAGCTGTTTGAATCTAGCTGTATTTAGGCTTTCCTCTGTCTTGTGCATCACAAGCTGCTGTGCTATGGGCTGTTGGAAGTCTCGGGGTGTACTGCATGCATTTGTGCAAGATGTATGGAATTCAGCACCGCTGAGCTCTAGGAAGAGCATCTTAAAATATGCAGCATATCCTATTCAGGGGTGGAATTGGTATTGACTTTGGTTCCATGGTGATTTCTCTCTCTAGCCAAAAGACTTTGAGCTTATGTGCAACAAGGTGCTGTAATAACAGGCTTTCCTTGCTGTGTGTGGGTGTCCCCAAACCTGCAAATGTTGTTTTGTCTTACCAGCAGGCTTTGGAGTTTAGCTGCCTTTTCCAATTTCTAACCAGTTAAATAATATAGCGATCTGAAAGTATTCTTATATGACTGCTAATGTAAGTCTTCCAAATGCTAGCCTAGAGCTAGTAACCCTTTGGCAGAAGAATGTACACTTGGCTTCTTCCACTTCTACCATCTGTGGTAGCCACCAGGCCTTGTGCCTTTCTTGTTCTAGAACCTGTCATTGTTTAAAGTAACAAGGAAGGTGCTAACACCTGTTAACTATTTCAGTGCTGGTTTCTGAAGTTTTAACAGTGTGCATAAGCTCATTACTATAGAGGTGAATAGCTGGAGCTTGGTAAATGGTTCTACAGTCTGTAATGGACTGTTTCTATATTTAACACCAGTGCTTTCTGCTGCTTCTCCTGTTGTGGATCCTTTTCACATAATCTGAAAAGAAGTGGAAATTGTCTTAAGTTCATAATGGAAGTCACGAATAAACCAAGTATACCCATTTCTGTGTAGTGCATTATAGAATCATAGAATTACTCAGGTTGGAAAAGACCTTAAAGATCAGTAGTACCATCGAGATCTGTTACAAAAGAGTAAATGCTTTTGTGTTGGTAAGTGGATTCCAGCGTTTCCTATGATCTTGTGACCAGTGATGCTGATTTCATGGTTCAAACTGCAGCGTCTGGGGATTTTGGAGCACCAAGAACATGGGGCTGTTTTCCTTGGCTTAAGGTGGGAGTGTGTTGGGGAAATGTGTGCAAGAATCCGACCTTATGATACCACCGATGGGATCAGTCAGAATATGGTTTGTAGGAAGTCAGGAACTTCAGTATAAAAATGGATGGTTAATTGATTACATCCAGGACTGCTTTTTAATCATGTTTCATAATAGTTTGTCTTTCTTACGTTAAGGTTGAGATATGTATTTGTGTAATCGTGTTGTATCACCACCTTACCTGGCAGCAGCTCATGATGTTCCTTCAGCTCTGAAACTTCTAAGCCATGAGGATTCTTCCTCCTATATCTTGCACATCTGTTGTTCTTTCACAAAGTGTTGCAACAGAAGATCCAGAATATTTAAACTAAGTACTCAGAAACTTGTATGAAGATTCCACTGGGGTTTGGATGGGGTCATTGCTGGATCATACCCATAGGACCCTGCCTACCTCAGCCTCACAGAATATGGTTGGTTTTGGAAAGCATTTGTTTTGATGATGCACTTTTCTAGGTGATATTCTAATTAGAAGTAGATATGTGCTTTTATATCAAAGCCAAACCCTCTAATTAATGTTCTGGGGGACTGGTAACTGATATTGTGAAATTTGTAATATGATCAAATCTTTGGGCTTTTGCTGGTGTTTGTTTTGATGTGATCTGCTATATTTGCTAAAACTGTGCATCAGTCTGATCTGATGCCATGTGGCACAAATAGGCATCTTTAGACTTGACCATGTAAAGTTTTGCAGGCATATTTCATTAGTCTTATATGAGGTTCCCAGTATTGCTGGTGAGTAATGCACCGTATTGCCTTTCTGCCAGCTGACTCGGATTATGAGATGATTCTTGGTCTCACCATTTACCTGTGCATGTACAATTAAGATGCTACTGTTAACTTCAAATTTTGTCCATGTTTTGCAGCTATCTTGCCACAGCTGTTCTGAATAAAGATGCCAGAAAGTTAAAATCAGACTCCCCCCAACCTACACAGACATAAACCTGCCTGATGCAATGCTGTAGGCCAGCCTCGTGGTATAGTGACATCAATGGAGACTCCAAGATGGTACAAACAGCAGGAGTCTTGAGGAATGTAAGAAATGTGATGGAAGGAGGAGGTAAAAGGCCTTGGGCAGGTAAAGTGAACTTGCCCACTTAATTATAAAAACCTCAACTGCAATAACTCCTTGGCTTGGATCAATATTGGCTGTAATGGCCAACTAATGATTTTGGGCAACTTGAAAAACTGATTTTTATAACTACTTACCTGCTGAACAACTTAACGCTAAACAAAACAAATTACATTTCTCAATGGAGGCATGCTGCACTGTTAAGGAGAAGAACGTTTTAAGGCAAAGATTGGGAAGTTATTTGGGTTCAGTGGAGAAGTCTTTTAAAGCACTGTGAGAGGTTTCACAGTGAAGATGCTGATGCTTTAAATGGTCTCAGTTTCTCAAAGCTTTAAAAGGATTACGAAGAGCCATTGGGATTACTTAACCACCATGCCCAGTCCCTTTACCCAATTTGAAGCCCAGTCACTCAGCAAGCAAAAACAATCCCTCGAGTGACTCTTGCCAGTGATTGTGAAATGGCTCTTTGTAACACAGAATGTCTGAGGTTACTCCAGTTAGCTGGGAGGCAGGAAGATGACATTGGAACATGGCTCTAAAAACTGATGATATGCTCTTGCTGCACTGAGCATCTCGTTGCTTGCAGGAGAAAAAACCACAACACGTACTGACTAGGAAAATGAAGTTTAGGCCTGAGGAATAAGAATCTGTGTTGCAGATTGAGCATCTGTTGTTCATTGGCTGCGATGCAGGGCAAAGAGGCAGGAGTGCTTTGCTGCAGGCTGCTGGGAACACTGGGAAACATGTCAGATGTCTGGAGAAGAAAGTCCAGCTCCCAGTGCTTAAGTGCTTCCTGGGGAACAATTGCAAGTGAAGTCTACAATGGTTTTCTGCAAAGCCTGATGTTTGGTAATGGATGGAGTCTGGGTATGGAAGGAATTACAAGGTGTAATTCATCAGAAACAAAGGAAAACAAGAAGTAACGTTACACAACAAGATCTTGTGCCATTTCACCCTGGCTTGCATGGCTGTAGCGGACTGCATTTATTAACATGATAACTGACCAGAACTGGAGAGAGAGGGCATAGCCAAACCCTTATACTTTAATTCCATTACCAGCTTTACAACGTATCTGATATACACTTGGGTAGGTATGAATAAAGATCTCTTGAAGGAATACAAAAAGGGCAACCAGAGGCCACCACCTTCAAGCATTATCTGTAAACACAGTTTGTCAGAGCATTCCAGCTGGCAACCTCTAGGTGAGCTCACAGTGATCTCAGATAAAACTACTGCTGAACAGAGACGGGTCTTTAGCAGCTTTATGGCACTGGGCTCATTTGCACTGCTCAGGAGTATGAATCAGAGGAGCTTCTTCATGGGGTGAAGGCTTGTAGCAAGTTGGCAGCACAAAAGAAGAGGGGTGAGTCTCCCAGTGATGGACTGCATTCATGGTGTGTAAGAAGAGAGGAGGAGAAAATCCACCATGTGCCATGTAATTCCCCTGTAATGGTTGAGCCTCTGATGTTTCAGGAACCACACGCTGGTGCACTCCCCATTAACTCTGCAGCGATCTGGCTCCTGCCTTTCTTGGGAGCAATGCTAAGCTTTAGCTGTTAACTGATAGATGTACAGACTGACTACCAGGGAGTCCAAGCTGCTCATTTTGCACCTTTCAGCCCCAGTTTCTGAAGAGAATGCATAAAAAGTACAGCTTAAAGCAGCACGAATCCCAATGTTATCTAGCAGAGAAAAGACATGATGGCCCAAGGTACAGGGAAAGAAATGTGACTCTCCTGAGCTCTGAAGGAATTCTGTTGCTCGTTTAATGTTTTAACCCAGATTTTGTGTCATCCAGCAGGTTGTGCCAATAGCTGTGCTGCCCTGTGGGTGGCAGGACTTGGGTTCGCATCCTTCAGCTATGACTTTGCTTCCGAATAATGCTTTTGCCTTCTACTGCCTCAGTTTTGTCCTCCATACATCTGCTGTGGGATTGATGCTACTTTAGTTGATGAACTTTAAGAACGTTAGTAGAAAAAACTATGGGCAGAAAAGCTCCCTTGAATTCAAGAGCTGTATTTACATCCCTGGAAGAGAGCTGTGTTGGCACCTGTCCTTTGTGAAGATCAAAATGTATCTTGATAGACAGCTTAAAATATATCAGTGGCTGATGGCAACTTTGCAGGCCCTTGCTACTGAAACTGTCACTGTTTGTTAATCCTGCATGTTTCATACATCTAATCTTTCAAACAAATCAGTAGCGTTGTTGTAATCTCCATAATCAGAGCACTATAATACAAAAATAACTCCTGCGTATCCAGCTCAAAGTTAACTCTCCTAAGACAGCTGTAAGATACAGGATGATATGGCCAAGATAGCGTTTTTCATCTAAGTTGGTTTTCCCAGAGAAACATTATCCCCATCATCATGGCTGTACCAGCTCCCACTGCACATGTTGGTTTGCACCTCTTAACTCAGAGCTTCACTCTCCTACCTTGTGTGTATGTCCCTGTACTGATGTACATCCAGCACTGGGCACTGCCCATCTGGGTAGGGTTTTGGCTCATGCCTTTGTTGCAGCAGAGTAATGCCATTTCTTTTCCTGCTTTTGCAACTCTCTACTTCTCAGTTTTACTTTTGCAGATGTGATATCTGCCAGAGCGATGCTTCATCCCTGCAGTACGGGGATCAAATAACCGTGCTCCCCATTTCACATAATGAAACTTCACAAATATATTACAAATTACACGGCGTTCTTTGCTATCCCCACTCCCCTCCCCCCCTTTTTTTTTCCCCTTTAAACTGTGCTTCTATACAGGACAAAGCCAAGAAGTGCAAGATGGGGACAGCCAGGCCTGGAGGAATGCATTCCCAGGGACGAAGCACGGCGGTGACCCCTCACGGCAGCACGGGATCTGCAGGTGAGGCTGGACGCGTGCAGTGTGAGCAAGCAGACACCACCGCCCTGCTCCAGAGAGGGGAAGCGGCTGTCTGCAAACCCGGACAGCCCAGCCCTGCCTGCTTTACAGGAGAGCACCGTTCCCGCTCCGTACCCCGCGGGTTGCAGGCTGCTCCTGCTGAGCCCTCTCGTTGCACCTGGCAGCTCCCCCTGGCGCAGCGCGTTGGCTGACGCGGGCATCTTTTCCCTCAGCAGGTAAATAAAACGGGACCCACGCTCGGGCCTCCAGATTTTTGTTGTTAAAAGTCGAGGCGTTCAGGCGGGATTTGCGGGGCAGGCGGATGGCGGCGCAGCACAAGCCGCGCTCACGGGGCGGGAGGGGCCGGGATGGGCGCTGAGGCGTATTCTTTGCACTGTGCTGCCATCTAGGGTGCGAGCCTGCAAAGACTGCAGCTCAGACACACCGCCGTCCTCATTCTCCTCATTCTTTCCATGGGGTTTTACGGAGCGTTTACCCTCACTGTGTAGGGTGGGGTTTTTGCACCTGGGCGTGCAAGATGGCGGCGAGTTGTGGGCCGGGGGTTGGCGTGGCGCTGGGGGGCGAGGAGCTGTGGTAATGTGCTGTGCTGGTGGCCGTGGGGTGAGCACAGAGGAACAGATGTTCAATTCAGCCTGAAATCTTCTGCTTGGAATCTGCACTGTAATGGCTCCGGCCCCACATCAAGGACATCAAAGAAAAGGAATTCGTTTTGTTCAGTTCCAGTTCAGGTGTGACTGAAATTGTTTTCCAGAACACTTTCCACAGACTTTTATGTTCATAAAACCCAACAAAAGAGCCCATCAGTTTTTTTTTTTTTTGCTTTCAACTTGAGACTTCTGAAGTTTCCTAAAGCTGTGAGTCTGCCCTCAGCTCACCTTGGTGTTTGAGTTAAAGACCTCAGTAAATCCAGCTGGTATTTTACCCCAAGTTTGAATTCCTGGTTAAATGAATTTATATATAAATTCTTCCTAGCTGACTTTCTTAATCAGATCCAGATGAAGAGTGGCTTCCAGGGCTGTTTTGTGATCCACTGGTATAGGTGAAATCAGCACCTAAATAGCTGCAGTTCCTACTGTAACTCTTCTGCAGTTATAATACTGTGATCTTCCTGATTGAAGTAATGGCTTCTGCAATAGCATATGAACTTTGGAATGGGAATTAGTTCTGTCCTAGAGAAGAAAATATGTATTTTTAAACTGCCTTTTATTTTTAAGCATCTATGGCAGTAATAAAACAAAGGATGTGCTGCACATTTGCTGTCAATCTGCCTTCTATTCCTGCACATCCCTTCCCCCTTGTATCTTCCTGTTAGTGCTTCCATACCTTGCTGGGAGTGGTTTGGAGTTGAGTGTTCTGGACGGCCCTGTCAGTGGCTTTGCTCTTCTCTGTGCCAGCCATTAACCTCTCCAAAGGTTTAAACAACTTCTTCATGTAGAAGCCCCTGTCTCTGTGTGGCACCAACAATCCAGTTTTACCCAGGTGATAGTAATGAGGAGGATCCTGTAATCCTGGATCTCCCTGTGCATGCAGGACTCCTGCCTAAGGGGGGGGGAGTGACTTGGGCTGCTCTGCATATTTTTTCCCCTGAAAATTTACTGGAAAAATCACTTTTGAATTGATTTCAAGCAGTGTTTAGAGTGATAAGAAGTTGAAAGAAAATATTTGCTCTGGAAGAAAGAGCAGAAGAATCTGTTCTTCAAAAAGTTCTTCTGTATATAGTTTCCTCAATTTTTAGTCCCACGTTTTTCCTTGCCCTCAGATGTATGTGGCAGATTTTATGCTTTGCAGCCCTGAAGTTTCTCACTGGAGAATCATCTTTACCCTCTCTGCAACACTTGTTGCAGTACTTGTAGGTGGGTGATTCTGTTATTAGAGGAATGTCAAGCTGGCACTTCTTATTGTATGCTTTTTCTTCAGAATTATCTCAAAGGAATCCTGTTAATGCGGTATTGATTTCAGCATGCTTTGAACTTTTTGAACTTTGAACCTTTTTGTCTGTGTTTGTTAATGCAGATGTAGTTATTGGAGATGATTATTAAGTATTACAGACTGAAATCTGCTGGTGAGCAATTAAGTACTTCCTGCTTTCAGTTACTTTAAATGCTAAGGCTGGCAAGTCTGGTATGAATACATTTTTGATTTCACAAATAAATGTTGTACATTGTGTTTTTATTTATACAGACTTTAGAGATGTACCTCGAAGTGATGCTCTCTGGCTGTTAACGAGAGAAAAAGCGAGTGCTTTGCTGAAGAGGCTCTCTGAAGAGGCAGCTCAGAGGATGGAGTTGTCCCTGTGGTGGTGATGCCATAGCCCCAGCCACATCCCTCATCTGAGCTGAATGCAGATGTTGTTTCACTGGGGCAACCATTGCCTAAAGCTGCACTGAGCACATGGACCTGAGAAGTGGCTGAAAGCCATGCTTCCGAGGCGGGTGGAAGGGAAGCATCAGCAGTGATTTCACTGGGAGAAGCAGCTTGTTAGGCACAGACATCAGCTGTAAGTGGAAATTTCAGGAGAGACCTTTTGTGCTATAAATGATTCTAAAGACCTTTGGTTAAATAACGTTTATGTACTACAGAAAATGACATCAGCCTCTCCTGGTTCTAAGGAGAGCTGTAGGGAAGAATTGCAAGAAAAAGGAGTTTTTTGGAGACTTTGTCAGCAGTGCTCTGAATTTGCTTTGTGCTGGCTGATGAGGAGCTGCAGAGTGTCTCAGCTGCATGGATGTGCTCACCTTTAATGCCTGTTTTCTGTCCTCATTACATCCTGAGAGGGTGGCTCCATCCATGCCCTGGGTTATGTCCTGGCTCCTACCCTATAGATGATGCCTGCTCTTACAGCACATGAACCAACTCCAAGGAAGCTCCAAGTTCAGCTGCTGCCATTTCAGTCTAGAAGATCCCAGACTTTGTGTTTTCAATAGAAGATACAGTTTGCTCCACCTTCAGTGCATCAGAACAGGTAGGCTCCTTGACATACAACTTTCCCTTAATGTTTTACTTTAGGATTAATTTTTGTCTGAATCCTGTGGCATTGTTTCCCACTTGTACATATTTCTAGCATCCATAGACTGAATGTGGAAGCCTATTGATGGTCTTTTCTGGAGAGGATTATTGCAGGTCCTTCAGGCCTGCCAGCACACTTCCCTTTGCTGTAATTGAAATTACAGCCACAAAAAGTATAACCAAATGTCACTGAAGATGTGCTTTGGAAAGAAGATCCAAGCCTGCTCAGTGGAATTAGGTAGTTTGAGAATTATTTCTTCTGAAACAGCCCAATGCAAATGTTAATTTTTCAGGGCTGTGATGGAAAGGACGCAATGCCCTAGTAAGTTCTGCTGCATTCTGGTGTTTCATTTAGCTGCTTCTTATTATTCTGTAGCAGGATGTCAGGCTATGTTTGGGGATATTTTCCACCAGCCTCTGAACATATGAAAAGATGCTGTGAAATGAGCAGGGAGAGCTGGTGCTCACTGAACAGGAGAGGGCACTGGCACTCCAGCAGTTGTGCAAGGCTCAGCACGATGCTGCAGCCACACTCTGCAGTCACATCGCTCATCCAGAGCTGGACCCAGGGTTTGATTTATTGCATCTCAGTGCATACTGTCTCCATCTCACGTTCTTAATATAAGAAAAGAGCCTAAAATAAGGGAGTGAATGAACTGCGTTTCTTGTCTTTCCCTCTCTGGAGGTAAGGAAAGCAAAGGGCCAGGGCTAACTTTCACCAGCTGGGAATTTGCCCTTTTACATTTCATGTTTGCAAATTCGTCTGTTGATGTCTGTTGGTATGGCTCTTATGTGTCTGCTCTTTTTTAAGCTCCGCCCTAGAGCATCTCTAGTTAGCACCTCCATTAAGCATTTAATACAAAAGCTATGGTGACATTCATGTTTTCCAAGAGAACTTCAGGCTATCGCTGTTTCTCCTCAGGTTGTAAAGGTATGCAGTCCTTCACCCTGCAAGGCTACATATTCAGCTGCTTCTCCACCCTTCAACCACCAGAAACTACAAAACACTGAGTTTTCTTCCTGCTTCACAGCATTAACGATCAATGTACTGCAGAGCAATTAGCACATGGCCCCTAACCAGCAGGCAGGGAGTGCTTGGCCAGGCTGTGTCCCTCTGGCTGCTGTCCCACTGTCTGACAGTTCCACTGGCGATGCTGGTGAGGGGTTCCCTGCTCTGAGTCAAAACATTGGGTACAATCCTCTTTTCCCATAATTTCCATAATTTTTTAATTTTCAACTCTTGGTCTTCTGCTCTGCATAAGTAAAGCACCTGTAGTGTAAGAAAAGAACAAGTCCTATTTGGTTTCCACTCTAGTGAATCTTAATCAGACTAAAAGTAAAGCTCTATGAGGCTGTCATTGTAACTATGGATTGGGATAGCCCTCTAACCCAGCCTGGAGCTTCCAAGGAGGTCTGACACTGAGCTAATGCCAGTCCATTCCTTCAGGTTCTCATCAATCAAGGGAGAGAGCGTTTTGAACCTGGATCCTGCCTCTTAGCTCGTTGGTCCCATCAAAGTGTGGCAGGAGGATGGGAAACAAGGCTTAGGTGTCAGAAGCTGGTTCATTTCTCTTCCAAGTTGCTTTGGAATTTGTTACTGAACTACATGAAGGTATGCAGACAGCAAAGAAGAAAGGCTGTAATGATGGACCAAACTAATTGTCTTTCTGGAGTGGTTTGTCTTCTAAATGTGATCTAAACGTGGGAGGCATTGTTTGGCTATTTCACTGCTGCTTAGTTTAAATGATGAATGTCAGACTGAGTTTTGACACGGACCCACAAGCCTCACTGATCTTAGTGGCATCACCTTGAGCTCAGGTTCACCTAAACCAGGAGGCACCCCTCGGTCAGCCAAGGCCTGCTTGGATCCTGCACAAGTGTGTTTGAGAGGTCACTGCATGTTCTGTGGTGTTCTTGATGGGCCATGGACCCACTGGTACTTCTGCAAGTATTCATCATTTCATTATTCTCTATAAGCTCCTGTTTGTTTCAAGAGAGTGGTGGTCACCTGGGGACAGTGAGATTTCAGCTGTGGGCTCTACATGTACATCCGCTATATATTTTTTCCACTCATGAGATAGGCAATGTCTAGCTTGTCTCCAACTGCTCATAGAGCCCATTCCTTCTATATCTCTTATTTGCAAATATTTGCATATATGCAAAAGACTTATTAACTTGCAGAACCTGATTAGGGTTCAGTTGTGCCAATCTGTGTGCCTCCTTTAATGAAGGTCTGCCTGGAATTCCTGTCTCAGGATGGTCCTGATTCAGTGCTTGACTGAAACAGGTGAACCCTTGAAGACTTAGCAAAAAATAAGGACGTAAAATATTTCTCTTTGTGGATGCATAAATATTCAAATGCTAAACTAAAAGGGTTCTCATTTCATCGCGCAAGCTGTTTGGGGGCATTGTTCATTCAGCCACAGGAGTATCTTAGTACTTAAAAAAAAACCCAAACCCTGCCACAAAACATCTGCAGACTGCAAAGATCAGTTCTGAAAAGCATCTTGGAGGCATTCTGCGATGCACCCTCAAAGGATTTATTACCTTCCGCTGGCTGACTGTCAGCAAATCCTCCTTCTGTCATCTAGGTGGCACTCTGCAGTCTGAAATGGCCTTTTAGATTAGTGTGGAGAGCAAAGTTTCTGCAATCACAGCAGAGAGCCTGGATCTTTACTGATCATTTTATCGAACTCTAGTTACATGAATGGGCAGGAAAGAAAGGGGAGGGGACAGAGGGAGAAATAAGTGACATCAATGGAATTTTTTTAGTGTTTATGAGCTCTGCGAACATAAGAAAAAACTTGAGTTTCTTCTGTATCAGGAGCCTTGTCCCTTACCATTCCCCTGATACACACTGTAGATTTCAGACAGCTGCCTCACAGTGGACCTGCTTATCTCTTCCTTAAAGAACTATTCCCACTGCTCACACACCTATTTTTTGTCCTTGTAGGCTGTTCTCCTGAAAGTTTCTTATAGAGAACATTGGACTCAGCCAAGCTTGTTCACTATCCTTCCCAGATGGCATACAGCAGAAAATAGTGCTACTAGGATAGTACTTACTTCTGAGGGCAAATTTGTTGTCCTCTTCAAGTTTATTTTTCTGGATGTTCTTAGACAACAAGAGAAATGATTGGTGCATTAAATACAAAGCAGGATGTGATAAAGGCGGTTTGCAGCAGGTGAGAAGGAAATGTATGGGATATGCTAAAATGAGCAGGGTAAGACACAGTGAGATGAAAGTAAGAAGAGAGAGGGAGGCTCTTGTGACTGCAGTGCATGTTTTTAAACTGTGTTAAAAATGCTGGTGACTCCACTCACCCACCACTACTGGCGCCATCCTTCCAATGGTCTGAGCTCATGGTGCAGTCAGTCTTTAGACAGTTAAAATCAAGCAGCCTTAATTTTTGTCCAAGCAGCTGTTCAGGAGCACTCGGTGTGCATATGCCACATGTATATGCAGTTCTTTCAGCTTGCAACATAATGGTGGAATTTGTCTAAATAGAATGGAAGGTGAATATATTGAATAACTTCCCAGTGGTCTCCTTTGCATTGAAGGGAATTTTTGACTGTCCATATGGCTCTTGTCTGAAAGGGAAACTGGCTGAGGAGAGGCTGAGCACTGAAATGAGAATTTGCTGAATGTGATGCAACTCTGTCACTAACCTTTGCTTGGAGAAACTACTTCTAATTGAAGGTATCAGTACTGGAAATGGCATCTGGGGATATTTAGTTGAGATATTTCACTGCCTGCTCTGAGCTCTCTGTGACCACTGGTGACTCATGTTGTTTTCATCAGGCACTGAGATCTTCCCAAAGCACAGCAGGAGCTGCCTTTCTGAGGACCTCATCTCACTATAAATCCCCATTATACTTAGATATTTTCAGTAGGCATTTCTTTGCAGGATAGAAACTATCAGGGGAGCAATGAGTTTTGTCAGTACAGTGCCCATCTTCACCTGCTTGTGATTCTGCCCGTGGGTGGCTGCACATGTGCAGCTCACCCGGACCTCCTCCAGCTTGTACCAGCTCCCTTCTGACTTACTCACCCCTGACATGACTGTCAGTGTGTCTGTCTGTGTTTCCTGAAGTTCTCCTTGACTCTTAATTTCTGTGCCTCTAGTGAGGGTGTTATTAGCTGCTTCATGCTAATTTGCACTGGTTTAGCTTGCAAAACCCGTGTTGACATTGTTTTGTGTTTGCATCAATGTTCATCACCTGTTAGGAGCTAATGAGAGCTCTGGGATAGGATTTTGTACAGCTGTTGTACAGCTGTGTTGCTCCAGTACCCCAAGAATTAGCAGAGGCCCTGAAAACCACAGCTGGGCACCTGTGGACATGCTCTTTCTTCAGAGTTGCTTGATGCTGATGTGGATGATCTTTAAGTCTCATCTTTGTTTGCTGTACCCCATTTCCCTGGACTGTCTGCCTGGATGTTGGCAGAAGAGTGATGGAGTGGTCTGAGCAGGTTGTCACCTGTCACAAGGACTGGGAGGTGTGACTGGATGGAGCACGGGGTTGCTCACGCAGGATGTGAGTAACTTGAAGGAGCCATCCTGGTGCAGAGCAATTGGGGAGTGAGTAAGAGGTGACCTGGGTGTGCTGTCACGTCGCACCAGAAATAACCAGGCACTGCAGAGATGCAGCTGACGTGGCAAGAGGAAGAATTTCAAGCTTTTGGCAGCAAGCAAAGGAGTGGCAGAGCTCCAGGTGAGGTTCACGGTGTTATGAGCCGGAGCAGACTGAACCTGCACTGCTTCTGCAGCAGAAGTAGATGTCCCACATCCCAGCAAAAGCCCTGCTACGTGGAGGGAGCATCTGACTGTGATCTGCTATAGGGAACCCCATCTGTGGCCCAGCAGCCAGATTTGTGCTCACCAATTTTCTGGTGAAACTTTTGTAGTGTCTACCAGAAGTGCTTTAAAGACAGAAATTATATTATTAAGGGATTAGGCATCCTTAATTACATATATGTATATATATGTATGCATTTTGTCCTCTCTCTCTCCCCCCATTCCTTCTGTCAGACTGTCTTTGCATTACTGGAAGGATCTTTCTGTCTTTTCTCCATTCAGGAGAACAAGTTTATTAAAATCTTTTCTATGATTTTGCCACCCTCAGGTAAGAAACAGGCTTGAGAAAATTACAGGCAACCAAGTGGAATCATTATTGCTTTCAACACACCTTCCTCCCTCTATTCTGGTGAAAACAAGGGAAGAAAAACATTGCAATGATATAACAGTGGTCATCAGCTTCAAAATCTCCAGATCACATGTGAAATAGCACAGTGCTACTGATGGGACTTGCAGCTGTGCTGCAGGGTAATGCCCACTGCAAATGGTTGTATGAAAAGACAGGAAAACACCTCTATAGTCTCTGTTGAGGTGAGAACAATTTCATATATAACTACATTAATTCCAAGCACTGGTTTGTGTGATATTTGAAAGAGGTGCTTGCAGCTACCTAGGAACTTTGCATCATTTTTCAGTGCCCTGTTGTGTTCTTGACAGTTCTGAGGTCAAAAATACATTTATTTTTTTTTTCCCCCCACTGAAATGACTTAAAATATGTCATGTAAAATTAATTGACTGCATAGCAGATGCTGTTGGTGGTGTTTACTGAAGCATTTGGATCCACCAACAAGGGCAGGGTTATTCTTACCCTTGCTGCAGCTGGGTGGCAGACATCCCTGGGTGGTTTGCTAAAGCCCTTCCTCTTCCTTTGGGGTCAGCTCAGGGCTGCCCTTGCTCTGCTGTGCTGTGTTCATTTCTGTCCCTGTGACCTTTCTTATGTGCTTTGTCTGTCCAAGATGGACTTCGTACTATTATGTTCAAACCATGTCTTAATTTGTGCTAATTATTCTTGATCGTCAGGAGTGTGGTCATTTGGCAGGTCTGCCTTTGCAAAAACGTTCCTTACGTTTTCTTTTAAATAGAGCAAATGGCACAGGGTTATAGCAGGGGGAGGCAGCAGATCCTCCTGAGGATTTTTCATGATGCGATAAGTGCATGGATGGTGGAGGATGCCGCAGCTGCAGAAATATCAGCTTTTAGCTTCCCTTTTTAATGGAAGTTCTATTTTAGAAAGTTTTAGTTAACGTCACCATAAAGTTTATTTCCATTTTATTTATTTTTTAAATAAAGAGGCTCTAAAGCTCCTGGCTGGGTTTTCATTTTTGCTGGCTGAGGAAGGGAGGTGAGTTGGCTGCTTATCTCCTGCGGGAATGCTGTTGGCATTGCTCAGCCTGTTTCTGCCAGCACTGCTTGACCTACCTACAGCCACGACTCTTCTGCTGCCTCTTTGGGGCAGGTGAGGATGCAAAGTGCATTTTTATAGCCTCATGAATTGTGTCTATAGCATGCAATACTGCATGCAAATGCTTGTTTTGTGTGGGTTCCATGCCAGTGTTTCCTGGGCTGTTTGGGTTCCTTTTGCTTCCTGAGCTGATGATGTGCAAACTTGGATATGACTGAACCTTGCCAAAATCACTGTTAATAAAGAAATGATGAATCTGTGTTCTGGTTGTAGGACTACAGCAGATGCTACAGCCCTCATGACTACTACTCTCACTGGTGGCTGAGAGTGTCCATGGGCCTGGAGCAGCAGTCAGGGATATGGGGCTGTAGCTGGGAAGTGCTGGGGTGAAGGAACTTGAATGGGTCCCTGGTCCTAAATATAGCACCAGCAAATATCTGGCAGGCTGAAGACATGTCTGAGCTACAGGAGTGACTTGGAGAGGCCAAGATAGAACACCAGCGTTTGGATTCTAATCCATTATGCAGACTGGATTTAGGCTTACAGGTTCAGTTATTTCTCAATTTCTTTACCTGGAATGAGTGGAACATTTAGAGTTTTGAGCATATGGATAAAGCTAAATCAAAATGATAAAGTATTTCATTCCAGACTGAGAGCATCCGCACAAGAATAACTGTTCCAGAATAATTTATCTCACAGATGATCTATTTTAACCAGAAAAACGAAGGAGGTATAGAGCTTTAGGAGTCAAACTCCTGAAAGCATATGAATCACAGATTACAATAGGCTTGTTAAGAGCTATAGAAATGATAGTGCTGTTTTAGTAATGGCACAGCATGATCCCATCTATACATGCGTGCAATATATTTATACTTCATACACGTATATTCCAATTTAAATATAAATAACAAATTCCCAATTTCTGGTGTAGGCTTCAATTAGGAACCAGGACTTGTAATTTTTAGTAAAGGAAGGATGTGATAGGGAAGAATGGAATTGATCAAATAAGACTGCTGAATTTATGACAAGAAGAGGGAAGATAATAGGATTTCTGAGATTGTATGGATGCTCTTTGTGTGATTTAAGAGGGCAAGATGTAGAGGAACTTCAGTGAAAATAGTTCTCTTTTCCCTGAGATTGTTTTAAACCTCATCTGTTTGCCCTTCTCTCCTATTTCATAGATGTACACAGATTCTTACACAAACACTGATTTATTTATTTTTATATCATTTTTTTGGGTAACAATCTTATCTGCCTGGAAAAGGAAATATCTCCTGCTGCAAACATCCATTAGTGCTAACAATCTAGCAGTGTATTCTTTTGCAGTGTAAAAGCAGTTTTTTGTTTTTTTTTAATTTAAAGTTTTCTGTTGAATTCCAGACTTGAATTAAAACTGCTGTTCTGACATCTCCCCCTTTGTAACCTTACCTCATTGCACTGCAGCTTTGTCACATCTTTTTTTCTTCCTTATAATCAGACCGAGTGTTGTGCCCCACTATAGCTAATGAATGCACAGGTTTTAAGTACTCGTGATAGTTCAGAAGCACAACAGACGTGACTGGAGGTGGTGATTCATTTCTGTATAATTAGGCATAAAGGTTTGATGGGTCCTTGTGTATTCTGCTTGTGCACGATAACCTGACTGCAGTGGACTTGCTAATAAACAGAAAGCAATATTTCTGCTTGCAGCATGGATATTCATTAGATTACCTTTGCCTTGTGACTGGGTTTCCCTAAAGCAATCTGCTGTGACCCCAGCATCCTCTATGCAGATGGCTCAGGAAGGCAAAGCAGCTGCCTCCTCAAGTACTTCTGCTTTGCAGGTTGGGGGCTTGGGTAGCTGTTTGAGTAATGGTGGATGGGATGAGGTTAGTGGAATGGGGATGCTTTGATGCAAGCAGCCAGCAGTGCTGCGGTACCTTCCTCTGATAAGCCGAGCACTTGCAGGCGTTGTTCCTGTTGTGTTTATTAGAGAAAAACCCTGCTGTGTCTTGCTCATCTTAAAACAACACTCTGTAAGCACTGACGTACGTTAATCAGTGGTGATGTTATGCATATGGGCACAGACGAAAATTGCCTTTCACATATATTTTTCTTTCTCGCTCCCTATATTTAGAAAGCCAGTAATTTTATTGTTCAATAAGATCACCTCCCTCACATGGGTGTCCAGATAGAAGGAGGGCTCAGAACTTCCTGCCTGAGCACAGCATTTTCTCTGCACATCTTCATACTTTTCCCTAAGCTTCTTAGAGTTGACCATAGTCCAGCATGGTGCTCCCAATGACTATTTGTCCTCTGCTTTTTAAATGTTTATTTCATTTACCATTTCAGGGATGTATCCATTCTGACCAAACTAAAAGCTGCGTGATATCAGAGTTTCCTCCTCTTGGAAGTAATTGCAGACTATGACTGAATTATCCCTACCACCACTGGGGAGAACCGCATAGACTGAGCTTTGGAAGCCTCTTAGTATAGCAAGTTTTTCAGAATCCATATAATTTCAGAATCTGGTCTGAATATTTCATATATTTTCAAGACTATCCTTGAAATATGGTCACCAGAGCTGCTCACAGCATTTAGTTATGGTATCTTGGATACTGGATATCGAAATAACACCACATTGCTGCATTTACTGCTTAATCTCCTATTTATATCCCTGAATTGCTTCTACTCTCTTAATATCAGCACTGCATTAGGAGTCTGTGACTGGTTCTGTGCAAACCTTCTCATTTCCTTTTCTTAATTGCTGGTGACAAAATACTGTCTTCCATGTTATTGGAGAGACCTATGTACTTGGTTCTTACATAGGTGATGTGCCATTACAGCTATTGAGAGTGCTCTGTTCAAGTAAATTAGTACTACTGAAATTTCCAGATCTGTTACTGTCATTAATGCTGTTCCTGGCATGGGATGCTGCCATGCACAAATTGCATCAGTAATGGTTCTGTGTATTTTCCAGATAATGCAATAATGTGCTGAATAAGGCTGGATCAAGGACAAAGGCTATCTGGCTAATGCTGCGTTTATCATGTTGTGTCAATTGGTAGACTTGCTTTAAAATACTTTGGATACCTGTTCTTGTATAAAACGTTCATTGAAAATCTTGTGCCCAAGACAGCTGGCTTCAGGGTTTGTCAAGCTGTATGGGAGATTGGTAATCACAGCCTGAACCTCTGATTAATCAGCTGAAGCAAGTGTGGGGTCAGCTGTGGGAGCACAGGTGAGAGTGATGTAGCTGTGCTCCCGGAAGAGGTGGAGCTCGACTCCATCCCCTCTGAGACCTCATTTAAGGACTGTCTCCCACTGAAGCAGTATCTCTTGGAGATTGCTCACCAGTGAGGACCGCCCCAGCTTCTTCAGCCAAGGCACCACCACTGGTGAGTTTCCCTTTGCTTATTACTTCTGTACATTTGCTACCATCTGTATATTAATAACCAATACACAAGCAAAGTCTGAATGTGGTCAGAGTCCTTGGTTTGTTTGACATTTAGTTTTTGATGGTTGGCAAGGATGGTGATACGCACCAGTAGTGCCACCAACTTCTCTTACCCAGTAATGTAAGTGCCATATCACTCCCATCTAGGTTTGTGCCCAGCATCCATGCACATGAACTGATCTTTAGGTCCTATGTATCTTACTTATTGATTTTTAATTTGTATGTTTATTAAGTATTGGCTTATGCTCAATTTCATCTGTAATCGTCTGATTTTGTTACATTTGTCAGTTTGTCTTAATGGGTTGGTATCAATTCTTCAGATACCTCCCTGATCAACTTTTCTCCATGTGTTTGCCAAGAAGTAATCCAAACCTGCTTGTTTAGAAAGGCTTATTCAGGGAGTTTTTCCTAGCAGAAGGGATACTAGCCAGAGGTCTGAGCCCCAGCAGTACTGTAAAATACACTGTGATTTAAATTATAGCAATCCCATTGGTGGCTGGCAGCAGCTTTAACTGGCCGCAGCTTGGGGAGAGCTCCTGAATGGGTTTGGCATGGCTGGCGAGCAGAACTGCTGGCTCCTGGCTTGTGGGCAGTGTGAGGCCCACCTGGAAAGGGTGGATGGCCCTGCCTATGGGCTTCTGGTATAGCTGCTTCCTGACTTGGTTTAATACAGGAAATGCTGCTGTAGATCACTGAACTTGGATAATGCCCCCAGTACCTGAACTGATGGCACTGCTCCCAGTGTGGAGCTTTGGGCAGCCCAGCTGCCACTCACATAGCAGGGCAACGTGCCCAGGTCTGATGCTGCAGCAAATTGCTCCCTTCTTTCTGTACCAGCTCCAAGTCTTAACCAGAGTGATTTCAAGAGTGGTCTGTTCTGTATGCGTTTGAGCATCTACGGAGAATTATTGCTCCTGCAATAAGAAGGACAGGAGCAGCCTGATTCTGGTTGCTGTTTCAATGCTAACAAGCTTCATCCTGCAGCTCGCTCAGTGAAAGCACAAATAACATGGGCTTTCATTCTCCTCCAGGGAGCACATAGGGTTGCAGTGGGGGAGCAAGCCTCAGCAGGAGCATGGCAAGCCTTTGCCAGTACCTAAAAATAAAGAAGCCACCTTGTCAGGAGGTGCGCAAACATGGCTTGTGGCTGTTGCCCTCCCACTGAGCCCATAACGCAGCCCCAAGAGGCACAGTGGGCAGCCAGGTTGCAGTGCTGACTCGTTGCAGCTTTTTGGGTTTTGCAAAGCAGAGTGCTGGTATTTCAGGAGGGCTTTGGTTCCATAAGCCCCATTAGGGCTTTGTGTGTTGGTGGTGGGCACTGCTTCATTGCTCAGTTTTCCTTTTGCACACTCAACTGTTCTGCAGCCATGCAAGTTTCTAAGGGTATTCTGCATGAAGATTACTCAGTATTCTCTTCATTCTTTAGTGTTTCCTAATGCAAAATTCTCCAGGGTGTATTTACCCTTCAGCCTATCAGATCCACAGGAAAACAAAACAGAAAGAATGAAACCATGAATGACAGGTGAAAAGGGAAAAGCAGTTTCCATAGAGCCCTGGCCCTGCTGCAGAGTGCTCTGCTTGCAGTGCACGGGGCACGTCAGGTGCTTCAGTTTTGAGGGGTAACTGCAGTGATCTGAATGTCTGTTTCCTTTTGTGTTTGTATTTCATCCCAGCGTATTAGAGGATTTTGTTCAGGTTTTCCAGTGGTCTCCTGGGTAACGCTTTATTACAGCGACGGTGTGGAGTTCTAGTTTGTAATAATGAGTTCTATATAAATAATAGGGGTTCCGCTGCTTCCTGAAAAGCTGCTGCCTGAGAACACTCGAAAGCAAACATTAATTTCCTGTTATTTGGGATAGGGAAGCATCTGGAGGCACTGCATGGTGTGCTGTGCTGGCCTGCTGCCTGCAAAGGCCAGAAATCACAGGCTTTGGATAATGGAGGGTCCTCTTGCACCCACAGGGAGTCATTACAATCATTGCTTTTTTAACCATTTTTTTCCTGATGCTCTGATTATGAGATCATTCAAGACTAAACATAAGTTCACTAGAGCTGAAGATGCTGTGAGAGGAGCTTCAGCCTCAGAGAAGGATGAATGCTGGGAGCAAAGGATGATTGTGGTATTTCACAGGTGGTAACCCAGTGTGCAAATAGGTGGAGGATGCTGTGACACAGCAGCCTACATCATGGTGTCAAGTGCATTATAACTCAGAGCAGTGTCCTTGGTGCTATAACACAGCTTTCATACAGTGCTGTTCTGTGCTGGGTGCACGTATCATCTCACATACCTGGTAAAGCCAGGATAACCTGGCAATTATGGCACCTTAAGCTCCTAAACTGTGATTAGGAAGAGGGTGGTGTGCTGAGGGTTATGGGTTCTGCTGGGGCAAGCAGGGGATGGGGAGATGCTCTGCAGAATCTTGGTTTATAAAGTTGTATTAGTTGCTGTAAGAATTTGTCAGGCACTGCTGTAGAATTTGTGCTACAGAGAGCTGGTCCAGGGTCAGCATCTCAGCCTGCACAGCTCATCTAAAAGGAGTACATGAAAGTCATGGGGAGAAGGGCTTTTTTCATGGAGCTAAACCTCAAATAGAAAAGAAAAAACTGTCTACTGTTTTCCTCAGCCCACATTATCCATTTTAGATGGATAGATAAGAGCACTATGCTGAGCTCTGACAGACTGTTAGAATCAACAGCTGAACTTTTAAATAGTACAGACGTGGTGAAGAGGCTTCATTCTTAACCCCTGCCAAGCTGTTGGTGGCAGTAATGGTGTTAAAACAGCCTTTGGTTTTACATGGCAAGCTTCAGCAGGTTTTCTTTTTCTTTACCGTTGAATTACTTGGGAATATAATGAGCTGGGATAAGATAATCTTAACCTAAGAGTGTGGGGAAGGTGGAAAAAAAAAACAAACAAACAGAAAAGGAGTATTTTATTCTTTTGAAAACGTACTGAAAGTTGTGGTGATATGTTGAGACAAAGGGTTGAGCCCTCAGAGCTGTCCAAGGGAAATAGCACAGGAAATTCTATTAATCCTTCTGTATTGCATTGACCTTTTATTCACTCCCATCTTTTTTCTCATTTGTGTGAGGTTCTGTGTGCTGCACAGTTATCACTTCAGCCCACGAAGCTTTGGGGAAGGGTGAGGAGTGCAAGTCCCAGCTCAGTTTCAGATATTGGAGGTAGACAAGAAATACATGGATGTAAACCATCAAGACAGATGGGAAGTCTTGTCTCTGTGTGGGGCTCCTCCACAATACTGAAGTGCTGGTTTTGTCCCATTGTTGCCTTAATTTTTTTGGGGGGAGGGCATCTTCTGTTGCAAGAAGCTCTTTGCTGAAGACATGTTTTGCTTACTGCTATCTCAGCACTGCCCATCAGGGTGGTGAAGAAAGAATCCCATCCCCAGTTCCTCCTTTTCCCCCCACGCTGAGCTGTTTACATGTCTCCCCACTGACAGGAGGACTGAGACTGACAAACCCCGCTGTACTGTGGCTGAGCTTCAGTCCCTCAGCTAGAAATAGTACCTGGGAAGGATCACCTGAGCTTCAATAGGTAAAACTGTTCATTTTGGTCATTTAGGAAGATGCTGCATCTCCTCCTGCTCTATTCTTTCTGCCCAGGGTTTTGCGGTAGTTTTTGGGGACTGAAAAAGTGGCAGGCTTTACTTAGTTTCCATTTGGTTCTCAGGTGAGCTGAGCACTACAGGATGCCAGCAGGTCCCTTCATCATTGTGTTGGCTGTCTGAGCAGTTCCCCTTATATATTCACACACAAATAGATTCTGCCAGCTCTGTGCACAGGGCTGCAGACTCGTGCCAGTGGGACCTGAAGTTGTAAGTGTGCTTTTTGAGGAAAGTGTTTGCCTGATCAATTTCTTATGACAAAAAGAAACTTTGGGTCTTTAGAAAACTGATACTATTGTCCAGTGGGGAACTCAGGGCACAATAGGGAAAAGTCTGGGAAGATAAATGAGAGCGAGGACCAATGGTTACAGCATGTGCCGAACACTCAGGAAACTCTGGAGTTCAGCTCAGTTCATGAGTCTCTGATTTTCTCTGTGACCTTATTCACATTTTTAATTTTTAATCTTCCAAAAAGTAAAAGCACAATGTTAAGTGCTTGGCTGAATCATTTAATCTTTGTGTGTGGCTTTTTTTTCTGCTGGTAAAGAGGTGATAGTGGTATTTCATTTTTCACATCATTAGATAAGGAAGACTATTTGGCCTGTAGGCTCTAGGAACAGGAATTAGCTGTCACTTTGTGTCTGTGTAGCATCTCCGTAATTGCAGTTTCAGTCTTGGAACACCATAATATCCTGTAAAAGAACAGTTTTTCCTTAGTTTTTCCTATACTGACTATTTTACAGTTAGGCAGGTTATAAATGAGCAGAAAGCTGATAGTTAGGATATGGATAAAGTCATATGATGGCAGCAGAGATGTTATTGTTTTTTCTTTGATGTGATGTGTGTGCTTAACTTCTTCTCAACAAATGCATCTCTTGCATGAAGCAGGGACTTCTTTTATTTCTCAAAAGTAAACAAAAATCTATCAGTTTGATTGCAGTTTGTTTCTATGTTTGCATGCACTTACACTCTAGGGTAACAGTAAGTTTGCAGGTAAAGGATTTGGTATATTACTCACGTCTGCCCAGTCTTTGGGTTGTCCACAGTCATTTTACCCTGATATAGGACTTGTCATTGCAAGTTTGTAAAGGTATAAATATGGCTTCTCATCTCTTTCTTCAGCTGATGTCACTAAAATCTGCAAATTCATCATTCTCCAGTATAGTCCCAGCAGTGAAATATTCTTTTTGAGGAGGGTTTTGCAAATTCAGCAGACCACAGCTATGTACCACAACAAGGGGTGCTTTATCCGTGCAAACAGCAATCAATTCTTTTTCCTAACAGAAAGAATGCTTTTTTTTTTTTTTTTTTTTTTTTTTGCTGTTCATTTTTTTTTTCAGCCTCTCAAAACAAAATGAAAAGGTAAACTGATAAAATATTCATTCCTCTGGCTAACATTTGAGTTCATGTTAAGGCTATTTTTGGCTGAGGGTCTCAATTCCCCAGCCCGGTCTGTCTGTGGGGGATCTTCATGCACAGGGGTCATTTGTGTAGTTGAAGCAACTCTTACTGATTCTGCCCAGTAACTGCACAAAGAAATAAGGACTGTTTTTAAAAAGCATAGAATGTGGACAGCAGCAGATAATTCAAATAATAAGTGTTATGTCATCTAAAGGGAAAGTGCAGGCAAAAGAGCTGGACTCTCTTCAGAGTTGCACAGCAGAGGGCAGGGGGCCTTGAACTGAGTGAAATTCTAGTGTGCACTGTGAGGGTGGCCAGACAGTGCAGCAGGGACCCAGAGAGGCCCTGCAACCCCTGTCAATGAAGACACTTAAAGCTTAACTGGCTGTGGCCCTGAGCACCCTGAGCTGATGCTGGCCCTGCTCTGAGCAGGGCTGGATGGAGATCTCCTGTGACCTCTACCAGCCTCCATCATTCTTGCCTCTATGATCTGCAGAAGCCAATTCTCTGTTATTGTTATCACTTCACTAATTTATTTTTATCATGAAAATAAACTGCTTCATGAGCAGTGATATCTCTGAACATTCATTATTCAGGAGAAGTTTGTATCCCAATTACACATGATCATAAGAAGGAAAGTGACTGGTTTGTCAGAACTGCTGAGCTAAAATAAGCTGCAGCAAGCACGTTTCCTTGGCATGGAGCTGGTGTCTGTAATTAGAGACATTCTGGAGGGTTAATCTGCTTGGGTAGTGAGACCTGTTTGTGGTGATTGGAGCCATGTATGTCAGGAAGGGGCCTGGAGGCTGGGCTGCAGATTATGGGTGCCTCTTGTTTGGGAACTGCGTGTTAATGAATTCCCCAAGCAGTAAGATTGGTTTGCTCATGTCAAATGGCTGAACTGCAGTAAGAAAAGGCTGAAAGTTCAGAGTCTTGAAAACAGTAACTGCAGAGTGGAGCAGAGGGGGGTGGGTTACTGTAGCATCCAGTTGAGTGAAAGATGTGTCCTCAACAGACAGGAAGGAAAGAAGACATGGGTACTCAGGGGGAGGCTGGCTGCTTGCTTTGGGAAACCATGCCTCTGCTGTTACAGATTGATCAGCAGAAGGAGGAGAACTGATTGTGATAATTAGCTGGAGCAAGTCACTTTTGGTCGGTCGGATCACCCACACTGCTAAAGAGAGAGCTTCAGGATATTCTGAAATATCAAGGTTATCTTCCTCTCTCATGCTAATACTCTTCAGAGCAGGGGGAGTGACTAATCAGAGGATTACAGCAATCAGTCAGGTTTACATTGACACGTTGAGTTTAATTATTTTGCAGTTCATTCTGCATTCTTATTAGCTGCCGTGATGTTTATTCTGGGAGGCTTTTTCTGCCTAAGTTGGTACAAGGGTTTTAATTTCAGATGGTACCTTACTGGCTCATACTGACAATGAGGGTGGTTCAGTTTCTCAGTCAGCCATCCTTGGTTCCTCTTCTGAGCTGTCTACCCCAAACACTAGTTTGGATGTAGATACTTAGCAATGGCATTGGACAAAAATAGCTTGCATTTATTTGTGATTTGAACAAAACTGACTGATTTCAAAGCAAAGGCCATACAAGACTTATCCAGCACATACTGCTCCATCTCCTCCCCAGCAAAATTTCTAAACCTCACTTCAGCTGAGCAGCTCATGAGCTGAAGATGTATTGTACTATTAAGGCAGGTGGTTTGTGAAGAAGGGCCTGTAGCCTCTATGCATTATTGCTATAACTCCCATTCAAGCTCTGGAAAAGCATGGAACACACACTGAAGTTCCTCCCTTGGCATAACTGGGCTGCTGTCTGGGACTTTAAAACACTTTCCTGGTGTGGTGAGCAGCTGCCTTTTAAATATACAGCAACCACTTAGCAGATTAGCATTGCCTTAGACCTCATGCTTACTTAAGATGTCCTCACTGTGTTAGTAAAAAGAGATCATCCTTGGCAGGATGTTCTCAGGTCTCAGAGAGCTGAGAGTTTGCTCTGCAGTGAGTGCTTTTCTGTTCAGTCACACCTAGATAGAGCCAATAGCAGTTTCTCTCATCTTAATATTTGTAATAACTTAAGCACATCCACATCTTAGTAACAGTCTCACATCCACATTGCAAAAAATGTGCAGCTTTCTCATCTCAAGCCCCGACAATAATAATAAGAATAAAGTCATGCTGTAGGATTTTTAAAAAATCTTTACTGCCAGCCTACCTATTACTTCACAAGGTACAAGAAATAGTTTTCTTATTGCAGGCAGGCTCTCTTGGAATGTGCAATTGATTATTCAAACCTCATGGTGCTGCTGCAGGGATTTGCATGGCTCTGAAATAGCCTGTCTCATGCTACTGTCCCCTGATATGCAGCTGATAGCATTAAGTCATGCGCTTAATCAAGCAAAAGGAATTGCTTCTTTTTACCTGAAGACCTGATGACTTTATCTGACTGCAAGGGTCTCAAATAGAATGAGATGAGGAGTAGATGAGATAAGAAGCATCCACAGATTCAGTACGTAGTAGAATAGGAGTGCTTTTAAAAGCTTCATAATAGGAATAGAAAAATATATTGAATAATCCCTTGACAACAACAGCACTCTGTGTTACTGTACTTTTTTCTCTGTTAAGAAGCCAAAGATCAAGAATAAATTAAGTCCAGGTAATGATACATGAAATTGTTAATTTAAAGGAGGAGAGAGAGCTCGGCTCACCAGCAGGCTGCTCAGGTGCTAATGCAGCACAGAGCAAAGCAATTCCATAGAGGAAGGAGCTGGCAAAGGTAGCTGCAAAGTTCCTTATTATCTGTGTGTGTACCGATTCACGCATATTATTTCCATCAGTGATAATGAGGAATTAAAACATAATTCACTAATGCTTGAAAAGCAAGTTCTTCTCAGGGCTAGGTATGGTCAGGTAATGGTTGTTCTGATAAATTAACTCAATTTCAGAAGGTACATGAGGGAGCATTGTCCCTCCTCCTTTTCTTGCTACCTCATTACAACAATGATCTGTGCAAAACTAATTTAACCATTAAGTCATTCCTACTAAAATTAATCAGCAACGTTTATGTATCCTCGCAGGATTGCAAGTAAATGCTGGAGTGCTGTGTAACTTTCAGTGCTGTTGGCCTGAATTTGCATTTGCCCCATCACATACTTTCTCTGTGTTGTGAAGCTATTCTTGGTGATGCACAGTACTTGTGCATTAGTGGAGAACAGCGACAGGCAAAGCAGGACAAGAATTCTTGTTAGCAAGTGTGCAATAGAAATTTTTCCTGCTGGGAGCAGAAGTACTGCCTAGGAATATGCCTCCTGCACTGAGGTTGGCTGCAATTTGCCTGTGTTACAAAAAGGCACTGATCTCATTATTATGTACTGGCAGATTTAAAAAAAAAAAAAAGGTAAGAAATAAGGTATTTTCAACAGATGGTGGGGCTCTTTAGAGCAGTAAGTCCTCTAGGGAGGAGGGGAAGCAGAAATCACCTTCTTATTATGTGTACTGCACTGCAGAGCATATAAAAACGTACAAGTGTTCTACGTGCACAGGTTCATCTTTTGCTTTAGATTTTGGAGAACATTAATGTTAGCAATAAAAGTTAATGAAGATTGTGAGGAGTAAAAGACTGCAGGCTAAACGTGAATGAAAATATTAACAAATGGGTTTTGTGAGCAATTTTTCTGGCAGATGTTTACCTATCTTCCTTGCCATTTAAACAAGATCTTACTTGAAATCAGCTAACAAAGTCATTGTTTGCCAGTTTGGAATAACAAGCAGAGATACTGTAAAAGAAGGCACCGTTTCAGGGATAATCTACTTAGTTGTAAACAAGAAGCACGAGCTTTTAATAGTGAAAAATGTCTGGGTATGTGAATGCAGATGGACAGTCCCACAGGCTCATGCTGTCCACTCCCTTGAGGAGAGGTGAACAGATGTTGCATTGCAGCACTACTACCTTTCCAAGTAGGGGCATTTGGGTGTTCCCTGTTTGGAGATTGTTCGCCAACCAGCTATGACTTTAACATCTCCAAATATGCTCCTTTCTTCATTAAATTAAGTTGAAATTGGACGGCAAGCTCAAAGCTATCAGAGTGGACAGGCAGCAAGAAGTCTGAGAACATTGACTTCACAGTCTTGGGAAATGAGGCTAAAAATAATAGTATATTTATTTCTGGAGGATTGAAATGGGGTTTGATCTAGCAATCTCTTCAGCTAATAAGGGTAATGGAAATGAGATTACACTGGCTGATTTATTATCCTGGTAGTTATTAATTTTGGAGTTTTTCTATGGGTAATTAAAAAGGAATTTTTCCTCTTCTAAATGACTATACAAAATCTCACTAATCTGAAGATTTTCTGGTATATTCTTAACCTGCAGACCCCAGGAAAATGTTATTTTCTTTATGCTACTCATTTACTATGCAGCACCATGAAGCTCATCTTGCAAAGAGTTCTTTGAATCTTAACATGTTTCTGTGAGTGTTTAAGTACTATTGGCATATTGTCTGTTTATTTGCATTGTGGTTCTGCCTTCTGTTTCTTTCCTTTATAGATCTGGAGCCCTCAGCAAAATAGGTTATGGTTGGCTTTAGCTGTTACGCAGATGTAAAATGCAAAACAGGTTTTAAGAATACAAATCTCAGCCTCCCTATGAGATAGAAGTGTGCAATGCCCTGGAATGGGATTCTCTTAAAAGGGAGGTACAAATAATTGTGAATGTTAGGTAGTCCATTTCTTGCTTCAACTGAATATTGTCAACCAGGTGGGTTTGGGCAGCTTTCTGATTTTCCATTGTGGTGGAGAGAGAGTTACTTGGGCCAGAAAACTGCTGTGAGTTACAGTGTGACTGAGCTTACAGCCCATTTGCAGAGTTCTCTGTAGAGCTATACTCTTCACTAACATCTGGGATAAATTTATTGGCAAGTGTGGAGTTGTGTAATCAAAGGATTCCTGAAGAGCTTTCATACAGAACCTCTTAGTAACATATTCCAGTTCCTGAAATTAATTTTGTGCCTTAGGTCAGACCTAAGAGGTACTGACCTCTCAGATAGGCGGGCACAGAATATTGTGGATGGCTTCTTGTCCACTATCCCATAGCGTCTAACTCAGAGCAGTGACTGTAGTGCTGCAGAGTAAGAAAAATAAGTCCAGTCCAACTGCACAGGATGATGGCTATGAAAAATAGGACTTCTTGCCATTGTGTATTCTTGTCAGCATGTCACAAATGTCAAAAAGGCCAGATTTGTTTTTCCTACTACTTTCCTCTTCTGGTTGTTGCCTTCACCACAGGAATAAATTCATTTTGCTGGTGTGGGTTTTTGTCCTTGCAATGGCAGGAAAAGAAGGAAAAAGGGAATGGAACCTCCTGAGTTTTTCACAGTGCCTGTGGCTCCCTTAGGACAGCAAATCTGCATTCATGCCGTGACGTTTGCAGTGTGAATTATGGGGCTGAGGCTGAGCTCTGCAGAGTGGGGTTGTGAGCCTGTAATGCTCTTATTACAAAGCATTTGACCTTTCTAAGGATAGGAGTATCAACCGCCTGCAGTTCTGCAGGAGTGGATGCAGGACTCATGACTTTCCACTCTTCCCTTTATAAAGCACAGGCATCTCATGTTCATGTTGGCTGAGCTCCCTGCTGCCGACCTGCCATAGCTGTTCTTGTCCAGGGGAAACATTGCTGCAGCAAAGCAAAGGAGCAAATTAAATGGCTCTTAAAGATAATTCTGACAAAAAAACAAAGCAAACACGTTACCTCCCCATAAAACTCAGTCATTCTGTAAGCAGAAGATGGGGAGAAAGAAGAGGGCAGAATTTTGCCTTGGCAAAAATGTTATTTAAGCTCCTCTTGTCAGTCTGCTCAGCTGTCCCCAGACCTTCTCTCTGACGTCTGTCATATATAATCTCTGCAATGTTTGTGTCAGAGAGCTCTGGCAAGCCTGTAGGAATGCTGCAGTGAAATTTAGGTGGCTCTATGTAAGCTCTAGCAAAAACCAACCCTGTGCTTGGCATTACCCTCTGGGCCTATAGAGTTTGTACAGTGATGGGATGTACTCTTTCCAGTGATTTCCAGATCACAGGGGGCTGTGCCCTCAGCTGGCTCCATCCCTTCATGTGTCTCATAATGTTCACTTAGAGGAGCAGTAGGAAGAAGGGTGCTGGGACTGGAGGGCACATGCTGGTCACTGAGAGCGTGGGTGTGAGCTCCGATATTCCCTTTCCACCTCAGTTTATTCAAAAGCAAAATTGAGACAGTAGGAATCTTTCAGCTAAAATATCTGGTCCCAAGGTGGAGCTTTTCATAGTTTTTAGAAAAGAAAAAACAATTCATGTAGCTTTTTTTTTTGTGAAGATGAAATTAATTTCTACAATCTTCTTGCCTGCAAGATCTGCCTACAAGTTGAATTCTGTCTTAAGGTAGCTAACATTTATTATTGCTTTATAAATCCTATACAGGCTTTTCTAGGGATGACAGTAGGAGAACCCAGCTCCAATGAAGTATCTACATAGCAATCTATCTTTGAACTTAGAAACAGATACCTCAAAAAAAACGAGGAACAACCCATTTCTGAAGTAGGATCAATTGTTTGGGAATGCTCTTTTTGCTATATGAAAGGAAAAAGAAAATTGCAATGTTTCCAGGAAAGAAGAAAGAAAATATCTCTCCTGGTTTTAACAGCTGGTAGGGAAAATTTTTTAGAGCAGTCATATTCACTTACAACACAGTTCCTCTAAACACCAAAGCCCAGACGTGGGTTGATGTTAATCAGTACCATTGAATTATGTGATGGAGAATCCAGGAAATGGAGAAATGTCAGCGAACTGACCTGCCTGCCAGCAGAAGGATTGGTGGAAAAACTTCTCAAGGATATTTATGCTCCCCAGAGAAGCAAAAAGCAAAGATACTCTAATATTCAGTATCATGGCAAGGAAGATCAAATTAGAAACTACTCCACGCAATGTCAGGCTGCCAAGGTTAATAGATTTTCCTGGAGAAACTGAAAAAATGGATGCAACAAAAGGAACAGAAGTAGTTTCAGCAGGGAGAAAACAGGCATTCTTTTCATGTTTCCGCAGTTTTTCAGTGTTTTTCAAGAAGGGGCTGCAGGGCCGTTCATTCTGTATGTAAGGAGTAGATTTGGTGAATCTATCAGCAGCCAATCCATTGGGTAACTGCAGCCAAACTGGTTTTCAGTGTGGAGTGATGTTTGCCTAATGGTATGGATGGGGGATGAGCTAGGAAATCTATACCTGATTTTGTGCCATATGGAAACTGTTTGTAAGTTGAGGATTTGGAAGCTTCCCATGTTGTTTTAAATTAAGAGAGAAGTTGACTATAATTTCAGAAATGTTTTTGCCAACATTATGACAGGTTTTAAAAAGGCACGCTGTTTTTTCCAAAATGGCAATGTTGAAAGTGTCCAGGGTGATAGATGATACCTCATTTGTAATAGAATTGTTTATAGGAAAGAAACTTTTGACCAGTTCTAATTACAAAGTCAGCGAGGGAGTTATCACCTCTTGCTGTCCCTCCTAAATCACTTGAAGATGATGCTGATGTGTTTTTGTTCAAGTTGTGACTGTACAGAATGGCAAACCTAAAATTCTGGTCAGTAGAGTGAACAAAACACCACTAATTTCTAATGCAGATGGCCCCCAGGGCAGTAGAGAGAGACAGGATTAGACGAACACTGACAATTATTTGATAGGAGAAGGCTTAGCATGACTGTTAAAGAGATGCATCAGAAAAGCAAGTCTCTTATTTTTCCACAAATTTTTGTATGCCATGTAGATATTTTTCTTCCTGTCCAACAGCGGTACTCCTTGAAGTTTGTTATGCTAACCTCTGCTGACAGCAGATGAATACTGTGTCACCTAGAGGAAAGCTGGCGAGGGAAAACAACTTTTGGCAGGTGAAGAAACCTACGTGTTCTGTGTAGGGATCTGCTGTTGGTTGCGGCTGTGGTTGGGGTGGCCTGGCCAGCTGTGAGGGGATCCGGGGGGGTGTCTCAGGGCTGTCCCAGGGCAGTGTCCCATCCAGAGTAGCTATGGAAAGGCAACAGAAGATGGTTTATAGCAGAGGAGTGAAAGATGGGGCTTAGCTCACTGCTTGGGTTTTGTAGTCTCTCTTATGCCAATGCCGGCACAGCACACATCCCTGCAGGCACCTGAAATGTGACCTTGTGATTTCAGCAGTTCTGAGCTAGTTCTGTCCCCACTAATTGAAACCTGAGCTGAACAGGGTACAGGACATGGGATCTTCCAAGTGGATTGAGAATCAAAATTCTCATTTTCCTGACTTCCATTGCTTTTTTTCTTTTTATTTTTAATTCCCCATTTTGGTGGAAAATTGCAAACGTTTGATCTACAATCAAACATCTCTACTTCCTCTGTCCCTTTCTTACCCAAGGAGTACAGAAATAATGTAAGGTCAGTGGGACTTAACATTCCAAATTTAAAAATAATAAGTTGTTCTCTGGATTTAAAGCCTATTTATTGTGTTGATATGGGGCACTTCACAGTTGTAAGTGATTGAATGTATCTCCCAGTGCTGAGACTTGGAAGAAATACTGAATGTTGTGCCATATGTAATACGATCCTGAGAGCTGACAGCTTATATCTGGTCGTGGCAGTATGTTTATATTTAAATTTAGAAATAAATTGTAGTTGTGCTTTGGATTTGTTTGGATTTATACATTGTAAGCTCATGAATGACTGATAGTATCCAAATGATTTCCGGGTAATAAAACTCACTGCCAGATCTCAACATTACACTTTAAAGTAACCGAGAGATTTGCTATTAGCTTAAATTAGAAACATATTATTTTCACACACCGAGTTAACATCAGAACATGCTTTGCACAGAGACATCATAACTACCTTTGCCTGATCCTTGTGGCCTGATCTGGATGTAGAGTTTGTATCACACTCTGGTTTCTCTGCATCTGGGGGAAAAATATCAACTTTTTCTTCCAGAAGAACTGATGACTTCTCAAGTTTCTTAAGACAACAAAGAGATCCAATAATTTAGGCCGTGACTGAGCAAGGAAATTGAACGAGACTGACTTCTAGGCTGTATCTAACAACGTGGCCCTGAAATCAGTCAAAATTTGTCTCTTATCTGCTTACTTGGGACATAAGTTTAAAAATGGTCAAGTACAAAGACCTAGAAGCCAACTTGCTTTTCACATCTATCTGAATGTTTTTAAACTCATTTTTTAAAACTTTTTTTTTTCCCCCCCCCAAATTTTCAGATGTTTGTGCATGTGTGTAAATACTTACATGCAAACATGTATATATTTGCTTCACTTTGCTACACAGACTTTATTTGCATGTGTGAGCCCCTTTGGAGTGAATTGAAATTCGATGCAAGTTTCTTCATTTATAGCTGGCTCTTGCAATAGCAAACATTCTTCTGTGATGAAGACCTTTGTATGCTGAGTTCAGGGACCTACGTAGCTCAATAAACCAGTGGTGCAGTGATGCATTAAGCAGGAGTTTTAGCACGTTATAGATGTCACAGTTCTGGTCATCATATTAAACAAATGTTTTGAGTATCTAAGACCAGATCACAGCAATGTCCAGTTCTTCATCAGAGTTCTGTAGGTTTTGTAGGCAATTCTCCTAATGGCTCAATGTGAAGTTCATGATCCCAGCCTCGCACTGTGAGTAGCCAGCCTACAGGTGCCTGTCATTCACTTTCCATAAGATAGCATCTGTCTTCAAGTTAATGAGGAGACTGATGTAGACAAAAGCAATGCCTGACCAGGCATTGCAAAACCATGCAAAGATTTGAGCTGGAACTGTCTGTGCTCAGGATGAAACGTACAAGCAGGTCTGTGCAGTGGTGGTCTCTTGATACCATTACCTGAGCTATTTCTATCCTTTGGAGCTTAGAGCCCAGCCCAGAAAAGTAAGTGTTTAAATCCATTTGAATCAGGAAGGTAGTGGTGTGTATTTAAGTTTAAAGGTGTGGTTAAAGAATATTTGTTTTAGTGACATTAAAATATGTGTTTAAACATTTTTAAGCACTTTTGGAATCAGTGAGACCTTGCCGTTCTAAAGCTTTTAAGTTAATTCAAGGCCACCTTATGACAGTGTTGCAGAAACAGTCACATTTATGCTTGGAAATACAGGCTTCATTTGCTACATTATCCTGCTTTGAAAATTGCGATCATGGGTTAAGGGACAAGCACTTAATTCTAACCTTGATGGAATCTTGCTGATTACAAACATAGTAACATATACTTTATTAATTAAGAGTGTATTTTTTATTAACCTGATAGCTTTGACAGCAAGAACTGAATTCAACCAGGGACACCATCACAACTTTTAATAAAGTGATCTGGAGGGGTTTTGAGTGCGTCCCTTGAAACGCTTGTACTTATTAGAGAGCTAATATGCATGAGTGACCACTTGGCAGCTGGATAGAAACCACTGTGGAAAACATCCTGCTACTGATTTTACAAAATAATGCTAAATATTCTTGTCGTGCTTGGGAAGTTCCATCAGTCTTTTATTTTGGCTTGAGCTAGATACGCTTTCCATGAGAGAAGATGTGAAGGACGAGGGGCTTTGACCTTCTGTAAACCTGTGAACAAAGTGACAGACAGTAAGATATAAACCTAGGACTGAAGCCAAAGTGCACTTTGATTATAGATGCACTGAGTGATTTGGAAAGATAAACTTTGCGTGACCCTGGGAAGGGGAATGTTGCTGAACACTTGCTATTTCAAGTGAAGCCACTGGCACATTCAGCACATTAAACTAAAGTTGTCTGGGGCTCAATGTAAATTTATATCTTTGTTGTGTAGGATGGTGTCGCCCCCCTCCTGTTGTTCCAGCAATAGAGAAACTGTGTTTGTGTACATTGTGAATCCATGTTTTGGGAATACTACAAGTAAAATACTGGCCATTTTCATTCTTTAACCTTAAAAAGTAGAAAAGATTAAGGAAGCAGGTTAGAGCTCTTCACTGCTTTCAGATTTGGAAGCTGTGTATAGTATGGTAGAATAAATAGTGATATTTATTGCATCCCCTTTGTAGCAGCCTGGCATTTTTATATCATCTCAGATTAACACATCTGGGCATGATTCATGATTGATTAAAAACAGCATAAAAACAGAGGAAATTCCATACAAATATGAGGAAGAACTTCTTTATGGTTAGGGTGACGGAGCAGTGGAACAGGTTGTCCACAGAGGTGGTGAAGTCTCTCCTTCTATGCAAGTATTCAAGACCCGTAGATGCCTACCTGTGCAACCTATTGTAGGGAACTCGCATTTGTGGGTGGGTTGGACTCAGTGATCTCTTGACCCTTCCAACCCTTTTCAATTGTTTGAAATCCAACTAGAACCTTAAGTATTTTAAGAAGCACGACTGTAGGTCTGTACAGTGAGCAAAACCCTTTTTTCCCCAAAATAGAATACCAGGATGTTATCATAGCCAGGAGTGATTTAAAAAAAAAAAAAGGAAAAAAAGAGACAGAGCCAAATAATTCAATGTAGTGTATTTAGATCTAGAACCAGAGGAAAATTCCTTTCTGTATATTTAATACGTTTTGTTTTTCTCAGGTCACACAACTTCATTCTATTACTTGCTTGTTATGATCTCAAGCTGCTCCCAGGTAGACAACTCTCATCTTGATTGTTTCATGTGCATTATGTGCACTTCTGCTTAAAGAAGTTTTGTTGTTTTTTCTTTTTCCTTATTTAAATGAGTTTCGCTTATTTGGCACTTCAGACAGATGGTACCAGTCCTTTCTATGCAAAAAGGCAAAACCACAATTTTCAGCATCAACGGCCAAACTGTGGCCATGGACCACAGAGCAGTTTTCTGTGCAAAAAATCTCTACATGGAAAAGCTACTGAGAGCTGTTCCCAGAAACAGAAAGATTTTGTTCTCAGCTCCCACGTTCTTATTTCATGCGGGTTTAATTGCACTGATATCAAGGTAATTGTTTCTGACTTCTCCTGAGGTACTGGGGAAATCCAGGCCTTCAGTTTAAATTACAGGCTAGACGAAAGGAAAACCTCATGCCGGGATACCTTCAACTGCAATCAGCAGTAAATAAAACTTCGTTGCACTCCTGATTCTAATGCTGGATGACAGAAGACATTGTCGGAAGGGATTCAGTAGGAGAATAGGGATGCCTAACTAGAAGGCCATAGGTATCTCTAAGTCATTTGTGTATGTTTACATCTCATAACAAGTGAGGGGATAAGTAAGCCCAGGATATTTGCGTGCTTGCTGAACTGGTTTTTGCTGTGCCAAGGGCGTGCTGCAGCTCATGTAGATGGACACCAGATAGGCAGTGTGCTGGTGGAGTGAAAGAGAACTGCTGGATTCAGCAAGCATTTCAACATCCAGGAAAGGCATGTGTGAAGGCAGAGAGCCTACAATAACTTTTGTGCTATTAGATCCTACTGGAAGGGAGCTACTTTAGGGCAGCTGAACTGTAACCACAGCAGCAAATGTTTTATAACCATAGTGTGAGCTTGCTTTACCGTTCTGGACTTACCTGATTCTAGTTTCCATCAGCTTTGAATATATTAGCTGAGTTGCTCCTAATTTTACCTCATCTCCTCAATAGTTAAGAAGTTCTCCCATTTGACTGGGGGAAAAGACAAACTGTAGATGCCAATTGTTTATAATCCTTTCAAGAGCATGGGCATCTGTAAGTTATTTAGATTATTTAGTTATTTCTGAAGTTTTTTTTTTTGTTTGTTTGTTTTTTATCATGCACAATGTCCACACAGTACTGAAGTAGTTTGCACACACACTGTAGTGATTTTGGTGTTGCTATTGGAGACTTTTTAGGTTAGAAGGTCCTTGGGGAATATAAACATAGGTATTCCTCATTTATCAGCTTCAGGAAAGAACATGAAATGTTTATTCTTTTGCTTGTAAATGATGAAAAAGTCTTTTACAGAGGTATGATTCGAGACTCTGTATTCAGTGTCTCATCAGGGTTGCTGTTCTGTTGGCCCAAATAAAGGTAACTACCAAAAGCTCCACACTTGTTCTCTCATTTCAGGACAGTACATGTTTAGGTGGCATTTATGTGCATCTGTAAGGGACCAATTAAATGAGTTACTGCCATCTGTTTCCTCAGATGAGCTGTAGAGTCTATGCATGTTGGTGGTTGGTTGATGTCTTTATTAAAGTTCGAGCAATGTGCCAACTACTTTAGTTTTGTTTAAAAGTTCCTCATCAGTACCAAAATGATTTTAATAGACTGAAGCGTGATTTTTGTGTTAAAATTCTCAAGGTCATTGGGTTCTTCAAGAAGAAAGAGCATCTGCCTCCAAAGTCATTGCTGAAGATTATGTCCTGGGAACACGTGTTAGAGGCGGGTAACCATGTGGGCTCCTAGGGATGATGTAAAGTAGAAAGTCTTCCATAGCATAAGCACTTTTCTCTACCTATAAAATCTATGGTCTTATTTCAACTTTAGATTTATGCCTGTATATTGGTTATGCCTGTGCATCGAATCTTCTGCTTCACTGCCAGTTTTTCTTGTTTCTGTTCAATCTATGATTTGTCTTCATAGAGAACATTAAGCCTGGAAACTGCAGTTTTGGTGTCAGGATCATAATCCAGTCAAGGAAAAGACCTCTAGGTGAATCAGGATATCTGCACAAAGTGTTCCTGAAATCTAATCACTTTTCCCTTAGGGGCTTTAGGAATCACCTTTAGTGAACTACAGGAGTAAGGTTTACTTTAAAGTGTGAATGTGTTCCATGAGCAATTGTTGCAGTGTTCATAATGCATAAGGCACAGTAAGAAAAAATGATTTTGCATTTGGGAGAGATGAACATATTTCCATTAATTTTGCTTAATGACTGTGCCCTTTTCTTATTAGCACTCCCCGTGTTTTAATATATATATATATATATATATATTATTTCTTGTTTACCACAGATGCTTTTCCTAGGTAGTTAACCAAAGAGTATAGATAGAAAACATTTATAAACAAATTATCAAACAGAATTTAGAGCAAAATCTCTGCAAGCAGGAGGTAGTACATGGACTGCTATTCTTTGTTGTCAGTTTAGATCACTGCAGAAGGCAGATATGCAGATGATGATGTTCTCTCAGAAGACATCAGGAAACAAGAAGCAAAGGTATCCTAGAGAAATAAGAACAGTTGTCAGAGCTATACCAGGACATACAACATAGCTGCAAGTCTCAAGAGAGTCCAGCCCATCTGTTGTAAATGTGGAACAGTCAAGATGATGATGGGTAGCATATGAACCAGACCTTGCAATATGTCCATGTAGATGTTAATGACAAATCAATCTGAATTTCTTAAGCTTTAGGACAATTTTAATTTTGCCTAATCTCAACTGAAAACATATATTTCTGATGCAAAAAGTGTGTGTTTAGGTTTTTTTTTTTTTTTTTTTTTTTTTTTTTTTTTTTTTTTAATTAAGGAGTCCCTGATAGGAAACATTTACTTGCAGTATTCTTCTTCATTAATAATTTTCTTCATTACTGCCCAGTGATCCTATTGGCTAAGGCAGTGTTTCAGCACACTGCAAGATGGAACCATTCCTAAGAGGTATTCCATCTGAAAAATAAAACTGTAGAGTAGTAAGAGAAGAATCGAAATGACTTGTTCAAGGTCATGAAGGTCTACAATAAGGCCAGGAATGGAACTCAGGTATTTTAATTCATGGTACAACACCTACCTACAGTATGCGCTGACCTCTAGAAGCATTTACTTTCAGTCTCTCAGATGGAGTGGTTATACAAGGAGTTTATTTGGGGAGGGGGGAACTCTGTAGTCAGCGTATGGGAAGACCCAGAACTTTGTGAGCAGTAGGTAAGAGCAATAGAGGAGCTCCAAAGTCAGTACACTCACCTAATCACAGTATCCTCAGATCGCTTCTGAAGTGATTTTACTGTGTCAGCCTTCCTTTTTTTTCCACTTCCTCAGTGCTGATGCCTTCTGCTTCTAGCAGCTACCTGAAATTCAGTTTACTCAAGTGCCATCAAATTGCATTCACATGCATAACTGTTTGGCTCAGCATGTACTCAGCAAAATGTGGATGAGTGTAATAATGTAATAATGCAGTGTGGCTGGAAGAGTGCATTGAGAGTCAAAGAAGATTATGAAACAATGCAGCTCTGCTTTAAGTCCTTGCTGAGAACACTACAAATGTTTTTAGCTCAGTAGGAGATAAAATATATTGCTTTATTTCAAGACATTCTAGGACTAGAGATGTTAATCTGTTTCATGAATATAGCGTGTGATGAGGCCATTTTCCAAGTGGGAAAAATGAACTAACAGAATAAAGCACGCTGATTAATTTAGATAGAATCAGGACACAGATTTGAGGTAATTGCATATTGTTTTCATTGGGCACATAGCAGCCTAGTCCAGAGACAGAATTATAACCAAAGAGACAGAGAATCTAAAACTAATGTTGGGAAGCAACGTGTTGGCTGTTGAAATGCAGGTATGAACAATGTGGTGATGTAAGGCAACATACAGTAAAGCCAAATGGCGATTAATCCCTTGGGAAGAGTTAGCACATCAAAGTGAGAGGAAGTGAAATCTCTTCATTGGTTCTCATAAATGTCTCTGTGTTCTAATAAATTCACAGTATCAATGCATCTTTCCAGTGAAAGGAAAAACAGCCTCTGTGGAAATAAGGATACAGTCATTATTTATAATATGGTTGTGCTGTGAGATCCTGATTTATACTGAAGCTACACCGTTGTTAGACATGAATGCAGAGGGAGTGGGAAGGATTTTCTACCACTTTCTTAGACATCTAATTTAGGCACTGCAAGTTCTCTCTGTATTCAAAGAAGAAAAGTAGCTGATTGCGGAAGAACAGGAATGGCAGTTTTGAGTACTTGATGTTGTGTAAATTCTGTTAGATTAGGTGCTTGCATAAGCCTAATGCACCTAAGTGACCTCTGTAGCTTTTCCTCCTCCCCTCAAATAAGTAGTCAAAATAGCACTGATGGCATAGGGCAGAAAAGATAATAGTCATGACCTTTCAGACCAAAGAAAGAGCCAAAGTTGCATGATTTTTGTGGAGTTCTGTGTTCTGCATTTCTCCTCTACCTAAACCCAAACCTTTTCGGCTGCCTGTACTTTTTTTCAGCTTCCTTCTTCTTATATCACTCAAGAATCAAGCTAGGAGCAGGACAGAGGTCCACCAGGGCCAGATTTGATCTCTGGCGGTAGATCTGCTACTGAGTGTTGCCAGCATTAGAGATCCACCAGTCACAAATTCTTTACTCCTGAATATTTTTCAGAGGTTAGGAGCTCAGATTGGATGTTTCCAAATAAATACAACAATTTATCTGAATTTTAATATCACATGAAACAAGCTTTACACTGAATTTTTGCCTCTAGCAGTGGTTACTGTTTCCCTGCATTCTCCAGTTTGGATATTACGGGCTAGCATAGGAAGCCAAATTTTGGTTGTTATTACTAAACAAGCCTGAACAAACTACATGTCATGTGAATGTCAGCCATCACTAGCCTAAACTTCATTAAGGAAGAAGGATTTGATAGAACAAGGGGGAATGGTTTCAAGCTGAGGCAGGGGAGGTTTATTAGGAGTTGCTGTGGGACCCTCCCTGCTCAGGTAAGTGTGAACACTTGTTCTTGTCAGGAACAAGAAGGTGGCTTTGGGAAGGAATAAGCTGTAGGAAAGATGGATGATTTGCCTTGTGGGGACTAAAACAATATTCACAGCTTGGATTTAGTGCTTTGGGATTTGGAGCTAAAAGGAGGCAGCCAGGATCAGGAGACATGCTAACACACCCAGCAGGACAGAATGCTCTCAACTATCTAAGAGTTCAGATCAAGTCGTGGTGGTGTTTGGGAACTAGGTGGTTCCAATTAGATGGTATTGGAGACAAAACCATGATGCTTTGGAGCTGAAGGGAATGCGAGCATGGGTCTTAATAATATTGAGAAAATCTTCAACATGGTCTGTAGCTGTCCTGCAAGTTGGTGGGTCTGTTCTATTCACTGTGCATTATACACCTATTGTGTTTGCTAATGATATCCCCACAATCAACATGCCTGGGCTCAGAAGTGAGTCCAGGATTGAGTATTTATAGCACAGACAAATTACAGCTGAAATGAAGAAGCCCTTGAAGAAGTGGAGGGGACACAAAGACCTTCTGGCCTGAATAAGAAATGCTCCAGCACGAACATGACAGTCTCTGCACATCTACACTTGAATGGGGAAGAAAATTTACTTTGACAGCTCAGGCACAGTAACTGGCAGCAAAACAACAGGTCTTGTAAATAGGCCAAGACAGATCTGTTCTGTAAGCTGATTATGTTTTTGTACTTCTAAGTAATTATTAGTTATGAAGAAGGGCTACAAATGTTCTGAGAGCCTTGAAGGCATCCCCAGCACTGTTGTGGAGAAATGTGCTTATGCAGCTGCTGCTTTCATTATTGATAACAAGGTTGGTTAAGGTCTTCACTTCTTCATTGCCTTGTACAATTACTGTGTAGGCACTGGAGAGACAATTTGCATCATAACAGTATGAAGTAGAATTTTGGCTTCTGATGAGGCAAACATACAAGAGAGAGAAGTGAGGCTGAGCAACATTTCAGTGGAAGTCAAGGAGTCACCAGATAGGTTCCAGAGATTGCATTTACTCTTTCTCTTCACACTGTTCTCAGTGGTCTCATGCTGACTAGGGGATATGCACAATCCAATAGTCTGCTCTGCTTGGCCTTGTATGTGATTTCACAGGTATTCTGTACACTGTGAAATGTACATGAGTAAATCTGTGCCCAGGGTTGGAAATGGACAATCTTACGGCTGGAAGATGGTGCAGAAAATCTTATGGTAGAATTTGGCTTATCACCTCTGTTGTGTGCAAGTTTAAGGCTGTGATAGGCTAAATTTAAGGAAACAATACTTAAATGAATGACTTCAGTGGTACAGTGCAAAGCTCTAATCTTCTGTCTCTGCCACTAGTCGTAAGCCTCAGTTACATTATGATTCTGCTGTTAGGAGTTTTGGTATCTTAAAGCCAGAAGTCACAGTCCTGGATTGTCTAACATTCTGCAAAGCAGATGACACATTTGAGCTCATGTTTCTTATGTGTCTAATCACCTCCAGTTGAACTACATGCTTTCTAATTTAAAGAGTCAGTTTTTAATTTAACGCAATGTACCTATGAATGATCTTCTTTAGGTTTAGCTATATGCAAGCTAGATTTTATTTTCAGAGTGAATGTGGCTTGCTTTCCTTTTCTGATATGACATCTGGTATTGCCTTTTCTTTTTCTGCTTGCTTTTTCTAGCCTCTGATATCTCCTCTTTCGGCTGTTAATTATAACTCATGAACAACATGTCTTCACTTTGAATATCTTGCTAGACTGAACTCTTTCAGTTTCTCATAAGAATAATGGATCAAAGAATCTAAAGGGTGGATGTATAATTAGCTCTGATATGACTAAACAGTGGGAGTTAGAGCACGTCAGAAGGTGTCAGTACTGGCCCCAACAAGAAGGAACAAAAGTGAGTGGGCCACATCATTTGCACTTTGTTCCCTTTACTTTTTAGTTTTTGTGTTTTTCCTGAGAGGACCCAGCCTCACTTCAGGTCACCTAACTCACCTGGTGCTCTGGTTGTACATGGGCACTATTCTTGTCCTGCTGCAGTAAGCACTGTCACGTCACTGTACAGAGAACTCTAATGGATGTTTATAAGAGATGAAGGAATATAGACAAGTGGGAGTATAAGGCACGTTGTATAGTTTGCTTTTCATGTGTCATGTTTATTTAGCACAATCCCATATCAGGAATACAATGTCAGCACAATATTTCATAATCCTTAGTAATTCAACAGAAAGGTGAAGAGATACAGAAGAACAACACAGACTTCTAGCTAAACCACATCATGAAACTAATTTTTTAAAAATTTTTTCTTATTTTTTATTTTTTAGAACATTTTTCATTTAGCTTTTAGGTGAATGAATCCCTTTTCTGTACATGATGCTGTATTTTTTATCTTTATTCCTCTGGTTTACATCTTTGCTGGATATATCTAAATATAGATCACCTTCACTTTTATACCCTCCTGCATATACAATCACAGCTGGTCTATGTGAACTTTTATGCGTAGCAGTACTCAGAGAACCCTTGTGCCTCCTGGAAGCCATGATGTGCAGTGATGATTGGAAACTCTGGCTTAAGTGCTGAGAGACTTAGCCTCTGTCTTAGCCTCTCAGCCCTCAATTTGTCCTCCTACTGAGGCACAGAAGGTAGCTCTGAAGCCAGGGGAGTATGCAAAGGTGGAAAAAGTGGAGGAGGCTGATAGTTACAGTTGTCATCAGCCACTAACCAGGACTCACTTTCTTTTCCTAGTTCCACATCTATAAAATAACTTCTCTAAGAGCAATCATGGGCTTTGAATTTCATTACTGCTGATGCATTTTGAAATAGCTCCCGACACTACTTTCTCAACTGATAATTTAGTTAAGCTCTCTGCTGCACATGCTAATGCTGCAGTGTGGAGGCAGCGGAAAATTATTTAATAAAACTTAATGCTGCTTTCATTTCATGGTTGTTATATCAAATATTAGTCATTGCTGCGAATCATTCCTTGAACAGAGCTTTCTTATCATCTGAATGCATTTGGCCACCATTTCTTTGAAATGTAGCAGTATCTTGGGTGGTAAATGAAGGCAGCTTTCATTTTATTCGGCTGCGAATCTTCATAGAATCATAGATCTTGATCTTAACAAGCAGCACTTACTTGCTATAGTGTATATTCAGCATGAAGGATGTTTAGTTGAAATCTCATGGATGAATGTCAATCTTCGAAGTGGTTGTGTCGTCAATGAAGGCTTTTTCCCACCAAAATAGTGGGTCTGTGCTTGACTCAAAGTTAACAAACATTCTATTGCTCTTGGACTGAAAAACAAGATGCATCCTCTCTCCTTTGTGGATGCGTGATGGACAGTCAGATGTGAGCTCTTGCTTCAAACCCTGCAGCAGCTGGGCACTGAAGGACTTTCTCCCTTTCATCCAGATGTTTATTGTCTTGAAACTTAAAGGATTTCATTATCTCTGAGACAGATTCTTTTTTATACTTAACAAAATGTTTAATTAAGTGGGATTCCAATCTGAAAATGCTTCAAAAAATGTCAGTGCTGTCATTTGCACTCTAATGGCTTTGGCCAGCTAGATTGACACGTGTTCATCGGGAGATGGAAGGTCCCATGTGCTATCAGAAACACGCACATTCGGGTTAAGTGCACTGGATGGACTGTGCTCACAGTCTCAAGGATTGATACTACAGTTGTGAAGGAGAGGGTGTCATCTGCCATTTGTTTGTATGGTTTTGTATTCAGTCTTAATGAAGGTTAATTCCATTTGTGCTTTTATACAAAATCTATGTTGCAAAGAGCTTCCTAAATTAAGTGTTTGTGTGTTTGTTGTAACTGTGCTGCCCAACTTCAGAAACCATCTGAGCCTGCTTTTACCTTAGCTTTTCATTAGGTTTTCCCTTGGAATCGCCAATGTAAATATGGGAAACCCTTCATTTGCTTTCTTTGTGTGTGTGTCTTAAGTAACTCTCACTGTGAGTGACCAGGAAAGATGCTTTGTTACCCTTTCAGCATCCATTATGCCTCTGCATGAAGGGGAATGTCTTCTCTGTGCAAATGAGAAGTCTCTGAAGGCTCAGTGGACTTCCTGAGAAGTTAACAGAGTTAAGCAGAAATTAGATCTCTCATTATTTCCATGGCCATCCTAATTCAAACTGGATTTAAACAGAATTTATTTGTAAAATGATGAAAATGTCTTCCTCAGGAATAATTATATCTGCGTAGTAATTGCCACTGGGGTGTGACTATCTTTGTTTTCCTCTACAAATTTCAGTTCTACATGCCTTGAGGGTTTGCTCCTTCATTGCTGCTGAATGTGTGAGGACAGGATAAGAAAGTCAAGAAGTCTGTCCCATGCAATGCCTTGTAAGAGCGTGGCAAGGACCAGCTCAGAGCATTCTGCCCATCCTGAGGCAGTTTCCTCCGCCCAACTGAAAATACTCTGCACAACCTTTTCTCCTAAATTCATTGCCATCCCATGACTCGGGTTGTAAACTTGATATTGTAAGGAAACCAAATCTTTTACCACTCTCAGTTAATTTCTGTTTGGAGTAAGATGTGTAGGAACAAATAATATCCTTTATTTTCACTGAAAGAATAGAAAAACAACTGAGTGCAGAATTGTTTCTCAGGGGGTAATGCAGCATGTAGGGTAGCTCTGTCTGCCTGCAGACTCATCTCTTTTCCTCGTAGAGCCATTTGGGCGCCTCTTTGGATCGTGAGGATAGATGAGTATCCAAGCACTGTGTCTGAAATGGTATTTTCAGGAGGGCTGCATGCAGTAAAGGCTTGTGGCTATGCTGAGATTCAAAGAGTTACCCCCTGACCGTGCCCAAGACCTTGTTTCTCCCTTGGGCTGTGCAGGGTGCTGCATGCCATTTGGATTGCATGCCAGGGATGCCTGCTTTGCAGCATACCTCGTGGTGTTAGGGCTGTGGGATCCTTCAGGATAAATACAGATCTATAAATGTACAATGTGATTACTATAGTATTGTTTTAAAGGTCAGCCTTCCATATTTGCACAAGAGGGTTGAGTGTGACTGTCCACCTCAGATGATTTATATGCACCAGGATTGTGGCCAGATATTAATAGCAGTGATTAAATAAGGCTGGGGAGAGTATTTTATCTCTGCAAATAGTGAACCCTCTTTTATATATTTATAATTCTATAATAAAAGGAAAGCTTAGTAGGAAAAATGAGCAAATCTTCTGTGTGGGACTTGTGGGAGTTTTTAACAATTTCAAAGCAAAATCCAACCCTCGTGAAGTCAGACATTTGCAGGGGGAAGGATAGATAGCTTGTCTTTTCTGACCAAAGGAGCACAAACACAAAGAGCTGCCTGAATTTTACATCTGTAAAATGAACTATAACCCAAAGCAAATCAACAGCAATAGCATTAAAAGGATTTGGTTTCTTCAAATGCCAGTGACATTCACAATTCTGGAGGCTGGAGAGAGAAGGAGAGAGGATGCTCCTAGAGGGTTTAAAAATTAAGAAGACTGAAAAGCACCATGTGGAATTTTGAAAGAGCGTATAGGCACTTATTGGCCTCAGAAATATGCATTCAACAATGAGTATCAGTGCTGGATGATTTACTGGCCCCAAATCCCATTAATGCAGGCATCGCAGATTATAAAATTCTCTTTGTAGATAAAGAGCACGAACTACAAGAACACCAGTAAATAATCAACAGACCTTAAAAAAAGGACAGGGATTAAACTCATCCATCACTAACATATATGTAGCAAATCCAAGGAAAAAAAGGAAGGAGGGGGAAGATAAACATTTTTATCATTTTGTACTTGTTCCTCATTTATTACTGAGTGTGTGAAGGGCTTGTATCAGTATCACAGCTGGAAGCAGAGAGAAATGACAAAGCAAAGGGCAACCTTTCCCCTCTTTAAAATGGATCTGAGGCTTGGCAGAGAACTCGGAAGTTATGATTTGTGCCAGTTCAAAAATGGTGCACCCAGGGCGTGCAGCTTTCCCTGCAGCCCTGTGGTCTTAGAACAGGGTGAAACTCTACCTGTCTAGAGTTTGACCTGCTGGATCAAACTCCACCTGTTGCTGTGTGTTCACAAGATCTCATGTACACTGATGTCTGCAGGGGCTGCGGCATAGGATTTTGTGTTCTCTGAGTCACTTGGCACCATGCCTCCTCCAAGGGACGTCTCTCTCAGAAGCAGAATCAGTCAGCAGCAGCCGCTGTGATGCTGGTTACCCTGCAGATAGCCTGCATGGGGGCTGTAACTGCTGAGGGGTGAGTCACATGAGGATACCACAGCTGGTCCCACATCACTCCCAGATGAAGGCTGCCCTCCTGCTGCTGGCTCCATTCAAGTGCTGACATCACCTGAACTCATGGTTTTCTTCATGGCCTGGAGGCCTATTTCTTGTTAGACCCCATTTGCACAGGCTCATACAGTAAGGGTTTAAAGGCTGTAAAAAGAATTTAGTGCTGGAAGGTTAAAAGATGCTGATGAAGTAGGTCAGGAACTGCTGTTCAGAGGGCCCCTCACTTGTGCAGGTTGCTGCTGCAGGGCCTGAGCTCTGCTCGTACCACCTCTGCACACACTGCAGGTAGTTTCCCTGAGACAGGGAGGGCTGAGTGGGAATTTGTGCAATAGCCCCAGCTCTCATTTCATCAAACAGAAATGAGAAAATTCAGCACAGAAAATCCAGCACAGTTCAGTGAACACTGGGTGTTTCTTCATAGATGCCAACTAAACTGCTCTAATAATATTGCCCTTCATGTTTAAAATGACATCTCCTTTTATTAGGACTTTGTAATTTGTTTATTCTCTTCACAAAGCACTCCCCCATAAGTACAATAGCATATTGCAAAGCTTTCTCTTAAATAACCAAATCTACAGCCATTCCGATAAATGAAACAGGGATGCTTTATGGTGTAAATCCTCATTTTCATTGTGTTTTTCCAATTACTGCTTAATTCACAAAGTTCAGTAGCTCACAATGGATCTCTCAGCCGTTACTGCCAATGTGTGAAGTTCTGCTGTAGGTAAAATTCCATGATAGAAAACTCAAGCAAGAAAAGTAGCTGCTTCACTTTCTCCCAAGCTCTCCCTCTCCCCAACTCCTCTTGGTGCTCAGGACCGTGTGCTCTTCCTTCTGCAGTGGTTTTGAGGAACTCGCTTTTGCGTGTTGCTGTTGGATGCTTTGGAGAGCTCAGTGTAAAATCCAAGTGAGATGGGACTTGCTTCAGGTTTGAAATCCTGAGTTGTTTTCAGCTTCTATAAGGAATGGCCCTGTGGCTGGTGAGCCTTCAAGAGTCAGCTGTGTGCAGTGCTGCTGTCTCCAGCAGGAGAGGAGTCTGGCATCTCTGCATCTGTACTGTGCTGTACATACCAGGGGGACTCTGGGATGATACACTTCAAAATCCTTTCTGGGAAATTGTGCACATCTGGGGGGAACAAGCAACCTGTTCCTCCTTTGCTTTCTCCATTGTTTTTTTTTTTCCTCTCTCTCTCTCTGTGCTGTTGTTTCTTTTCACCCTTTTCTTCCGTCTCTGTTCTCTTTCCATTTTCCTTCTCTGAGCTGTGTGAGCAGATAACAAGCTGGTTGGATCCCCTCCTGCTGCTCCTGCACTGATTGTTACAAAAACAAGAAGTAGCCCCGTGGTGAGATCATCAGAAGCCACTTTATTTGCCAGAGGTATGTTACTGTGGAGCATCAAGGAAGCAGAAATTTATTTGAAGGAGTCAAGTGTAAGCATCATCTTACAGATACCAACTCAGACACTGCCTGGGCTTGTTAATTTCTAAAGAAAAAGAGGTGAGACTCCACAATTGAAGAAGCTTGTTTAACCATGGGCTGTGTGAGGATCTATTGTCAGTCCCTCTTAATATTTTCTGAAATTGCCCATCAATTTCAAAAATAATTGATGGAGTGACAGGGTCTCAAAGATACAATTCCCATAAGATTCACAACAATAGATGGACAATGAAATCCCTCCTTCTGTCTAAGGTGAAGGAAATTGGCATGGAGTCAGTTCTCATATGACCCTTGGGAACCCATGTAGACTTTGTCAGTGCCTGGGTAATGGGAATGCTTCCACCAAAGCTTGTACCTTCCCTGTCCTTGGGGAATTTGGTCAAACTCTAGATACAGATAACAGGGCTGCCTGTTATTCTTGTTATTATGCAAATTTCAATAAAACTGGGCAATTTCCAAAAGAAATCAATACAATTTGCCCGGAGACTTTATGGGCCTCCGCAGAAAATCTGTAGCAGTAATGGATAGGAAGAGAGAGGGCCAACTCATTAGCAAGAAGAGAGAGTCTGAATGGAAATGAGGGCAGTGGCAAGGGAAAGACTGGAATATGGCAATCAAACATTTCAACTTGCTTTAAAAGTCAAAGTAATGGTCTGAGGCAGAGAGGTGCTTTTATGTTACTAGGTGTGAGATGAAAACAGTGAAGTCTTTTCAAGGTTCAGAGGCAATTAGATCCAAGGCAGTGGTCAGGGAATAGCATTTGGTCCAAAGGAAATGCTGACATCTGTTCCCATCCTGAACTAGACAGATAAGTCCCCAAAGTGAAATGGAGGAAGGAAAGTCCCTGCCAAGGCTCCGTATGGGCATGGCAGATTGGTTGCATCCTGCTGGAAACAGCGCAATGGAGGAGATGCCAAAAGAAAATGGGAGTATTCTTTGCTTTTGCTCCTTTGTCACTACATTGTTGAGAAGGAACAAGGGGGAGGTCAGTGCAGAAAAACCTCAGAGAGCACTGGGAAATCATTTCTTGTTTCCAGAACTTGAGGGAAAAAAAAAAAAAAAAAGGAAGTCAAGATGAAAACTGACCTAATTTACCTATTTGCATCTTGTCTTGTCCCAACTTCACAAAATCTCATCTAAGAGAGTGGCTCTAACTTGGTTTTTCTAGTCCTGCTCACTAAAAACGAGTAAACATTTACAGAATTGTTCTGGAAACCTGACCAGAAGTTGTTGACAAACCAGCATAAAAATGGGGGAAGCTGAATAAACATAAAATAGCTGTGTTAAGTGTCTGACTCCAAAGGGCCGTAAAATCTATTTTGGAAAGTTCAGATCAACATTTAAGCACCAGGGTACTTTAAGTAACTCAGCTTCTTTTACAGGCATTTTAAAGGAGCCTTGAAAAGAACAGGAGGATTGCTTACATTGCTAAAAATCTCTAGGATGTAATGCACTGACTTTCTCCTATGCCAATTTAGGCACCCACTATTACCATTGCAGCACTAAGCTTATTTCCAGCTTAAATGAGAAGGTAGAGGTTCATCCATGGCTGATGGATAACATAAAAGCAAGCTGGCTGATGGTCTCCAGAGAAATCTGTCTGAGGTGTGGAATGAGGACTTCATAGCCTGTAACTTCATATATACAGAAACATGCAGTTCTGACTGAAGAATGGAGATAATACGATAACCCTTTTGCTTTTCCCACTTAAATTTTCAGTTCTCGCTCATCCTTCACTCCTTGGAGAGAGATATATGTATTTACAGAAAAAAAGTATGGCCCTTAATTGGAACAGCTCAGCTAGTGATAGTAAATGTGATAGCTGCACTCATGAGATGTCATGAATATTTACTACAGGTTCATTGATAATAAAATATTTGCAAAATCGTAATATTCATTTATCTTAGTAACCCTTAACAGCTGCATGTTGCAGGATATGGATACTTGCATTGTGTGAAGCTGAGTACTTTTTTTGGTGAAACACATCTAGTTTAAGATAATGCAGTTTTTCACTCAGCAATTATAGTGCTCATCTTAAGCATCTGCCATATATTTAGTCTCAACAAATTAAATCCCATTTCCTTTTTATTCTTCCTTGAGGGGATGTGAATGTTGAGATGCAGTGTTCCATCAAAGTCCTTTCCTGAACAAGGTGTTTAAATCCCTCTGTATGCTTGGAATATGTATTATCATCATGGGTTTCCAAAGGCCAGATCCTGAAATGGTATTTCTAGGGTAAGGCCAGTTGGAAAAGAAAGTTACCCCAACCAGACATCATCCCAGTCTCTAGCTCATTAATTAATCTGAGCAGTTTTCCTGACATCCAAGTGCTCTGAAGACATCAGGTAGTTCCCGTGTGTGTACATGTTCTATTAGGAAGAAATTATTCACTCAGAGGGTGGTGATTCTCTGTCACTGCTGCCCAAAGCTGTGGGTGCCCCATCTCTGCAGGTGTCCAAGGCCAGGCTGTCTGGGGCCCTGGGAGCCTGAGCTGGTGGGGGGCAGTCAGCCCAGGGCAGGGGGTTGGAACTAGATGGACTTCAGTGTTCCATCCTGCCTGAGCCATTCTGTGATTCTGTCATTCATGTCTGTGTGTATGTAATGGCCCCCAGAGAAATCACGCTTCTCGTGCTCATGATGCATCCTGTTGGCAGAGCAGCCGACTTCAGAGTGTAGTTTGCAGTCGTAAGATAGGACTTGGGAGGTGAAAAGGTTGTGTAAACTTTTATTATATGGTTACAGTCAATTGCTGACAAGGAGTTACAGTGTGGCGGCGGTACCTCTGAAATGAGGGTGAAACTGCATTTGAAAGATAGTCCAGTCATATCCAGTGGGCTGGTTGTAGCAGCCTGTGGTTATGGGGAAATCAAGAGGAGCTGTATGATGAGAGTAATCCTATATCTGGTTCTGCTATAGTTATTTTGTGAATAAATGAATGCTCTCAGATCTAGTGCTATCATTCTCCTTCTTCCTTAAATGAAAGCCTTTTAATAAAAGAGACCCTGATGTGGAAAATGTACCATGCTGTTCAGCATGCTATTCAAAGCATTCCTTACCCTTTCAGTAGAAGGCAATTTAGAGAACGTACCATGTTCTTTCCGTTCTTCATTTTATCACTGACAGCCAGATAATAGAAATGTTCTGGAACAGTCATGGTGCTTCTGGAGATGATGTATGAGAAGGAGAGGGAGCAGCTTGATCCCTTAAAGACAGATGTGCTCTGCAGGACTAAGAGGCAGAAACAAACTGCCTGGTGAATGGTGCAGGACAGAAAGACTATTGGAAAGCATCTATTGCCTTGTGCTAAGCGTATCAGCCAAAAATGCATGTTTTCTTTCAGCTTGGAAGAGGGATAGTGACTGCTCAGCACTGTTTGTCCTGTGGTTTCAGGTTTGCATCTGTTAAAACCCAACCATTAAGACTCAGAAAACAGTAATATTGAATCTAAGAGTAATGTTTGGATTATTATAAGCCAAGAAAAGCAAAAAATATTCTAGAATATTCTAGCTTGTATTAAAGTTGGGAAATGAGTTTTACTCTTCTAGAACTTTGTAAGCAGGTGGGCTGAGCTGCTGCTTGGCAATTTCTATATTGCTCTGTGCCTCAGTCTCCCTAGTGGTAAATAGTTCTGATCTCCTTTGTGATTCAGAATGGGCCTTTGATTATCCTCAGGGCCCTGCTGGTTGCGCTGCAGCTTCAGGAAGCTGATGCTCTGAAGGGAGCTGTTCTGACCGCATGTGATTGATACTGCACTGCCTGATGGTGCTTCCCATGCAGATGTGCTCTCGGAAAATAAGGTCAGTTGCCACTGGGGAAACTACAGCTTGAATTGATTTAATTCATTTATTGACTTGCAAGTGCATTCAGCTCGGGGTGGTAACAGATTTGTTAGGTACTGAGATAGGATTAGAAAATGGTGTAAGAGTTGTCTCTGGAAGGGACAATACAAAGTGTAAGAAAGCAGTGGAAGAGATTTGGAAGAGGCTACAGTAATGCACAGAGAAGTAATGGAATGCGGCAGCATCCCCTCGCTACTGCCCTGTTCTGTGAGCCATCTATGCACAGGCAGCTGCACTCACAGCATTGAGTCAGTGCATGCCCATGCAGAACCCCAGCCACAGCGTGTATAGACTTTATTTAGCAAACCACAGGAGATTTTGCTGGTATTTGAGTATGGTCAACAGGTCATGCTGTGTTTGTGATTATTGTTAGTTTTGTTAGAAAAGCAAAACGGTCACAACTTCGTTTGAGTAACACCCTGTAAGCTTAATATCCTACACGAAATCCACTGTGAAAAGCAGTTCAAAGTTCTGTGCTTGTGTATGCTTTGTGTTTGAGAAACTATTAGACCTCTTTGATGTAGTGACAGAAGGTTCGCATATCTGCAGAGAGGGAAACTGCTGGTGTTTTAGCAATAGATTAGTTGATGCTAAAAGCTAAAGGTCTCCTCTATATGCTTTAACCTCCTAAAGCAAGTTGGGAGTTAGAATATCTAATCTAAAAAGGTTGGAATGAGTGCTTAAACAGCCTGAAGGCAAGGGCTAAGAGTTTCCAAAGGTGATGAGGAAAAAGTAGATTCTGCTGTGCCAGCAAACAAAAGTTGCGGACAACAGAACTTGTTATGGAGAAGTGTAGCTTGTGCTCCAGCTCCCAGAGGCACTGAGTCGTTGCACATACAACTCTTATGTCCAAAGAGAAATGAGCAGATTTGCAGGCTTAAGCTCTACAAAGTGCTAAGGAAATGCACCTCTCTTACTATAAATATCCCCAATGCTGATGTCACGTGTAGCTATGTCAATGAGTTGTGCACAAGATCTGTTCAAATAATATGAAGGCTACTTAATGTTTTCTGATATAGCTTGAGCTGTCTTCCTGAACTTTCTGTTCCACCTATGCTGAGGGATAAGCTTTTCATTCAATTATGAAGTCCTCAATTCACCTACCCTATGGAAACCAGATAGTCAGTTAATCCTGAATGTGTTGCTCTTAAGGTCGTGGAACTCATCAGCATTAGTGAGAGCTCTTGGGCTAGTCTTGTGTCTCCTTTGGAATCTGTATCTCAGGACAGAAAAATAAATCCCAATTTGTTACATTTGGTTTGACCTGAGTTTGTTGCACGCGGCACTAAGATTTCATCAGAAGTAGGTGGTGTTTTTTTTCCTACTGAACTGGGTCACATTTCCCTTGTCATGCATAATCCTTTATTATACCAGCAGAATTATTATACAGAGTATATTTAATTTTCCACACATAATGCAGACAGGCACTCACAACAACTTATGATGGCTCTTTGGAAAGTAAATGTTTAATTTTTGAACACATACATTTGTTCTTTGTTAGAAGATACAGAACTAATTCCCTGAGTATTGTAACAAAGTTAAAGCAGCACAGTCATTATGTACTTGCAAAATGCATACTGCAGCAAGGGAGGAGAAAAATTCCATTATGGAAGGGTGACGTTTTTTCTAAACTCCTGCAATAAAGCAATAAAGGAGATGCAATGTATAGGAGGAATTCTTATAAGAATCTAGGCATGGGAGGTTAAATTTGGTAAACAGCCTTTGCTGATGCTGCCATGAATATTTCCATTTGGATAGAAGGGAACTATTAAGCGTGCAGTAGTAGACTTTCATTGAGGTTGTCTATAGAGTCATCACAATATATACAGTTTTTGAAGTGTCTAGAACTCAGGATGCTATATAAGCAGAAATAGAGTGAAATAGCTCACTGTATCTGCTAGTGTATCATGAAATACAAAATGAACGACTACAAGAAGTGTTCTTATCTGAAGAAAAATGTGATTCCCATCTGTGTCATAAATTTTGCTAACAGAATTTCAGTCAGGAATATTGGTTATAGATTTCAAGTCCCCCACTCAAGAGCAGCAACTTATCTTCCTTCCTTTCTTTCTAGTAAAATCTTGTTAATCAATTCCATTCCAGTGCTGATGCTGACATCCTGATTCCTGCTGTAGTGCTTTACATGTCTGGACCATCTTCAAGGTCATCGCAGCCAGTAAAAACTTGTTTATGTCAGTTGGGATTTGGGTTTTTCTTGTCCTCTAGTAGTATTGTAAAGAATGTAGAGTAATGGGACAAAACAGTATAACGCTTGTGAGTTTGCATATAAATACAAAAATCTTATATTTACTCCTTTCTTTCGTTTTCTTTCTCTTTTTTATTCTTTTTTCTTTCTTTCTTTTTTTCTTTTCATGAGCACATGCAGAAAGTGTTACCAAAACTTCCAAGGTCTGTTATCAAAGACAGGCAAAGATCTTAACAAGCTTGAGGAATAGGCTAGCATGAACCTCATGAACCTCATCCTGCAGGCAAGCACAGCTAGTCCTGTCTCTGAGACACATCTATAATATGTACTGAATGAGAGAAGCTCTGCCGAAAAGACCTGCGGTCCTGGTGGAAAAGTGCATATGAGCAGTGTGTGTTTAGGGTGACGAAGCCTGGCTGCATATGGCTGTAGCCAAGAGGCCCATCAGCTCTGCACTTGTGAGATTGCAACTCACAGTTGGAAAACTGTTCCAGTGCAACTGATAGGTCAAAAAATAGGAGAATGTTCAGTCAAGGGTCAATAAGATGTTCAGGAGACTGGAGTGCATGATGTATTAGGAGAGTCTAAGGGTGTGAATTTGTTTAGCCTGGAGAAGGTTGGCTAATGGGGTTTCTAATTGCTGTCTTCCATTACCTCAATGAGACTGTAGTGAGGCTGGAGTCTGACTCTCTGCAGCAGTGTGCTGCAAAATGATGAGACAGTAGACATACATTCTGAGGAAAAAAAATCATCAGAATGAAGGTTATGCAGTACAGAAACAGTTTCCCTGGAAAGGCTGTGGGCTCTCCATCCCTGAAATCTGTCAGAACACAGCTGGCCACGGCCGCAGGCAGCACACCCTGTAATGGAAGTTGGCTTTGCTTTGAGCAGGAGGCTGGAGTAGGTGCTTCCAGAGGTCCCTTCTCACCTCAATTATTCTGTGGTTCTTTGATTTTATTTCATAAAGCTGCTGTTACCTCTAGAATGTATTCTTATGGCACTCAGTCCTTCAGTAAATATGTTCTGTGTCGATATTTATAGTCCTGCCTGCTACCTTCAGTGAGAACAGAAAGTTCTGACTTCCATAAGGTCCCCACAGCTGCCAGCATTGATGGGGAATGAGTCTTCCCTCCTTCATTGGCAGCACTGCTCTGGGGATGTTCCTTGGCATTGGCTCTGCAGGCCCTGTGATATCTATGGGTTTGTACAAGTGTCTGAAAGGAGCTAATTTTAAAAGAGAACTCTCTCTTCCAGGCAGTGATGGTATCTGTGGGTGAGCTTGGGGGTTGGCTGGCTCTCAGAGAATGTGTTGAGCTGGAGGATGAGAATAAAAAGGAAAAACCCGGGTTGGTGAGCTCAGTCAGCAGGTTGTCCTGACAGCCTTCAGGGCAAAACAAAAGGGAACTGCTTCCTATAGCTGTACCTGATGTCTGTCAGAACTTCTCCCTGATTGCACTTATGGATACACAGCAGCAAGAAATTCTCAGGATGGTTTGATTTCAACAGGGATGGTTTTTTTCCCTGCCGGTATTTCTCTCCCAGCTGTATTCTTTCTAATGAAATTGCCTGTTCAGTGTTAGGTTTGTAATCTAAAGTGAGTGCTATAGATTAACAGTTGTTGCTGCTTTGTTATTGAAATGGGAGTCGTGGGATCAATTTAACTGTTCCCTGCTTCATTATTTGCTTAAGACAATAGAGTTGTCTCTGCAAATTCTATTGCTTTGTGGATATTTTTAGCTTAATTATCATAGATATTAGCAACAATCAACAAAGATTTCCTAGGTGCATGCTCCTGTTCCTTAGATCACTGTTTTATAAAGACTTTGTACTTTCCACTTGCCTTCCTTTTTGTAGTCAATCCAGTCTGCTCTCAGCAAAAATAAACCAAAACAATCAACCCAATATATTTCTCAAAAATGCTGACGTTTTCCTAGTAACCTATTTGAAGAATTAAAGGGGTCATATTCCTTCTTTTCTACAAGTAGCTAAACATGACAGCAAATGAGCCTGTGTAGACAGGATGGGGAGTCTTAAACTATTTAATCATTGTTTGTTTTATTCAAAAGATTCAGAAGAAGCCAAAAACTTTGAATTGAGCTTTCTGTAAGGCCTGGCTGATGTAAGGCGCACCTCTGCTGTAAACTATCCAAAGGTTAAAAAAGACATGTTGCACACATTCCCACGACCCATTACAGCTGGATTATTCACTCCAGCCTGACCAGGCAGCGATCATGGATCCTAAGCTCAGGATTTGGTGCCTGCAATAGAAGGAGTTAGAGCTAAGTTCATACAACCTGAAATAGAATGAAAATCTGCCCTAAGCTCTTGCCAACATTTTTCTTTTGAAGCCTTCAGTATAATTTACTAGGCTCTCATTTTCCATTGAATATACTGAATTTTGGATCCCGCCGTGAGTTTGTTTGAAGTTGGTTGGACAAGTCTATGCAGAATATGTAAACAAAATTCTCTCTGATCAACTGGAGCACAGCTGAATATCCCAGCAGAATAAATAAATCAATCTGTAGTTTTGTTTATACTGCCTATCTTCTGTTTAAAATGTGGCAGAAAAAGTCTTATTAACATTTCTTAAGACTGCCAGGAAAAGTACAAGACAGCCTCTTGCATTTGAAGTACCGAAAAAAAAGGCAATTTTAATATCTAGTTTAATATAACATAAACATATTTAGATTGCAGTCAACATTTTATCAGCCATTCAGATGATTTCTATGTACGTTAAACATAATCACTGGAAATTCTTAAGCTCATTTCATGTGAGTTGAATTGCATCCCCTGCAACATAATATTCTAAAATTTCACCTTTTTTCCCCTTCCTCCAAGACCAGCTAAGACTGTGAGAAGGAAGGACCAATTCTACCTTCATTTTAACAGATGCCAAAATATCGAGGTATGAACAGAGCAATGAGAGCTCTGTTTCAGTGCTGCACCTCTAATCTTGTATGATTTGCACGTGTTCTTCAGCTGGTTAGATGCTCTGCTGAATCCAAGCTTAAAATTGCCAAAGGATGCAACCAATCTGCTTACGCAGAGTTCCTGTTCAGTGCTACCTCCATTGGGATGTCCACTTAATTGCTTTAGTTTTAATCTAGGCATTCAGTTTTGGGGCACTTCACAGCAAAAGAGAGCTTTGGCATATATCCTTATCAAACAAAGCCTTCCTCAGTAGCTTTTTGCTGCCCAAGCAGATGTTGGCCATATGCAGGGGGGAAAGGAATGTGTGCTTTTCATTTTGCATTTCTGTGGGTAAGATGGAGTGACACCATATTGTATATCAATGCCAAATGCTGGGCTTGATGGTTAAAAACTTTAACCCACAGCCAGTGCTGGCTGTAGCTGATACCCATCAGATCAATGGCACTTATGTTTACATGCAGGCGCCTTATTCGTGTGGCACTGTGAGAGGTTGCCCTCTCCTCTCTCTCTCTCTGCAGCCTCCCTTGGCAATCCTCATTTGCACATTTCTCCATAATTGTGCCCGCAATAAAGAGTCTTTCTTCTTGAAAATGACAACAACCAAGATTTAATGAAAAGATTTAGCTTTTCTTTGATGAGACACTGTCTGTAATAGAGTTTGTCTGCCTGCATGGTCCCAGCGGTGCAGAAAGAAATTTCAGTATGTTTGCCACTTTAGCATCATTTGACCAGCTGAAAATTCAGGCCAAGGATGACTTTCTTTTATTGAAAGAAAGCAAATAGGTTCCCGATATTGGAACAAAAAGATATGAACATATCTGTAGGTGGTATGGAAATAAGCATTTGCTGGTGTATAGCTGTGGTGAATTAATAGCCCTAAATGATGATGATTATTTTTTCTATTCTAGTCTAACTCATCAAAAACCTGACATGCTAAAGACAACTTTTTGTGTAGCAGCTTTCAGTTGGGGCAGTGGTTTCTGTATAAAACAATTGCAGACTGGAAAGCTGCCATCATGCATACATTAGTAAGTACTGCCTCGCCTAACGAGTGCCCCAGAAATACCACAGGCTTGCTTGCTTGGATAGCTTGGATGCTCTGCTTTAGAAATCTCTTTTGGTAGTTCAGGTATATCCTGGCTCTTTGAAAGGGTCAGGAAAATGAAACCTGAATTCTTGTCCCATTTGGTTTAACTCCTATGAAACCAGCATGTCTTTGTGGGGATGGGAAGGAGAGACGGCAAGATGATCTCTGCTCTCTTGGCTTTCTTGCAGTGAAGATCCCCATGTCCTCAGCCACTCCTGGCTGGTTCTGTATGCTGCAGGACAAAAGTTTTGCTTTTGTGATTTATCCACCACAGACCAGTGCCAATCACTATAGTCTCAAGGCTCCTTCTGCAAGGACAAATGACTTGGCTTTTGGTCTCGTAGATACACTTGATCACTGGAACTAGGCTATAATCCCATAAAAGCTTTCATCCCATTAATAAAAAGAGCATGAAGCATGTCAAAAAAGATAGCAATTGGTACAGGGCAGTTAAATACTGCAGCTTGGTCCTGACAGGGACAATTCTGGTCTATTTTGTTTTCAGAACTGTCACCCTAACAAATGTTTATAGAAGAGTGGCATTTTCCTGCTGTTTTTCAGGCTGAGAAGTAGGTGGCTGGTGCAATAATATCCATTTGTTTTTAAATAGCTATTCAGTATGGGTAGAGTGGGATAGCTCTCTCAAAGGGGTACAGAAACATATCTTGCTTGGGAATGCACAGGAAAAAAAATGAACAACAAATAAAACCAGCATGTTTGTTTTGCTTTGGCCTGTTTATTGCTTACAGTCTGACTACTTTTATGAAGGCAAGGTGAATTTAAATGCAAAGCAGCAGAGAAATCCACTGAGAGGAAGATTAAAGAGTCTGAAGCCATTACAGGCAAATGGAATAATTGTCTGTGCGAATCTGTAGAGCAAGTGCAGGTGAGACATAATGACATCTCATCTTATTCTTTGGATGGCCATTTTCAATTGCTAGCGCCTGACTACGGCTGGGGGACAGTGCAGTGGTGCAGCTGGTGCCTCTGCTTGTCAGCAGATTCAGCTTCCAAAGACTCAGGTCCTTCAGAGGGCTCATAGTGACTTATCTATCCCAGTCCTTGTTGCTCTGTTTCTGACCCCATGAGTTATTTTTTCACTGAGATCTATGCAGTGGGGAAAGGTTCAGGTCTGTCTCTTTTCTCAGAGTGCTGTGTGCCCATTTGACCTTTGTCCATGTGTCAAAAAACCAAACAAACAGAAAATCCTGGCAGGGAGTGGGAAAAGCCAAATTACTTTATATGTTTCTAATTTAGAGCCCTACATCAGTATCTACTGCCAACAACCAATTGCCCCTCTTGCCTCGTCCTATGACTACACATACTGATCATCCCAGTACCCGTTTTCCCTTGTAACCACAGCTGCCTCATGCACGTTGGTGACAATCTGCACACCTCTGATTGTTGTTCTCCAGCACACTGGCTACTCTGTCCATCATTAGCTCTTTTCTTATTACAGCAGTGTAATACCTTCAAGTATGAGCATAGGATCAGGTCAGCACACTGGCAGTGTAGATTTAGTACTCTATTCCTGCAGAAGGTCTGCTCCCCTGTTTCAAGGATAGTATAACTGGTTTCACCATAGTGGAAAAGTACAGTGCAGAGAAAGCAACGCTATTAGAAGTAACAAAGAGCTGCAGTTCACTGCAAAATTTTCTGTTGCTGAGCATAAAATCCAAACAAAGAAATATTTTCTCAAGTGAGCGTTCACTTTTCCCTGCCTTTTTAATGTTAAAAATCTTTTTGGCCGTGCTTTGTAATGTTGAACAAGGTGTTATTCCATGTAATGGGGTAAGCAAAGACAGATTTAGGGACTTAGTGTGAGCTGAAAAATGAAGGAAAAGAGCTGAGGCAGCCAGTCCTTTTCTAATCTACCTTATAATAATTAATACCTGGCTCTCTTCCTTGTCAGAGGAATCAGTCCAATTTTTCCATCCTGAGAGACAAAGAAAACTTCAGCCCAATGACTGTTAGTGTGGATTGGCCAAAACTGTAAAGAAAGAGAAATTGTATAAGTGTCCAAGAGAGAGCACAGAGCAGCTCTCTCTCTCTCATTCTGCATCTTAATGACAGCACAAAGTGACCAGCACTTCTGCAGCAGATTACAGGGTCACATCTCCCATTACAGTGAAGTATTCACACGGCAGAATACCTAACTGCAGATAGCACCATGATCTCTTCCCTGCTTCTCAAAATACTTCTACTGTGGTTAAATAAAGCTCTGAGGTGCTTTGGTTGTGTTATTCCCATCTGTTTTCATTGCTGCTGCTGCTTTTTTTCCCTTTCTTTTAAATAGTAATGGAATATGCTGAGCTGAAAATGTTGTTAGTCACTGTGTTCTTCCTCATCCCTGGAGTTACATGTTCATTTCCAGCATGTAAAAATAACCTGTTTATTCCATTTCTAAGTCCTGCATGAGATTGTTCTTATTTTCCCTGTGCTGCCCCCTGTCATTTTATCACATCTGGCTGCCCACCTACATGCTTTCTTTCAGCTTTGGAGTTCTCCAAAAAACTCCTGGTGTGAGCAGCAGCAGAGACATGGTGGTTGGTGAAAATGACATTGTGTTGAATTAATCAGAAGCTTCAGTATTGATTTCAGAGTCCTAACTTATTCTGGATGATTTCAGGGATCATTTCTTTCTCCAGTTGTCTCCAGTCAGTCAAAACAGCAGATCATATGCTCTATACGCCCACCTCCACTTGCCTTATGCATCTCACTTCACTGCTCTTCCTCCCTGCACTCTTAACAGGCTTTGCCAGGTTAGCTCATCTGCTGAGGCTGTTGTAATGGAGAGCCAACTTTAATTTCACTAGTAATTAGTATGGTCACCATTACCACAGGGGACAGAGCAGAAAATGAAGGGATTCAGTTGTAACAGAGCAGTTGGAGGTCAGACTCAGGGTGAAGAGTATTCTTTTGACTAAAAAGATAGTGAAGCCCTGGGATAGATTATGGAAGAGTGCATGCAGAAACTGTAGTAGATTGGACAAGAACTTGTCGGATTTATTGGCTGACCCTGTTTGATTGGCTCCCTGCTTTTCCATGGGTCTACAACAGCTTGGTTTCCCAAGGATCTGTCACAATATCAACAATTTTGTTATGATTACAATATTATTTTTCATTCAGGGACTTGAAAAATGAATTATCAAGCAACACCTAATTTCATCATCCCTCATACAAGTCTTGAGTTTTTTGAAGCCATCCCAAACCATCTACTCTGACTCAGATGTATGCAGATTGATCATGGGGTATCTGTAGGACATGCTTATGAATAATTATCTGTCATCTGGAAGACTGCAAGCAGAGCAGCAGCCTAAACATGACCTAACTTCTGCATTTATCTCTAATGCTAGACTAAGATGTATGTCTAGCAGACCAGAAAGCCCTCCAGCCTCCAAAAAGCTTCAGTTAGTTGGATTGCTTGCTACCCAGCACATGTAGGCAGCAGTGGGAAGTACACATGCACATGGAGATTTCTGGCAGGAACCTCAGTGACGGCTGGTTTTGTACAATTCTTTCCCATCAGAGAAACAAGGCTCTATGCAACAGTTTCTCCAGTGTCCACTTCTTATCCTTTCTCTTTTAATCCATAAAAGTCTCAATCATGACTAATCAAAATACCGAATGAGAAACTAGCCAGCATGGGGGATTTATTCTTGACCTATTTTACGACCTATTTTTTTTCATTTCTTCACTGCTAGAGAATTGCATGCTTGGTTTTGACACCCTGTATGTTAAACACGCAGAAAAGCTTTCTGAATGCTATCTGCCAAAACATTTCAGCCACCTGATTGTCAAATACCAAGTTCCCTTCACTTATTTGCTCTTTGCCCACATGAGGAAGACAAGTGGCACAGTTTCCCTCTGACCTTAGAACAGTCTTGTGAAGATGGCATGGTATTCACAGCACCTGGTAGCACCCTTCCTGCTACCCTCACCAGGAGTTACCTGTCAAAGGCAGGCAGCTTTCAGCCAGTAGTGACAGCACAGCAGCCTTGGTTCAGACATTTAGAGGCACCAGAGGGGCTATGACACTCTGAGACTGGAAGGCAGAATAAACAGATGTCATATTTTGGGCTACTTAGTAAACTTCACCTATTTTTAGTAATAAACTGTGGACATGTTTCTGCATCATTGTTATTATTTGATCTATGCATTTTCACTTCTGTTTGGAATGAAAAGATTCTTTTTCCTGACTGTGCTGACTATTTGGTGTTTCATTTCACTCCTTTCATCAGGAGAGATGCTTCTTGTTCATTGCTTACTTTTCTCAATCACAGCGCAGTAATCCAGATGGAAATCACTTGTTTGGCTCTTTGTGCACAAAGCCAAATCCTCTTGGGAAGTTTCCATCTGTCAGTCTTCAGGCCTGGCAAAAGTTTGGAAATACAGTGGAATTTCTTGCATTGCAACTTTCTAATAACCTTTTCCAGCACTCAGGGCTTGCACTTGGCTTCAGCTTTAGAAAATATTCAGGCCAGAGCTCATTATGTACAAACGGTTTTTCTTCCTTTTACATCAACATGAAAAAAAAAAAACCCTATAAAATAACCCATAACCCCCCAAAAAACAGAAGAAAAACTTGAAGTTTCAATTCTACAGACAGAGCTCAGCACTTCTGAGCCCCAGGTCAGTGGCTTCTCTCTAAGATCTCCATTTGACTCCTCCTGTTGTACCTGGAATGCTTGGAGCCTGCACATCCAGAAAATGTTTGCAGAACATTTATGATGGACAAGAGTTACGGAAATCTTCACTCATTGTTACTTTTATAATCATTCAGATCACGAACAAAGCAAGGATTTGCAACAGCAAAATGAAACGCCTTTTAGAAACTATATTCACGGGAAGCAAAAAGTATAGGAAATATCACTCTTCAGAAGCAGTCCTGCTTTTTTTCACACATTTCATGAAGTCACCAATTCTTTAGAAATTCCCAAATGAACCCAGACTAAAAGCAATACCTCACAATGGGGTTTGACACTATTTTTGCCACAGTCAAAGTGAAAGCTCCCTTTGTAAGCAGTAAAACCCTGGAGGGAGTGTGCTAGGCAAGAGAGATTAAACCTTCTTTGTATTGTATAACAAAACACGTTGTAAGGTTGATTACAGTAAAAGCTTTCCAAAGTGACAGCATTGGGTTCCTTCTTCTTTTTCTTCCCCCTTAAGCTGCGACATGGTTATAAAAAGAAATAACATTTCAGTGAAGTGCACGGTCATTCAGTGTTCAGAATCTGGATAAAAAGTACATTCATTTTTCATGGTCAGGGAGCTTACCATTCCAGTCCCTCTGGGTGAATCTCCCGCAGAAGGCTATGCTGCTGGATTGCAGATGGAGAAACTCACTGTTAAGAAACCCACCCTTCTACTGCCTTGAGATTAGCCAGGTTTGTGTTGAACTTCCTCGTTCCTCTAGAAGGCAGTGTCAGTGATGCTGCAGCAATTCGACATGGATTGTGGGACCTGTGAATGGTGTCTATTTGTTTATTGCTTTTATTGGAGTTTTTCAGCATATCCAGTTGAAGGTCAGAACACAGAGAAACTTCCAAGGTACAATTCCAAATCTAGTTGCTGCAATATGAAAATCTATCAGTCCCCTTATAGCAGACAGCAAAAGCGCCACCTAGACCTAGCAAACCTTTCTGTCCAAGCAGGCAGCCAGTCAGTGAACAACACACTGCACTTTCCTGGTGCACACCAGGACTGAGCAAGGTGGGATCCCATCCTCACTGTAGAGCATTTAGCATGGTGGAAAAGTATGGAAAGGAACTGCACAGCTTGCTTTCTCCTTTCCTCTTCATTTTACTTGAGGAATACAGTGATTTACTTTTATTTATCTGGGGAATTGAAAATAAAAGTCAGAAAACATAAGCTAAAAGAGGAGCCTGCCCTCCTGAAATGAAAGGCACAACCTACAATTCCCATGCATCTCCCACAGCCCTCGGGTTAATGTAGCTCAGCATTTATCCAATTAGGAACAGAACCGATCAATAAACAACATCGCTCCTCAAACCCATTGACAACTACGTATCTGATCTGAATTTCCTTCACATAAAGCCATTTTGAGTGCTACCAAAACGTTCCTGTTTTGTGATAGCTGTGGTTTTTGCCAGCAAATCGTCCTGATTGAAATTTCCCAGCTCTCTTTCTCAGGAATAATTTGGGTTATGATAGGCATAGTCTTTTATGTGCCAAATAAAGGACAAGCACACAGCAGTCTCTGTGTGTAAAACAGCTCCCTGACACCTTCACTTTCTCTCTAGCAGCAGGATCTGCCCAGGGTGGGCACAGAGCAACTACTTACTGCCCCAGAGCAACAACTAATGATCCTGGGGTTCCTTCAGCCTTCTTGTTAACAGGGCTGGCTAATTTGGAAGCACACATCCAAGCACTATCCCTTTCTGATCTGGATCATCACCCTGTTTTCCCAATGTACACTTGGTTGTTTATTAAGACCTCTAATTCTTGCATTAGTACACAAACATTAAGGATGTTTGATGGGACACTCTGTTTTCCCCTTTCGTATTCCTATCAGGGACAAATCTATCTTCCAAGTTTTCAGATTCTTGCTGAGTCCAGCACCGCTTACAGCTACCCATAGACTTCTCATCAAGGCTGTCCTACTTCATTATCACTAACCCCTTCACTAGGGCAGAAACAGGTAAAGACTTCTACTTCTTTAAAAAGTGCGTGTCTGCTTTGATTATCAGCTCAGGACTCCTCATCCTGTGGTCAAGAAGGCCAAAATTATCCTGTGCAGCCATGCATTTATCAAGGGTGTGTGTGGCTGATCACATCTGAGTCCTGTCTCTTGCTGTAAGAGCGTTGCTGACTCCCAGGCCCAGACCATCCTGGAAGCCAGAGAAGGAAAAAAGAGAGAAGAAAAGGAGGTGGAAGCTGATATTGTTACCGTCTGCCCTGGTGTGAGAGCTTTGGTGGGTGGATGAAGGAAGTCAGCCCCTACAGCCTGTTCTGAAGCGTATTTTCTGATGAGCTACCCTTTACCCTTCCCCTGGAGGCTTTCCTTGTGCTTCTGCAGACTGCTAGGTGAGCTTAGCAGACGCAGCAGGATGAACGGTTGCATGCTGCGGCTTATGTTGTCCCATCCATGCTATAATAGCCCTGTTAGCAGAAGAAAACAACTTGGTATTTTTTCCCCTTACGTATCACTTCCCTGCTTCATTACAAACTGAAAAAGTGATTTGTGCTGGAAGACTTTTGTCATTGGTTCTTCATAAATGAATCCAAACTGCATTCTTGCTGGACCACTGCCAAGGTCTTTATCTGCTTGTCACTTGAGCTCTGGCCAGTGATCCTTTCTGATCTTGTAGTGGAGCAAATGATGTTTACAATTTCACTTCAGCACAGAGTATCAGCATTTTGCTCCTGCAGGGTTTGCCTACTGGTGAGAATTGTGACCCTCTGGAGCTGGTGAGGATGCAGAATGGGATCCCTGTGGTGCTGCACAGTGCCATGAGCAGTCACAGTGTTCCACTCAGAAAGCTGTGCCACGTTCTGGACTTATCCATCCCACCAGTGTGGTCCTAACGCCCGCCTGGAGTTCATCTGACAAAAAAAATGAACTGCTAAAAGTAGTGGTCACTTTTAAATCCCAGTCTTTAATCTTTTGCCCTGTTTATTTCAGTGCATTTCTGAAAGAAGAGCCCAGAGAGCAGCATGAGGATGCTAGCAACATGCAGAAGGAGGCTGCAGCTGAGGAGCTGTATAAAAGCAGAGCTGCCAGCTAAATGAGCTCCAAAACTGTAGCTTAGTTGAAGTGGATTTAGCTCTAAATGTATGGAAAGCATAGTAGGATTTTTTTAGTTCTCCTTCTAAACCTGTGAAGAGTGTGGGCACTTGGTACATAATAGTGAGGAAGCAAGAGGAGCTCACAGGGAGATGTTGCCCCAGGGCTGCCTCCCTGTGGGTCAGCCTAGAGCATACCAGGGCCCTCCAGCCCATCCATTCAGTTGATCTGAGCCTGTGACTGCTGTTACCTCCTGAGGAAGAGCCTCAGAACCTCTTTGAATCAGTATTTATTGATTTATTTTCAATATCGCTTTTCACTGGCACCAGTTCCCTTGGACTCAAAGCAGGGGTTTCTCAGTGCTTGGTATTTGTCAGTGGTCCAGGTCAGAACTTCCTGATGGGGAGTGTTGGTGCTGGTGGAGCAGTCCCCACTTTTGTTCCTACACTGCAGTTCAGCCCGTTTTTGATAGGTGAAGGCTTTGACTATAAATGCAGCTATAGGGTATATATTAGAAAAGGTAAATACTGGGTGTCCAGTTTTGGGCGTGGGGAGCTTCAACCTTAATTATTCTATGATTTTACTGTGGCACTGAGGGACATGGTTTAGAGGGTATAGTGGTGATGGGCTGATGGTTGAATCAGATGAACTTAGTGTTCTTTTCCAATGTACGGTTACCATATTTCACTGTTTCCAACTGTTGATTTAGATTGCTCCTCTTTTTTCCTATATCAGTCATGGAATCTTTGCTTAGCATTCAGATATGGCTGTAAGGTCTTTGTGATACTTCCTTCCAGGCTGGTGCCTGTGCAGCACTCCCCAGCTCTGCCAGCACAGAGACAGGAGGGCTTTTGGTACAGGACAGGGATGTGTGCTGATGGGGTGCATGGAAGGGCTGTCAGGGAGAGCTTTGGTCCCTGAAGAATTTCCATCCACATCTGGGAGATGTGTGTGCATCTCCAGCTGCACCAAAGCCCTCAGCTTCCTGCAGTTGCAAACTCACTTTGATAGCCCCTAAGCCACCCAAATCACCCAATGAATCAGCACTTGCTTCCTCTTGAATTCTCCTGATGAAACACATTTTCCTTAGCAAGTCAGCAAGCAGTGCAGGTTATGATGGATGGAGGCATAAATGAAACAGCTCACGTACGCTGACACTTAGCTCAATGACAGACCAGTCGAGCGCAGCCACCAAATGGGCACAACCTGATCGTGCTGTCAGGTGGTGTGTCCTCAAGATCACCCAGATAGTTTCTGCCTTCAGAAGAAAGCTCACGGGGGATCAAATCCCTCACCTTCACTCTTTCAGAAGTCAGCTTGATGTGTTCTTATCACATCACTGGGGAGAGAGGATCTTGGTAAATTTGTTACCATCACCTGCTTGGTGATATCCTTCACAGTATGGAAACAAATTAAGGACTTCTGATGGAAAAATTATGTGAATGGCTTTGTAGTACTGTTGAACCTCTGAATAAATGTGTTTTTTTGTTTTTTCGGTGTTTGTTTTTTAGTGAGTGTGTACGAAAAATATGAAAAAACCTATTAGTGAAGGGAAGGCAGCTTGAATGAATTGATCCCGAATAGTTGGATTGTTTTTGCCATGAGTGCTCTGTAATTTCTTTGAACATCTGGAGCTGCTGTTCTAGGAGAGATGGGGCTGTGCACAAGGACTCAAAAGCAAGGTGTTGCCCTGCAACAGGAGAGCAGTAAGGCCCTGGCACTGCTGTCCATAGAAACTGTGGTGCCCCATCCCTGGAGGCATTCAAGGCCAGGCTGGATGAGACCCTGGGCAGACTGAGATGTGGGTGGCAAGCAGCCCAGGGTAGAAGGATGGAAGTGGATGATCTTCAAGGTCTGCCCCAACCTAAGACATGTTATGATTCTATGATTCTGTGAAAAAGAAGAATGGTAGTAATAGTGTGTTGCAACACAAACTTTAGGACACAGGTACCATATCTACAGTTAGAAGAAAAATATATCATAGGATGTCTAACACCAGGTGAGCGTGTCCTATTTCAGAAAAAAAATCAGTTCTGATTATTCTTTTCAACATAGGAAATTCCGTGCTGATTTTCTCAAGCTACTCATTTAATGTGGATGACTGAGTTAATCTCAGTGTATACAATCTGTGTTTCGTGAAGTGAACACACACTGACTAGAACTAGACTGTGTTTCAGCAAAACACTTTTTATACCAAATGTTATATTTACTCTTTGTTTTATTTATTTTATTTTATTTTATTTTATTTTATTTTATTTTATTTTATTTTATTTCATTTTATTTTATTTTATTTTATTTTATTTTTTTCCTGTGCTTTTCATGCTCAGATGTTTTCCTGTACAAGCATCTAATTCTGCAGCCTTGGTCTCTACCAGTGGAAAACCCTACAGAGCTGAGATAAGACTTTTTATAAGGGTTTTGAAGTGCAACAGAACACAAGAAGGATTTATGGCATACAGAGCCATCTCATGTCTTGCTGAATTCAGAGTTTGCTCTTGTGAAGCTGTGTAGTAGGCTATAAATTAATTCCAGCTGTGAGAGGTAATACATCCATGCAGAGTGCTGGGGTTTTATCTCCCCTGAACGGTGCACCTCAGCTGCCTTTCAGAGGGAGATCGTGTATAAGAGAAAACATTGCTTCCTGTGCTGCTGTGAAATCTGGTCATGAGCCTTTTTTCTAGGCTGTGTCCTATGGAGTCCTGTGGCTCTGAAAGAAAGAAAGAATAGGCTAATAAATGTTGCTTAATTCCTTTTTTTTCCTTAAATGTAAGAAAATCCAGTTTTAAGGTTCAGACAGGATTTATTGAAAATGATCTTTCAATTCCAATGCTCCTAATAAACATGGATAAAGGAAATAACATAGAAAATCAGTACTGAATTTGCAGGTGGGACTGCCTGCTTCAGTTGTACCTAAAGATTGGGCTTTTCTTACTTCAGTGGCTTTGTCTTATTCTGTAAGGAAGAAATTTTTAACCATGACAGCTGTTGCCATCAAAATCGAGAGATCTCTGAGCTAGAAATGGTGAAATGAAGTGAGGCCAAAAGATGGGGCATAATATGAAAATGTACCCATCATATAGTTTAAATAAAGAATATGGATGAAATTCAATATTTGAAATGCATTCGCCGTGTTGGCAAATTACGGAATGCTGAGATGGGATGATTTTTATTTTTAATTGCCCGAATTATAACCTGATTTTTCCAGATTTTCTGCAGAAGTTGGGCAGCTGTACAACATAATTGTGAGCTTGATAAGGTGCCTAAGCAGCACAGAGCAAGCAAAGGTACTGCAGTTTGACCACCAGTGCAGGTGAATTCATAGCCACTAAAGTGTCATAACCGAATTACATACGTAACAATCAAGAGAAACAAAGCCTGCCTTAAAACTCACTGCAGCAATAAACTTCTACACCTGCGGGTGGCATTATCGGCTTTCTTTTCGTTTCACTGTGCAGGGCAAGAAAGCAATTCCTGAACTGCAGAAGGAAGAATTGGTACAAATGGAAATTTGATGCATACAGGTTCCATTTCTAACAAATTTCTTTCTTCTCTACTTGAGAATTTTGCAGAGGAAAAGATGGTTGAGTACTTTTTCTACTTTAGTTTCTCCCTGGTTATTAAAAGCTGCATGAGCAAGCATGACATCTGCAGTGTGCTTACGAATGCTGTTTTCAGTGGGAAAACCCACCAACATTGATAGAGAATATACCTTGGTGTCTTTAAAGCCTATCCATACTTGCAGGAGATCCCAATGCTGGTTATCCAAGCTGTGTTCTTAAGAATGGATACTGACTGGATATATGTAAGTCATAGAAAGCCACAGACTTTGCTCTCTGGCCTCTTCATCGCTGCTGTGTTGAGTGCCCGTTGGCAGCATCCCCTCATCCCTCACTGGGAGAGTTTCTCAGGACTCTCCCACCTCCTCCTACTTTGCATCTGGGGAGCACCACTTGGAAGTGTAAGCTGAGCTCTGTCTCTTAGCTGGTAATTGCCTCTGTTACCAGACCTGCGTTCAAGAGAGCATCCAAGTTCCTCTCACATGTTTTCAGAGTACCAAGCTGCTCATTCAGGTTCCTTGTAGCTACAACAGATGGCTGAATCTTCACTCCCAACCTGCAGCTACTTTACTAGAAGGACACAGGATTTTTGTCCAGACAAAGAAGTATTTTATGTTGAAGCATCATTCCTGAAGGACACTTTTCTGTAGATGCTTTTACTTGACTAATGTCTAAATCTTGTTGATTTCTGCTGCAGGAATCAACAATATATATATATATATGTATATATATATATATATTAGTTTAGTTTAGTTTAGTTTTGTTTTTTTTGTTCTCCACACGTAGTTCAGTCCTGACTAATGTCTATGAAAGCCTTGTGTTCTGTTTCAGTTACCATAGCAAATGTTTTTCTTGTCTTGGCAATTGCCGTATTCCTTCCTCATAGCCATAGAGGAGCCTCTAGGAAGGCCCTTCCTTACCCTGTCCCCTGACAAAGCCATTCCCTGTACCCTTTGCTGCTTCCCCTCCCACCACACCAGCAATAAACAGGCTGTTCTCATTTGCATGATTACTCACAGCCTCTCTCCTCTCTCCATCCCTACCCTCTTTATTGCTCTCCAGTCACCTAACCCCAACAGTCCCTATGGGTCCCATCGCACTGACCTGCACTGCCATCAGTGCCTGTGTTGTGTCCTCTGTCTCTCCTATATTAGCTTTTTAGTACTTTCCTCACTTCACTATTATGTTGTCTTTTTATTTGTCACTTCAAATAATAGGATTCTGGTTTAAATATTAGGTTTTTGGGCACTGTAGTAACACAGATAATTTACTGAAGCACTAAGTGAGACTGCGTGTAGATGTTAGCTTTCATTTTACTGACGTATTCATTTTCTGCTATGGCTGAAGTCTTGTGTATGACCTATAGATTTCAGTGATAGCAGGGGTCTGTTAGCAAGAACAATGCAATGTATTGCTATTATTTCACTAGCAAGGCAATTTATGATGTGGTGATATAATAAGAGCAGATGGTATCTGGCTCTGTTGGGAAGACACTCCAGCCATTCACATCTTTCAGTTCAAGTTCTTTCTTCTTATGCCCATATTCCCAGTAATCACCTCAAGCCTCGTCATATCTTGAGTGGAGAACAAAGTCCTGTCAATTATTGTATCCTGTCCAAAATCCTGTCTAGGCTGTCCTATTATGGGGTTTATTTATTGGATTTCTTTTGTTTTGTTTTTCTGTGTGTACAATACTTTGGTTTAGGATTTTTCTGGCACTTGAACATACAACTTTGAGTTCCAGTGATAACTCTGTAGGCTTTTCAATTCCACACCATTTCTTTATCACCTAGGAAAAAACAATGTCTCACACCAATCACAGCTGCTGGATCTCAGCAGCTGGGGTAAATCCATCTTGAGCATCTCATATCTGTGCTGCCTGGAATGCCTTCTGCTTTTGGAAGCCATAAGTGAAGGCTGCATTACAGCTTCCCTGCAGTTGTTTTGACAAACCTTTACATTTTCTTTCCTACATTTCAAGGTTGGGGAAAAAAATAGCTTTGAAATATGAATCAAAGTCTTAAGCTTACAGCCTCAGGAAAGAAAGACGCTATGATAAACAAAGCTGTATGAGATGAAGGATTCTAACAGGCTCAGAGGTCTGTCTTTTCTGCTATAAAACCTTCTTCACTCCTGTGACTGCTGCATGGACTCTCTCTACTCCCCTGCTTTTCTTCACTGCCTCAGTGCTTCCTACCTTTCCTTGAGTCTCTCCCCCTCAAGCTTGGGCTCATGTCATCACTGCCCTTGTAGTGCATTCACAGCGATGATTTCTCATTTTGCTTAATACTTTTTGCAGACCTTTGCATTAGAACAAAATAATGAAGTAACTGCCAGGCAGCCATAAACTGGGTCATTTTTCTCCAGGGGAACAATTCTCATCTCAGTAAACTGTCATTGCTTCATGGCAGTGAATGCTGTCATTGCTGTCTTCCATTTTCTAAACCCCCAAGCAGCTGAAATTGAGGGATGCTCAGTGCTGGAATCACACTGAAGAATGGCTTTGGTCTTTGTAGAATCCCATATCTGCTCTAACCCTGGTTCCAGAGCACAGAGGAATCCTTACTGAACCTGTAGGAGATGCCCAAAGCCAGTTGGTTCTGTGGAGATGGTGCAGGTGCCCTTTCTGGAACCTACACTCTGGGGCATGGATGCTTGTGAAATGAATCAGAAATGCCCTGTGGTGCTGGTGGCAAAATCATATTGATATCTCACATCCCTGTGGGAAATTCCTGTAACTCACATGAATCCAGGTCCTGAAAATTCCTAAGGCTTCTGTGGCTGTCTGGAGGGCTCTCAATTCAAACAGTCTGCTTTCCATTTTGTGGGTGAGATTTAATGCTTAGGTGTCTGTGGTGTTAATGACTGAATCATTTCTGCTCAAGTACTTTGTTTGATGTTATTTTATGACTTTCCAGTTGGATAGCTCCTATAGCAGTGCAGTGCAATACATCAAGTACATCAGGGATCCCTTGTGTTATAGCCTCAGACTCACTGAGGTCATATATCTCCAAGTTTATTGAACTTTCCAGTTGAGACCTCAGAGTTAACAGTGTTAAACTGTTAAGCTGCTGCATGCCAATAGCTCAATACGTTTTAGAAGATGCAGGCTTTACTTTGCTTGTGAAACAACAGCACTGGAAAGGGATGCTACTGTTTCATGAGCCCACAGCCTGGTTCTCAATCTCCAGAACTGCCATCAATGAAGTGTACATAGCCTAATGCCTCTGGCAGTTCAGCACCTCACAGTCTCCACTTCAGAGGGGGAAATGCAAAATTTTAAGTAGTTATCTCTTATTGAAGTGGTTTGGTTAACATCTTTGGGACTACACCAGCAGAAATGTGTTGGTTATGCTTTCCTCTGAATCTGTTGTTACTTGCCAAGAGGTAATGGGTGAGGGTAAGGATGGCCAACTGAGACCAGCTAGCCCAGCCTGAGGCAGTCCCTGCATAATTAAAATAACACTCATCTCGTAAAGTTTGTTTTCATTGATTTCATTAGACAACATTTGATTAGACAAACCTGGAACATTCAGCCTCTGTATGTAAGTCAGATAAATAAGGGTTACCTCAAATATGCATTGCTTGATTCCCAGTAATGGTTTTGTCACAATTTGTTGCATGATTGTGATGAATTCTTTCCCTTCTGTATTTTCCAGTTATGGGAGATGGGGACTGTGCTGGATCATGCCCTGGTTACCGTGTTTAAACTGACTACATGAAGATGCATTGTGTTTTTCCCTCTAAGATGGCTTTATGTCACCTGTGTGTTGGCAGTGAGAAGTGCTGGTCTAAATGTTCTTAAAAAGATTCAAGATGCTGCTGCGCAACTTGCAGCATAAAAATGATCAATATGGTCAGTGACTTAATGTGCACTGAGATGTATTTAAAAAAAGCCAAACAGCTTCAGATGTAGGCAACCAATGTTTATCTGGTAATGAAGAAAAAGAAGGGTATTTGCTACTGTTTTGACTTAACTAGGTTCTGATCTTTTGAAAGAAGCTTTGTGTAGAGCTCGAATCTGTTCGGATTTTGACAAACTGTGGTCTGTGATGGAGCCTGAAATCTGTCCTGTTATTATGTGTCTGCACCTCTGTGTGTCCATATCTATACAGTTTCTCTTGTGTAACTCAACAACAAGTAGTGGTATCAGTATAGACTGGATGCTTGCTGCCACATGCTTGGAGTTCTCTGGGATCCTAGGAAAAACAGCTCTCAAACAGCATAAAAGGCTGAACCATTTTTAAAATTTCAAAGTTGCCAATTTAACTAAATCTTATCTCTTACAACAGGTCAAGCGTTAGCATGGTGGGACTGGTGTTCACATGATAAATGCATTGACACTTGCACTTATGAATCATAAGTGTTTTGGTCATCACTTCCTTCTTTACTCTCTCTAGTCATTGGTTTTAGTAGTCATCTCAGTAGTCTCCTGGGCCTCCCTGTATATGTGCATCATGAGTCTATGGGGATATGGTCGCCTTCACTTGCACATGTAGGCAGTATGGCCCACGGGGGCTGAATACATTTGTTGCCACTAGAGTCAACTTTGACTTTTATCTCATCTTGGTTATTTAATACTCAGGGTGATGTAAGCCACACTTCTGCTTTAAAAAAATCCCAACTCCAAGTTAAAAGACTTGAATTAATTTGAGAGGTTTTTCTTCTAACAGGTATTTAATAATCTTATGCAAAACTTATACTATTAATACTTATTGGCTTATTTTTGGCACTGAGAGGATATGTAACTATATTTTGCCTGTGATTTGAACTTGTCAAACTACTAGCAGAAGAGCAAAATCTGCATTTGATGCACAGCTTCAAGATTTAATTGCATGTTCTAACACTCCCAGGGTAAGGTACAATGCAGTGATTTATTTGTAGCTGGACAGAATAAAAAATGGAAATTCTTCCAAAAGACAAATTTCCTAGCAGTTTCTTTGGCAGGGAGTTTCCTAGTGGGAATAATTTCCTTCCTGATGGAGTGGCATTCTCAGCTGTCAAAGAACAGACACTGAATTCTGAGGTAGTTTATACCAGGTGAAGATCTGGTGTCTGACTGGCAATGAATTTCAAGAACCTTTCTATCTGGAACAGATTGAACGTTTTAAGAATAAAATAGTTTTTAAAATCCCCTCTGAAAACAGTAAGACTGCAGAAGTTGCACACGTGGTTTAAGCAGGAGAAACGAGTAATCCCATCTGGCAGGAGGCTGAGCACATACAGTTCATCAGAAATGTGATCTCCTCCAGGAGGCTGCACATTCTCAAGCAACTCTCATCTTAAGGTCAAAAGATGATGAGTGCAACTTTTATTTCTCACAAAGTTCTGTTTTATGATCTAGCATTTCTCTTTTCCTGGCCTGCTGCATTGTTACCAGGCAGCATTTCTGAGGATGCTGCAGTTCTCCTCCACTGTATGTGAATCTGACTTCTACCTCATTCCTTTGCAGTAAGCAAACTGCTGAGGCCACTGCACTGGTTGCAGTTCACACACGTCATGTATGCTGTGAAGGCTGTAGCTGCAGAGCTACTCATCTCAGCGCTCAGAGATGTGCAAAGTGATATTGTAGCTCAAATCCGAAGCAAACCTGCAGTCTAACAAACAGAAAACAGCCATATTTCTCATGGTTCCCTTGTCTATCTGGCATGGTGGAGTAAAAAACCTCTCTCCACTTAAATCTCCTATTTCTACTAGCAGTGCCTGAGAATGGTGCAAAAAAAAGTGTCTGAAAGTCTCACCCAAAAGGAAAGCTTGAAAAATGGAGGTATAAATGAAGATGCAACAAATTGTCTGTGCATGTCCAGTGCCCCGACTCTCACAGGTCAGTGGGAAGTCCAGCAGAGCTCCGTACCTGCTGGTTGAGTTCCTCATTCCTATCAGATTTCTACTCTTCCATCATCTTAATGTGTTTGTGAGTGCTCCTGTACTTTCTCAGCATTTATATGAGCTGCAGCATTTTGTTAGTTTCTTTTTTTTTTTTTTTTTTTAGTAAAATGCCTTCTCTCAGCTGCTGTTTTCATACACAGTATAATTAAACATCTCTTCTATTTGTGAAATGACTGTGCTAAGGAAGAAACGAGTATCTTTCCTAAGAGCTTCATTTGATGTTGACTATCAATTTGTCTCATGAAAAGATGACTCCTTAGATCCAGAGCTGCAGAGGAAGCAGGTGCTGCAAATGAAGAGCCCTTCTCGTGCAGAAGTGCTCTGAGAGGGGTTGGGCTGTCAGTCTGTGCTGAGGGCAATCACTCACAGGTAATCCTTGCTGATGTCAGTCTACCACAGCGTGAAACTTTTAAAATATATGATCAAAATCAATAAACTCTGGTTTTGAAATGTTTAATGAAATCAAATTCTAATAAGAACAAATATTAAAACTTGCTCGATAATAGATAACCCATCAGCCATATCTATATTGGATGGACTGTAGTATGATGTATAATGAATGGGAATGTATTGTATGGCTGTGATGCCAAATAAAATTTAGAGTTAATCCCTGGCATTCATCAAACTGGGTTTTCAGACTCACTGTGTACCTTCTGTGCTCAAAATAAGCCTAATGATTGTGTCCATCCCTCGAAATCTGCCATTTTACTGTGTAAAACACTATCAGTACTCAAATCATTTAGTGATAAAGGGTATGGGAAGAGCCTGATGAGAGTGGAGGAATTCCTCTTTAGTATGACAGAATGGTGGTATAAATACGGATTGGTTTCCAAAGGGCTTGTAAGACAGGAAGGAACTCAGCCAGCAGTAGAGTCCTGCAGAGAGGCAGCTTCAAGAAGCATGAGAGGCATCAGTTAAATATGTATGATAACACAGAAATATCTACAGACTGAATTTCATTCTGTTTTCTTCTAAAAGTCTTTTGATTTTAAAGTCTGGTCACCTCTTGCTGCTGACATCCATCCTGGAGTGTACAAGTTTTCTGGAGAAGATCCAGACAGGCCATAGGGATGATGCTGATAAATGATTCACATCGTGGTAATGATGCTGCTGAAGTAGCTTCATAGGGATGGAGACCTAAGATGCAGCACTATAAAAATTATGGGAGAGATGCTTTGGATCCCAAGAGAAACTAAATTTAACCTGGGAAGAAAAATGCACTGTTTGCAAAGAAAAAACTTACATATCCATGCATTAAAAATGACAAAATACCAGAATTCTGTGCAGCTTTTCCACTCATAGCTCTTTAAGAACTGAAATATTTGCAATAATCACAAACAGCAGGGCTCAACGCTGTTGGACCTTTACCCAGTGAAACGTGAAGGAAGAATGGGAGTTGGGAAGTTCATAGCATTGAGCGCCTGGGAAACAATGCTGTTTCTCAGTGGGAGGTGTTTTGCTCTTGGCCATTTAACTACAGAAACTGTAACTATATCGGCTTCTTGGGCAGTAGAAAGGCTGGTAATGTAAGAAAACAGTGGATAGTATTACTAGTGAGAAAACTTCCCGCTGCAGGATTTTTCAGTGAGCTTTGTTGGAAATTTCAGTTTATGAGAGATTGGCACATAGGAAGCAAAATACAGTATTTTCCTTTTCTGTTGGTTTTGACACATACTTTCCTATCAGAAAAGCTAGGAAGTCTACAAATCCAGCCTGCCTGAGATCACGAAGCAATATTGCACTAGCACGTGTGTCATGAAGAGCTTGGAGGACTTTTAGTGACCTGCTCTTGTTCACATTGATTACTGTGTGGAAGTGTTTTACCTGTTGTGTACGAGTTCACCAACAGAAAATATCAAACCTTTCAAACAGAGGTTATCTGAACTACTGTGTGAGAAGTGTTGTCAACAGTGAGCTCACTGGATTATAAGCATGTTTTGATTTGTTTTCATGTTTCCATGGCTGGAGAGAGAATCCTGTTCTCAGCTAGTGTCATCTTCTTACTGTAGCACCTCATCAGCCAGGCCTTGCTTTCCTGTGCGGGCAGGGAAAAGTATTCCACTATTTAAAAGGAGAATATAAACAGGAGGGAAATCAACTTTTCACACAGGTAGGTAGTGATAGGACAAGGGGGAATGGTTTTAAACAAAAAGAGGGATGATTTAGTTTAGATGTCAGGGGAAGTTTTTGACTGAATGGGAGAGGTGCTGGAACAGACTGCCCAGAGAGGCTGAAGATGCCCCATCCCTGGAGCTGTTTAAGGCCAGGTAGGATGGGGCCCTGTGCAACATGATCTAGTACTTGATCTAGCAGTGGGTGCTGCTGGTGATCCTTGAGATCCCTTCCAACCCAAGCCAGTCTATGATTCTGTGATGGTTTCCCCAGCTTCAGGGTGTGATGTGATCGGGGGCAATAAGGCAGCTGCTAGCTAGGGGGAGAGGCAGAAGCCCCTCTTCTGCAGTGTCCAGTTGTAGGAAGTGCTTGTTCAGAAATGGGACAATAGATACCTGACAAAAATAGAAGTTAACTTTTATAAAGATCCCAGTGATGTAGAAAGCAGAGCCAAGAAAGCTGGCTACATTTCTGGCTTAGCACTCAGTGGGATTTGATGTACAGATTGTTTCCAGAAGGAACTGCAATGATGTGGTTTTTTGGTAGAGTTATGTGCAACACAGATTGAATTTGAACCTCAGCTAAGGAGAAGCACACAGCAGTGCCTGTTCCCACCTAACAACTCTGCAAATGAGCAGTGCTAAAACAAGAGAAACAGAGAAGAAATTTATGGAAGCATACAAGTGGTGGAAAAACACCGCACAGCAGATTTTATTTACTTGCATTTCATGAGACTGACCCCCCTGTACCAAACCTTTTGTTCCTTATGCACCCTCTGCTCCCAGTAAAACAGTGCCATCCCGGTTAAATTGTAGCTCAGCTATGGAGTAATTAATGTGAGTACCATGAGACCTTGGTTGCTCTGTATAGTGTTGTTGTAAAACTTTCAGTGGTAAATCAGTGCATTGATAAAGACTGTAAAAAAACATATAATAGACACAGCTTTCAGTATTGCCATACTACTAAAAAGTCTCTTAAAATGTCACTGGACCCAGCTATAAAAGTATGCAATACTAATTTAATGCTGTGATAAAGTCTGTAGAGGAAAAATTGAGCAAAGATATTTTTTTTTGCATGATATATTTTTGGTGGCTACTGGTCTTGGACTTATAAATTTGATTGTGAATGATAAAAAATGGGACAGGAGCATTAACACTGTGCTTACTTTCTAATGTGGCAAAGGCAACATGGGAGATATTGTGTCACTGTGAGTGCGGAAGTTACACTTTCAGTGCAAAGCACAGCTTCATTTAAGTAGGAAAATACAGCCTTCAGAATCAGCAGTTTTGTTACAGCCAATTTGCAGTGTGACTGTAATGCAAGGGAGTCTGAGACTCCTCCCTCAATGCAGAACCTTAAATGCATAGTCACATAAAATTCTGTTCTGAGATGGGCTTAGTAGTGTCTGAGGGATTTATGTCCTGAAAACATCACTGGACAACTGAGTTTGGTTTACAGAGTAGTCTATGAGAAAATGATGCAGGATTTCTTTGTTTACAAGTTGGTCTGGTCCTTAGATGATATTGTATCTGTATATTATGAGATGCATCTCTGAAAATAACTCATGCAGATTGTGGTTGTGCTTCAAAATGCTCTGTAATTTAAAGGGTAATTAGAGTTAAATTTTTAGTGGAAGATGAGTGTTGCAGTATTGTCAACTCATACTTGTAGAAAAACTTGCATCTTAAAGGCTTCCAGCTTGCTTAGAGAACTGAGCTTGCAAATGAACATGACCCTCATTCTGGTGGGAATGGAAGTTCAGGTTATCTGTGGCAAAACTGTCTCTTCTTTCTGTGAATGGGAGATTTCTGGGTTCTTCTAGGGGCTGATCTCCATTTTCTTTTAGAAATATTTTACTTAATGAATTATGATGTGTTTTAAAAGCAGAGATAATTATTAACCTACATAATAAAATATCAGCATATCAATTTGCTGTGGGAGGATGCTTATTTCCTGCTGCCTATTAAAAATAAATAAACTTGAGTAATTAATAAGTGACAATGTTGTCCACTGGCTTCTGGTTAATCTTGCAGTCTGAGTGAACTGGGAAGGGGTTTGTCTGTTAACTTTCTCTAGGCTGGGTTCTCTTTGTAACTGAGAAAAAAGCAGGCACTTCTAGGGAGCTCATCATCTCCTTAGGTAAGCATTTGACACAGATCAAACAATAAATGTTTGCAATGTGCAAGTTTCATTCAATTGACCATAATGAGTCAGGAGACAGAATAGTAAGTGTAAAATGAATCCCACTGACATGTTTTGAAATATCCCACAAAGACGAATGGGCTATGACTGGAGGTACAAATTCTGTGAACAGTGGATTTTACTGCTGTGAACAATGCTGCAAAAGGGAATTTACTTCCTTACCACCTTATATATTTGTCCTTTAGGTGCATTAACTTCTTGCCTTATTTTAATTGGCTTCAAACGTCTAAATCATGTTGCTTAGGATATAACACAGAAGCATTTACAGCATGTTTCATGGTGTTCATTCACAGTGAATAGGAGCATTTGCTTATGGAAGTATAGTCCATTTGTATATTTTGGAGTGGTAGGGCTGTCCTCTTTAATAAACCAGCTGTGATTTGGTCTATGGCTGTACAGTTCTGAGAGGGACACTTGCATATTCTTTGCTGTATTTCTTATACCACACTCACTTTTAAAAGTCAAAGATTTTTTTTTTTTTTTTTTTTTTTTTTCAGACAATCAAATGCTTTGACACCTTTTTCACATCCAGATCCTACCCAAGAAACAAAACCTACTAGTTGCACCTTATGATGCCACTGTGTCCTATGGGTGGTAGAAAACACACAAGGTAAAACAGATGGAGTTTTAGCTGTGGTCTGAAAATTGCAAGCAGGACGAGTGCTAGAAGGAGCTCTGCAGAGCTGGCTGTGCTCCATGGCTCTTGTTCCTCACACCATGCCTGGTTCTTGGAAATGCTCCTGCTCAGGCATGTTCTGTGTGACTCTGGAGATGGACTGCAAAGTAGATTTTTATTTCAAGCAGTTGAAGTGTTTATCCCTGGTCACATTTCAGAGCAGACAACAAACGTAATGGAATTTCAGAGTGTGATGCCAGTAAAACAGGCGTCGGGGCAGTGGATGAAAGCAGAGCTTTAGGTTGTATATGGCCCTTTAGGTTGTTGCTTCCAAACAACTGAGAGCAATGGAGCCCCTCCTGCCCCTGGGCAGCCAGCCACTTCATTTGTGGTATTTAAAGGTTTGCTAAGTGCGCAGTCCTTATCTGTGCGAGGTACAGCTTTGAAAGCTCTGCTACCTACATGATAAATTCTACAATTAATTTCTAATGTATTTATCACTTAGTTTGCTTGTCTGCCCCGATAAGGGGAAAGTGCTGCTGAGAGTTCTTGTGTTTCTTACAGGTGCAAGAGCAGCTGCTTCTTGTTAAATTCTTTCTGCCATTTTGACCTTTTTGGGTGGTGGAACACTTAAATTAATGTGTGAGATATTTATGAAAAACTTCCACTCTTTGATTTATAGATCTTCAAAGGCAAGAAAAATGGTTTTGCTGGGGCAGGGAGAGGATAGTGAAGGCTTCTGGACTCTGGAGATTTCGCTCAGCATTTATCAAGATTAACTCTTATTTTTCCACTTCTGTGGCCATTTCTGAGGTGTATTTGTCAGCACAGATAAGCAAGTTATCCCAATTACAGTGTTAGTTATTGAGCACAAATGTCAAAAATATCCAGTTCTTTTTAGAAGAATTACTAAGTATTGAAAATAAAAGAGATTTGCTACTTAAGATTTTAAATAACTCTTTATTCTGATTAGGAATGACCACATTCTTTGCCAGAAAATTTTGCCAGATATTCATCAGAAAAATCAAGAGAAAACCATCAACATCATCCAGCTCAGTTTCCTCTTGGATGAGTTCATCTTTTATAAGTGTAATCAAATTCTGTCAAACAGCTTTTCAGTTTCCATTCTTACTAGGGAGCACTTGGGCAAAAAGATCTAAAAGGTCCTAAAGAAGGACACTGATGGCAGCAGAGCTGATGTGTGCCATCAGTTACAGACTGTGCAAATAAATCTTCGTGCATGTCAACTTGTCTCAACATCCTTTGTGCAAAACATTGCTGCAGAGACTGCACTTCACGTCTTCAAGAACTGGTTGTAAGCACCAAAATGAAACTCAACCATAACTTTCAATTCCTTTTCTTTGGCTCTTTGACAATATTGCTTGTCAAGTTAGAGACTCAGTCTTGTTGTTCAATAAAACCTAATTTTGACTAGATCTTTGCTCTCCCATTATGCATTTCTGTAAGCTAAATAAGATTTCCTCTAGAGCTGGAATAGGATTCTAGGAGAGAAACTGCCAAACAGGAGACAAAGACAGCCCTTGAATTGCTCCATGAAACTTAGAAGAGGTTTTGTGTTGGGAATGACTCTGTAATGCAATTGTCGTCATTTGCAATAAAATATAACTCTTTCCTTATTAGTGAGCGTATGGGAGATTGGTAATCACAGCCTGAACCTCTGATTAATCAGCTGAGGCAAGTATGGGGTCAGCTGTGGGAGCACAGGTGAGAGTGATGTAGCTGTGCTCCCGGAAGGGGTGGAGCTCGACTCCATCCCCTCTGAGACCTCATTTAAGGGCTGACTCCCACTGAGGCAGCATCTTTTGGAGATTGCTTACCAGTGAGGACTGCCCCAGCTTCTTCAGCCAAGGCATCACCACTGGTGAGTTTCCCTTTGCTTATACTTTCTGTACATTTGCTACCATCTGTATATTAACAACCAATACAGTGAGGAGCAGAAATGGGTTAATTCTCAACTAGAGGTAAGTTCTTGTTCAGGATGTGACCTACTTCATGATGAATACATGAAGGATGTAACTCTGTGTACCTCATACATGAGATAAAGTGTCCAAAATAAATCCTTTTTTTCCCAGTCAAGATGTATATGATAACATATTTCAGAAAGACACAACCTTAGAGTCCAGAAGCCTTCTATACTTGTAGAGAAAAGTGCTCCATTAACAAGAATTCTACTTCTAATAAATGTTATAAGAGGCAACACTAATACCATATGGATATCTTCTATCTCTTTCTTTTCTCTACTACTTAAACAGTTATTTAAATAGTATAAATATTATAGACAAAAAAACCTGAATTTTATAATAAGAATGCAGCAGAGAACTATGGCAAATTAGTCATGCAAAAAAGATGTGTAAAGGTGAAAATACAATGGAATTTGTTTTCCCTTTTAATCTTTAACCTTGGCAGCAGTCCCTGGCTTTGGGATCTTTTGAAGCACTGTGGGATCGTCCTCATTAATTCTAGCCTCTGAATGTTCAGAATACAGGGAAGTAGGATGAAAACGGAAAATGAACACAAAGGACTTCTGAAAAGGATTATAAACAGATCACAGGCCAATTCCATCTTCAGAAGAGCACCTCTAATAATCTGTCTAAACTGGAAGCTGAATCGGTTGATTAATGAACCATTCCTTACTAAATCTGTATCTAGATGGACGTTTATTTAAAACACTAAGGGCATAATTCTTACTTATATAAAGCTCATTTAGGGCAATCTGGCCCTGCTGTGGGTCATTTACATCAAATTCAAGTCTTTAGTCCTTGGGGGAAGACTAAAAGACTTTTCTCAAGCTTTTCAATATGGAAGAAAAGAACTGTAGACTTATCTGAAATGACAAAATGGCTGTTTTTCTGATGTGTGCTCTATGTCAGAATGCAATTGCATGTGTGCCAAAAGCTGAACTGTGATTTTGAAGGATGCTAGTAGAAAATGCAGTGAATTAGGAAAATGTGCAGCAATGGTTGGGAATGATACACCGTCTGTCCTTTCCTGCATTTTGCCCAGCTCCCTCTGTTCATACCTTCTTTTGAACTGTGTTTAGAGAATATTGTGGTTCAGAATTTAGGCTGGGTTGCAAACAGAACTAGCTCTGCACTGGATGACCTTTGACTGTTATTGAGGCTTTAGTGGCTCTTAACTTGTCTGTGTTGATTTCAGAATGGAGAAACAGGTGAGGAGAGCCTCTGTCTGTGTGAGAGGACAAAGGAGTGTTTGCAACTGTACTGATTGTAAATAAGAGGGGAAAGGCTAAGATTCCTTCATCTCTTTCTGTGCTGACTCACAGTATCTGAAGTAAATCTCTTCCATGCCGATGAAGGAGGTACGTTGAAGTTCAAACAGAACTTCTCACTATGAATCTAGAAAAGTTTTAAACTCACTGTTCTGCTTCTGGCCTGACTAGATGAGGAGCAGGGTTGTTCCTGTCAATGTGCTGTGTTATTCCTAAGCAGTTAAATATAAAACATTCAAACAAGTGTAACTAACTAATCCACTATGTATCACTATGCAGAAGTTCACAAAGTGGCTGGAACCTACAGTCTTCCATTTACTCCTCCCTCAATTATTTACAACTGGCTCGTACTCTTCAAATTATCTTGAAGGTCAAGGATGTGAAATGTGAGCACATGTGAAATCTGAGATGCCTTTGGTAGTAATGTTAAACACGTTCTGAAGTAGGACATGTACTGTCTATTTTTAGCTGTAATCTTGGCTGAGTGGCAGAGTTAATGCACTGGTTAGAATTTGAATAATACATGAGACTTGTGCTATGAGAACAATAATTTAGCTGTAATCTGATGCATGATGTAATGAGGGGTAATCTTCTCTTGAGCCACAGTAAGTCACTATGTACCCTAGTAAACAAGTGTAACCGGCTTGGCAAGCGCATGGTAGCCATAATGAACTCATTTAGCTTCTTGTTGAAGTCACAATGATGCAAGTATATATTTATTCCAGACTCACGAACAAGATTTGCTGCTGGAAAGAAGGATGAAGCATATACCTGTAAATAAAATGCACTTATTTCAGAAAAGTAATTGAGAATATTGAGGTGAGAAGTAGTTATCTAGAGACAAAACTGTGCTCAGAATTTACTAAAAATTCCTTGATTGCATCAATTTTGTTTTCACTGGCTATCAAACTTCCCCATGGGGAAAAAAGTATCTTGTCCATATTCATTTTTATTGGGTGGTCCTGACATAAATAGAATAAATAGATGAAAGCATAGTTTTACAATGGTACACCTGCAGGTTAGGCACTGAAAGAACAGTAACAAACACCTCGTACTGGTTAAAGTGGAGGATGCAGCATCATAACCTGCTCATTTTTTGTGGTGCTCGTATCTCTGGAACCTGTATCATGTCTGTGTGCCTCAAACATCTTAAATTGTAATTGTCTAATGCTTCTCATGTTTAGTCAAAGAAACAACAAAGGGTTATGAGGAGGGGGAGGTATGCATAGTATATCTGTATCAAATCATAGACAGTGATACACATCTTCTGTTGCTTTGAATATGTCTGGCATAAGCTCCTTCATACTAGAATTTCAAAGAAATTCAGCATGTGTGATGGATGCACTTGAAAGTATAAGAACTGTTTTAAAACAAATCTCACATTCTCCATTACTGCCAAATTCCTGATGGATTCTGAGGTCTTGCTCTCTGATTTCCATGCTTCAGGTGCCAGGCACTGGTGTCTTGGCCAGCTCTGAATTGTTGCAAAGAGAGAAAAAAAGAAAGTCTAAATATTTGTAAAGAAATTTAATCTGTACAGATAGTGCAATTCTTGCAGTTGTTGCTGAAGTCCTCTGAGGGTGTGAGCATTGAGCTCAGCCTTTTTTCATGGGATGCCTGGAACAGATCTGTGTGTATGGAAAGGTGAAATGAAAGTCTGGTACTTTCTACTCTGCAGAGCTGTGATGACAGAAACCTCATACTGAGACTTCTTCCTTTGAAGAGGCTGAGTACTTCTACTCCTCTGTGAACTCATTAAGTGATGCTTTCACAATCTGAAAACTTCAGTAAAATTACTAATCAGCAGATTCATTTGTTATGAATTATTCAGTTAGCTGTAGCAACGAGGACTGTGTTCACCACGAGCTGGAAGTGGGGTGGGATGGAAGCCAAAGAAAGAAAACGGAGCAGTCCATTTAAAGCGAAGCCAATCTGTACCTAGGAACTTACCTGAGATGAGGGGGATACTCCATTTGAGGCAGTCACTTCAGCTGTAATTATGTGATGGGATCATAAGCAGGGTGGAGAAGGAGACTAGGGGCCATTTCCTGCCTGGGTAGTGCTTGGAAATGAGAGATATCCTCAGCAAAATGAGCATCTGTCAGAATTTCAGCTTGGGATTGAGACATGAAAACAAGATAAAGCTTGCTGCAGGTTTGGTAAGCATACAGTGAAAGGCATAGATCTCTTGTTATTTTGGTTTCTATTCCTTCAAAGTTGCCTTTACCTTTTCTTTAAGTGACAAAGAACTCTTCTTGTGACCTCTCAGACATCTCGCAGAGTAGTTTCTTATCTTTAACAACTACACCATGTTCAACTCATAGAAATGGAGCAAAACAGTCTATTGATTTTAAAATGCTACTATGGAAGCAGCAATGAAAATAAAACTACAAAAAAGCCTTCTTATCTGTAAGTTTTCTTCCATTTTTACTTGTAGTTTTAGATCTTTTATGTATATATATATATATACATATATATATTTTTTTTCACATGGTGACACAGACAAATTGTCACAGAACTAAAAGAGAAAAGATCTGTGCGTAACAAAATGCCACAGTGGGAATTACTTCTACTGCTTGGCTTTTCTTGGCTTAAAAATTTGGGCATGAGGGAAGAGATGGAAAGAGAAAGCAGTTGGAAACTAATGCCAGTGTGTTGAGTAATAAGGGAAGCCCAGAAACAGAAAACAGAAGACAGAATAATTAAGCCAAAAGACTTCAGGACTCACTTGTCCAATGGACAGAGCAGCACAGATCCTGTGCTGAGCTGCTCAGTGGAAGGAAAATGTGAAAGAACAGACAATAATCAATGGAAACTAAGTTTACTGATAAACAAGCATAGAGAACATTTGTAAGTGAAGCTCAGTGCAGGTTAATACGTGATGCTTCTTCATACTGCTCTTTAACAAATTTTAAATGGCTTTTCTATGTGCCAAATCCCTACTCCTGGGCGGATGAGTGCTGTGAAGCTCACACCTGTATTACCAGGGTGAAAAGATGTCTACCAAGAGTTCTACAGAGTTAGTGTAATCCCATCTGCACCTACTGCAGACCTGGTTTCATTTTGCTTCAGGACAGCAACTACAGAGACCATTTTTAATCATTCCATGGCAATCTTATTTTATTTGATCATGCAAAGGTTGTTAGATGTAATTTATCCCTAGTGCAACTATATATATTCACTGGAGTTACACTAGAGGAGAAGCTGCTCTATAGTATTTACAATGGCATCAATTAGCTCTGAAGCACAAATGTTTATAGCAGACTTCACTGTTGCTCATTTTTAATTATTTTACAACTTGTGTACCAATTTAATTATATAGCTGAGATTAAGCCATATAAAAGTGATGTTATTATGCTACAATCTCTTGAGATTCTTGCTTTTGCAGCTTAAGGGACCAATCACCTTGTTTGGAAAGCTACTACTTTTATTAGAGCTGAGAATGTTTAGCAACTTCTAGGAGCATCTCAGCTTCATGCAGGATCTGCCTAATGATACTGATTGTCTTTGTAAACAACATAATGGTGACAGGTTCGTAAGACTTGAAGTGACATGCTCTTCAAATCTCCCTGTTCAATTCTATTCAACTTTCAAGCAACCAAACTTTGTGGATTTTTTTTTGTATGCTTGTTTGTTTTTCCTCCCTAATTGCAGTATCTGTGTACTGCAACCTAAACACAATCTTTGGATCCCCCATTGCCCAGCTACTACTTGCTGTATCTGGCTGTTCTGCACCCCAGTTAAGAACATGTAAATCTGAGCAGAGATCAAGAGCTGAGAGACAAATTCATTAGACCAAGAAAAAAGGCAATTTTTTAGTTGAACATTTTCGCTGCAAAAGATGCTTTAGCTTTATCATGTCCACATAATTTGTTCCTAGAAAGAGGAAGGACTTATGAAATAATTTATGTCTCTTTATCCTTCTAACATGCAGTTCATTTCAGGGCTGTCTCAGTGGTCAGTATGTCTTTCTTATGAGTAGAGAATTGAATGCCTAGGCTACAGTTGATAGATAATATGCTAGATTTAACTGCTGACCTACTTCATTGAGGAATATTATGGAGTAAATGTAGAAAAGTGCAGTTTTATCACTACTTTCGTAGGCTGGCATGGAGCAAGATTTCTTTTGGGACAGAGTGAATTAACAGCACACTATCAAAGCTTGTGGAGCTGAGCCAGTTTACTGAATCTGAGCTTTTCATGGGCCTTTCTCACTGAACTTCTGAGCTAAGCAATAGTTTTACAGGTAATTACTTCTTGTCCTATCCAAAGTGAGAATTGATTTATGTTTTGAGACCTATTTCTATCTAGCATGGATGTACCTGAACTTGAATTCAGCCATACTGGAATGGATATTCCCTATGGAAGACCCCACTCACTCATGGAAGGTTCTGCTGGGACTCTTTCAGTCCTCATGAGGGTGACAGCAATGACCTGGGCTGGACAGTGTGCCACCTGCATGTGCACACCAGGACAGGCAGTGCTCATGCCTGGAGCATCTCCTGAGGCAGGCAATCTTCAAATTACATCAGCATGGCCTAGCTGGGCAATCGCTGGTGTACAAGTCATGGCCCCTTCTTTCCTGGGAAGACAGCCATGAGTGCCAAAGGGACGTACCTGCACCTTTGATGGCTTCCCTGGTGCTGTGTTTCAGGGACACAGATCTGTGAGAGGTGAATGGAAAGAGTCTGAAAATTTACTTGCTTTTTTCCATTCCACTGGAATAAAGAATTAATTCAGGAGAGGGCAATAAAGGGGAGCAGCCAAACAATACTTGCCTTCTTGTGTATCAAGGTGTGGAGAATACAGGGTTCCAACTACTTAAAAGACTGAGTTCATTTCTGCAATAGAGAGAGCTTTCTATCTTTTTGCGTAGTCTGTTGCCAGTGAGATTTATTTGACTAAACTACTGGCAAATATGCAAATATCTGTTAACTGCTGCGACATGTCAAGTCTCAGCTGGTCTGTTTTTCTCTGTCAAAATGAATTACAATCCAAGAGAAAATGTAGTATGACGCATATGACAAAAATTGACAGGACCCATCACAATAAAATGTGCCAGCCTTTGGATACCCAGAAGGCAGTTCCCTGAGCAAAGAAGTGATCCCCCTGTCCTCCAGCTCCTCTCTCCGTTTCCCCTCATACAGATGAGTTCACAGTTCCCAGCTTGCCTGTCAATATGTCTGAGAAATCAATCAGGCCTTTCCTGGTTGCCAGTCAAATCAGAAGTCATGTCCTGAGTATTGTTTACTAAATGTCCTTAACTACTCTTGTTCTCCAGGCCAGTTCTGGCAACCTTGTTTACGTGTGTCCTTGTTTCCAAGTCCCTCATCGTCTAGTTTATAACTCCCTATATCAAAACCATCTTCTTCAGACATCACATCTGCTCTCCTTGTCCTAATCTACATTAATGAAAGATACACAACTATTAAATTCCTTTGTACTTTATTTTTCTTGCCTTTGTAGTAAGTAACTTAGATTCTGAAGAGATAAGGAAAGTCATTGCTTGATTTTGGCTGACATTCTGCTAAAGCTGTGCTCTTAGTCTGAAGGTTACAGCTGTGTCCTCAATAAGTAGTACTGTCAGAGTATATGTTGGGACTAGTATGAGAAATTTTCTGCTAAATATATTTGAGAGGGTGAAAGATTTTCTTTAATCATGTTAATGATGTCCTCATGACCAAGAAATATGTGAAACAGGCAGTTTCCAGTAATGATTTTCTCTCTGTGATAAGTCACTTTAAGACTTATTTTGAAAACCCATATTGGTGAGAGAGCATTTCTTAGCAATTCCATTTCACATACTGGCCTACCCCCACAGGAATTATGTTTTGATTACAAGATGTCCGTATTTCAGAATTATTACAGGAGCTTGCATTTGTTTTATTAAGTGTAGTGAGTAGACAACAGCTTAAGAATTGTAATGAGAAATAGACATGACATGCACGAGTGATCACACTTGTGAAATAACTCCTTTTCCCGTTCTCAGAAAATACATGAATCAAAATGAGTCAGTTCATTCCTGAGACATGTTTTTCAACTGTACAGAAGGAAAGATTTTAGCATTGTGAAATGATCACTTTATTGATTTGTTGCTGATGTTGCTGAAGCCAGCTGTGTCATTAGTATTGCTTCTTACAGAGTGAGAATAAAAAGGTATGACTGAAACCAAATAGTGCATTGTCAACCTCACCCAGTGAGTGAGCAGCCATAGCTGTATTATGCCTCTCTGTACAATGTCCTGTATTGGTTTCAGAAACAGAAGGGTAGTTGCATTGCTTTTCTCTGAATGCACTGATTCAAACAAATGATATTGTGGAAGGTACAGTTAATGTACTTGCTTTAAAATGATTGAACTGAACCAGGTGAGCAGTACTGCTCATGGATCCGTGATTTTGTGGTGATTTGGACATTTTGACATGTTTCATTCACCAATCATTAAAAAACAAACTTGCAACAACTTCATTTTCATTTTAAACAACTTCAGAAATTTTCAGTTAAGTCTTTTTGACAGTTATAAGGTGGAAATCTTAAAAAGTGCAAATGCAGTTGTGAATAACAGTAGATAATAGACTATAGCTTTAACTTAAGCAGCGGAATACTTAGAAAGGGAACCATCTGTGTTTAACTGATTCACCATCACTCCTCAGTGGAGCACTGAGAGAATGCACTTAATATTTTTGATTGCTAAAGCCTGTAAGTCAAGCAAAGAGTAGTGATAAATAAATCAGAATAAAATAGAGCAAACACATTAGAAGAAAACATAAAGCTAAAGTAATATTTTAGTGTAAAAGAATTGAAGCCCATCTGCATTCTCTTTGAAAGAGAAGTCGTGTTTCAGATCTGTCCAATTTGCTCTGAGGCTCCACTTCTAGCGCCCACAGCTGGTCTGTGCTTGTCTCAGAGATCTTTCTCTTCTCTTTCAGGCAGTTTCTCCTCTCCTGGAAGAATATGAACATTTTTCAAAAGGAAAAATTTCTCACACTGTAGGGCTTCCACCACATCTCCCAGAGCTTCTTTTTCTTTTTGAATCTTCCAGTCATTCTCCTTGAAAGCTATGGACTCTTCCCAGAGAATGAGCTTGCTGCTTGAGATGGCCATCTCTTCATCCCAGAAGACCTTGTCCTTCTTCCAGAGATCTTTATGGTCCTTCCAGGAAGCTTTGTTCTCTTCCTGCAGAGCTTTATTCTTACCCTGCAGGACTTTGTTCTTCTCATACATGGCTTTATTCTGTTCTTGGATATCTTGATTTTGTTTTAGGAAAGCCTTGACCACTTCCTGGCCAGCCTTATTCCTTTCACCAAGAACCTCAATCAAATCCTCAGCAGCCTTCATTTTATTCCAGAATTCTTCAAGCTTCTCCTGAATGTCACCAACTTGTTTCTGGAAGACATTTTTATTCATCTGGATGACTCTGATGTTCTGTGAGAAGTCCTTGCTCTGTTCTAAAACATTCTTAATCTCTTCCTTGACAGCTTTGTTATTTTCCTGGAAAGTGTTGATTTCCTTCCATAAGTCTTTGCTCTCCTTCTGGAAGGCTCTTATCACCTCATGGAAATTCTTATTTGCCTTGCAGAAGGCTTTGATTTCCTTCCTGAAGTCCCTTTGCTCTTCCTCCAAAACCTTGTAAAGCTGCTTCTTGTGGAAGTTGGACGAGTTTTCTTGGAAGCTCTTACTCTGCCTCCTTGAACAGCACACAGCAGGTATCTTAATACTTTGTTTTCTTTCTACCATCCTTTATGCATTCTTTTTGTTTTCTGTCCTTTGGTTCCAACCAATGCTGTAGAAACTGGTTCCTTGGATCTGGCAGGGTAAAACAAGGAACTCTTCAGGCACAAGTGTGCTGCTATGCGGGGTGCTGGCTGATTCTCCCAGAGAAACAGAGATGGGATTTGTGCAGAGAGGAACACAAAAGCATGCAGCATTAGCTGTAAATTCCACAGGCTGTAATTAAATTGTGTTACATTAAGAAACTATCAGATAAAACTAATCAGGTCATCCCATAAATGCAGTATGAGTCAGGTTATTAAAAATTAACAAGGAATGATGTTCCAAAGTGACAAATGATTTGGGTAGGTCTATTTTCAGAATCCAATGTGATGTACTTAAGAGGAGCTGGTCTTACAGCTTGGCATTCATAATCACTAGTCAATTGCAGTCATTCTGGGAGAGAAGCCTTGTATTATTTCATCACAAACTCTTCACTTGGATAGCTGACAACTGTGCTGCCACTTGCATAGGCAGATAAGCAGAGCAGTTGGTACCCAGTTGGTGCCTGAACATTAAAGGAAGTAGCAAGTAATGCAAATACTTGTGCTGTTTACATCTGTGCTTTTAGCTTAATATTAACGTGTGCGATACAAGGGGAAGAACAGCATTTCTGCAGTAGTTTATGTTGTGTGAGAAAATGTGAACATGTTTACACTTGATGTGTGCTTTTTTTCCTCAGGAAAAAAAGTGTGTTTTCTGCATGTGTTTGTGGATACACAGAAGTTTCGTTTGCTGTAGCAGTATGGTAATACAGAGGTGCAATCCCACATCATTTACATGTCTGCTACTTCTTTTTGTGCTGTGTCCTTAGAAAGTGGAATGAACTCCTCCAGTGACATACAGTTTGTAAAGGATAAGAAACAACCCATTACTCATTATTTGAGTAATATATGACATAGTTGCTGTGAGGAAAATCTGCCTTTGACAACAAGCAGTGAAAATCTCAGGTAAACCCACGAGCTCTCCTTGAGAGAGGGAGGGAACAGCAGGCAGATTCATCAGGAAGGTCTCAGCTGGGCCCACAAACACTGAGGTGTTGCCACTGCATTTCAGAGCGTGCTTTGCTGTGAAGACGTGTCAGACCTTTTCCCAAAAGGCCTTAGTCAGGATGGATTAGCAGGTTTCTTTTTGCACTCAATGTCTCTCAGCACCTCGTCTTGTCAATTTTCAATAATTAGGCTTTAAAAAGACAGATTTTGCATCCCGTTTTCTTTTGGTGGAGTGATTTAGTGCTTTTACCTAGAAATCAAACATCCAGCGTTATACTGTGAGTAAATATTTTCCATATTGTAACTCACGTGCTTCTTTTTTGTCACAGTGAAGACCCTTGTGCTGCCTTAGTTAGCTGATGTTGCACCCTGCAGGTGAGGAGATGTGGAACGGTGATGGCCAGTTCTAGAGCACAGGGGAGCTTGCTCAGCATTCATGATTATGAGGTCACATCCAGAAAAACAAAGGCAGACTCTTAATTTCATTCAGTTCTTACCCAAACATGTGTCCCTTCACTACCTAAAGCAGTTGAAAATGTATTTTCTTTCTAAAAGGAAACTTTGGTCTCAAGAGCAATTGCTGCTTACCAATTTATATGGTTTGGGATGTGTTATGTAGGAGGAAAAGCTCTTACTAAAATATGCCATGTCTGACTATAAAACTTATGTTTGCTGCTCTTGGTTGCTGTGCTTGTTTTCTTTTTGTTTGTCCTTCATCATATTGGATGTCCACAGTTCCAAATTAGGATTTATAATGGCTTTTTTTGGCCTAGAGGTGAACAAAACTGTCCTTTCCTTTCACTACAATAACTCAGTTTCCTGTATTTTATGTTCTAGCTGTCCAGAATTTATATTGTATGTTTTCTGGGTTTATGTACTACTGACTCATTCTTGTTTTCTTTTCTGCATAAATTTTGTATCTTCTTGGAGATAGATTGTCACTGCTTTGAACCAGAAATACATACAGTGACAAAGCTAATTAGACAAACTGGCAAGTGGATTAAAATCAGACAAACACGGACCACTCAGAAGTTTGGGTTCAAGCCCTGAAACATCACTGTGTTTTGTGTGAAGCACTTGGTCTTTTATGGTTAACATCAAAGGGAGGGCTGCGGGGCAGCTACCAGCAGATGTAGGTTTTTGTATCACTGAAGTAAACGAGTGCATTTGGTTTCTTTTCTTTTTCCCCAGTGCAATAAACACAGGGCAAGATTCAGCATAATCAAGCATAACTGGAAAATCCTCATCTTGGTATTTCTTTGAAATCTTCCCCAAGTTGCTGAGTCTCTAGTTCTACTGCAAATTTACTGCTAATTTTGAAGTTGGCCCTGCTTTGAGCATCAGGCTGGGCCAGGTGACATCCAAAGATCCAAGCATGAGTTATTTAATGTCTCTAATGTAGGTTTTAAGGTATTCTGCATCGTGTTACTGGAAAAATATTTTGGTACCCATCAAAGACCTACTGATCCTGAAAATGTTGCTTTCTTGGCAGCTGATCAGCACTGAGGTTTCAGAGCAACTTTTGGATTAAGTCATTATGCTTGACATCTGCATCACCTCAGGCTAGCAGGAATGAACAAACACTAAAAAAGTAAAGGTTTACTTTCTCACTGGAATCAACAGTTCCTGGATTTATCCCAAAGTGGAACTGTATATACATGAGATTAGGTGGGTTGTTGTCTGGGTGTGATGAACACTCATTACAGTATTACTTAGTGCTCACTTTTCTGAACTCATTTTGGGCAAGAGGATGGAGAATTAGACATTATATTCATATTTTGAAAGGATAGATATATTTACAAGGGAACGTGCAGTGCAGTTGTATGAAGCTGTGAGTGTTCAGTCGCTGTAGAGGTCAAAGCACTCTGTGCAGGCAGCTCAGCTGTACCATGGAAATTTTCTGCCTGTCATTTATGTGCTTATCAGGTTGGCTTGCTTGCTTTCTTCTACCCTGCTCTCTGTGTGTCCTCTTCTCTGCCTTTTTTACTTCTCAAATTTTCAGTAGAAGGTGATAGTGGGATATCTGTAACTTCCCTGAAAATGAATGAATTAAATGACAGAAATGAGTATTTTGATTATTTCTAGAAAACAAATGCTGTCATGGAACTCAGAGCAGTGAAACCATAATTATTTCTGAGTAGTACCCTCTGCCCTTTCCATCTCCTACTATCTGTTAGAGTTCATCCCTTATATTCATCTTTGACTAAGATAGTATGTACATTTCTCTGATCTTTTTGAAACAGATGGTACCCCAAACCCCCCTGTGTGCAAAAACAATCATACCACTATACGCAAAAGTTTTTTGAATTGATTTTATTTTTCAGTCTACCAGGCAACTAATTATATTCACCATTTTCATTAAATTTTAATGAAAGAGTATTTCTAACACCATCAAATTTTCTGTGTAATTCTACAAGGAGCAGTAGAAATTTGTTGGTTAACATATCGCTAATGAAGTTAGGTTTTAGATTCCCCAGCCTCATTCATCTGCTGGTGAGTTAGAACCGGGCAGCTAAATGGTGGTGTTTCATCAGAGAGAACAGAGACGGTGAGCTGAGATTGGAAAAGGTCAACAGAGCAAATTTGGGAAGAAAAGGCAGATGATTTCAGAGAGCAATCAAGGTTTTATTAGTGTAAGAAAGCAGAAATCATTCTAAATTTGTGAGTGCCTCATTGCTTTCTGGTCAGTACAGTCGTGTTTTCTTCTGTGAATGTTTTCACTTTCCAAGGATTTCCTCTTCCCAAAGGTCCAGCTCCTCCTTCCAGAGGTCCAGCTCTGCTTTCCATTGGACTAGGTCCTTTCCCCAGATTTCCTCTTCATCCTTTAGCAGGATGTTAACATTGTTCCAAAAGGTCATGTTTTTCTCCCATAGACTCATGTTCTTTTTCCAGGCATCCTTGCTTTTGTCTTGGAAGGCTGAGATCATATCTCTGTTCTCTTCCCAAAACGACTCGCGATTTTCTAATGTGATCTCTTTCCTTTTCCTAAAACTCTGGTTTTCCTTCTGTAATACTGTCACCTTCTCCTGTAAATCTGTGACTAGGTGGCTTGTCATATTCTTGAAATATACTGTTATCGTGTAACCAAGGGAGAAAGATGATGTAGGAAGTTCCAAAAGCCTGAGATTCCTCCTTGAAAGTGACATGACCACAGGATAGTTGATGATGTGAAGCGAGATCCTATAATGGCAGTTATGAAATACAAATAAAAGAGAGAACAATAATTCCATGGATGAATTTGTAGCATAGAAAAGAATGAAATAAAACTATTGTCAACTCTGCTGTCATTGCAACCCCTACATGGCACTGTATTTTAATTGCTGAAACCAAAGACCAAAAGATTAATTAGCCAAAGTAATTAGTGGAACTATGTATTCATTCTGCTTTCTCTGCATAAACACATGCTATTAATCTAAAGCCTTTGTTTTACTTAGGATAGGAAAAGAGAGAACTGTGGATAGCTCTGATGGAAGTTTTCCATGGTGCCCTGCTATTAGTTTTCCATCAAATCTGAAAAAGTCACGGTAACATATAATGATAGATCTCTCCAGCAACAAGTCAGCTGCTTTCTCAGTTGATCTGTTGTCATGGTTGTTTCCATGATGTGAAACTTAAAATTTATAAAGAGAATCAGAAGTACTTCAGGCATAGTTCCATACTGTCAGTATTGATGTATCAACCTGTATCTGAAGAATACGCTTCTGTTCAAATAGGATTTAAGGCTTGATGCAGGAATTTTTATGGCTCATGAGGGGAGTTGAGGGCTGATGCAGAACTCTGCACTCTGATGACAGTGACAGGATCTGAGGGAGTGGCATGGAGCTGTGTCAGGAAAGGGTCAGGTGGGGGTTAGGAAAAGGGTCTGCACCAGAGGGCGGTGGGCATGGAAAATGCTGCCCAGGGCAGTGGGCACAGCCCTGAGCTGATCAGGAAGCATTTAAACAATGCTCTCAGATACAGGGTTTGGATTTGTATGGTCTCATGAGGAGCTGGGAGTTGGTCCTTGTGAGTCCCTTCCAATCTGGAATATTCTATAAAATGGGTCTGGTAAAAAGATAATGGTGTTTCTGCCCTTCGAATGCATGGATACCTACAGCTGGCTGATGTCTCAGTGAAATGAAACTCATTTGCAAAAATAAACCTTCCAAGAAGCCTCAGACATTTCCGCTCTGCAAGACATCAGTAAAAAGCTTGACAAAGTGTTGTTTGATTTGCTTAAGTTTAACATGCACTATAAGCATCCATAGCTGGAGCTGGGCATATAAACAGTTTTTGAATAGGTGGTGGAAATGGAAAGAAAATAAAACCAAACCAGACCTTTCAGAAGTACAGGCTGCAAAAGTTAGAAAATAATAGATATTCTACTTCAAAGACAGTTATCTGTTTTCTCTCAGGGGTACATTTGATTTTGCCTTTGTGTTTTTATATATTGGTCCCCTGACTTGTCCATTTTTTTTTTCCCTCTGAGTCAGTGTATGCCTGTCATACCAGCAGCTTCTTCCCCATGAATACTTGCAGTCCCTTTGACAAAAAGGCCAATAACAAGAGAAAATGTCTCCTCTTTGTTTTGCTTTTAACAGATGTTGGATTCCCTAAACCTGGAGAAACACCTCAGTGCCTCCCCACCATTCCTCTTACCTCACCCTTTCTTTTCTACTCTCATGTATATTTCAGTCCCATCCCCATTACTCAGTACCTCTCTATCTGCTTTAGGATGTCCTTTGCAGGTTCTTTCTCCAGGTTCTCCCTGGCAGCCATTTCCTTGAATTCTGTTGGCAGGGCTTGTGAACTGTTGTGTCACACCTCCTGTAGTGATGTCATGTGTCAGGCCAGTGATGCTTCTCTCACATTGTTGAACGTGCCTGAGAAGCTCTTTAGGATGGCGCATAGATGTGAGGGGAAGAATGGCTCTGGGAAAAGTCAGTGGCACTTTCTCTCTGCTCTTTCTGCTGATGCAGGCAGTTCTGGGGGCAGCCTGTTTTCAATGTTATGCACACATTTGCAGTACCACTGACATGGGACTGGAAGTGCTGAAGCAAATTTTCCATGGGAAATTTGTCTCTTTTGAAATAACCCACAGCTGAATGAGATCTCATTATTAGGGACCCTCGTCAGATCTCTTCTGCCTTGCTGTGTTTTGAGATGTTGAGAATGGAGGATTTCCCATTATAAAATAGCAGTATTTAGTATTGCACAAGAGATACATAACTCACAAACTGTGAAATGACTGCACTTCTTTTAGGATCTGCAGGCAACCACAAAAATTGTCAAGAACTCATTTAGAGCAAAAAAGACAAAAGGTAATACAATAAAATAGATGCAGGCAAGCTGTTTCATATAAAAGTGCTCATTAAATGCGTGGCATTGGGATTCACGTGGGTATATTCAGGAAGCAAAATTCTCTAGTTATTTTTTGAAGCCAACAATGCTAGAAGCAAGAAAAGCTCAAGATCTGGAAATGATGGAGCTAATATTGCCCTCCATGTGTGACAGTGTTCCCTCCATCTCCAACTCTGTGCCATGCAGACACTGTCTCTTCTCTTTCAAGAAGATCATGGGAATCAGGTCTGTCCTTTCCCTGACTATCTCAGCTTCTGACTTCAGCGTGAATAGGGATCTATTCATTTAACTCAGCTTGCTTCCCTGATTGCAACTTCAGCAGTGACACAGTCGTTTCCTGATGGTTTTTTAATGCCCTGGAAGAGGTTACGCTTGCTGTGGTTCCCTGCCTTGTGCCACAGAAATGAGTTTCAGCAGCCCCCAAAGGAACAGGGAGGTGGGGGGCTGGGCGAGGATTATGACTGCTGATTTTGTCCTAAAAGAAATGAGTCAGGGATGTGTTTGGTACATGTGGCCATCAGGGCATTAATTCTTCCTGAAACCAAGTGTTTTCTATGCAGTGTGCTAATGCAGTGCTGTGCCAGGCTGAGGGACAGCAGCTTGTCTCTGTGAAAGAACCAAATCACTCTCTATAGGCAGCTGAAATCACACTGTAAAATGGCATTATGTTCACTCCAGGTAATTTTTTTAGGTTACCATTCATTCTGATCTTTTTTCCCCAAAGGGTCCTTACTGGCTTTCTTACAATACATAAAAGTCATCAAGGAAACACAGTGTTCGTATGATTACATTTAGTCCTTTAGATTAATGGATGGTTTTATTCGATATCCTTCAGAGAAGAATGACTTGAAATGCCTCCTTGCAGATATCCTGTGCAGCTCTCCCAGTGCTGATGGGAGGTCCCAGCTGGGTCCTCCCTGCTCAGTTCTCAGACATGTCCCTCCTGTGCACTCTGTACTTATTTATGGCTATGCAAATGATTGCTGACGTATGATGTGGGAGCAAGATGTGTTCAGAGGCTTTGTAGAAGGACTTAGGGTCAAGCATCAAGACAGGCTTTCTGCCATGTGAGGAGGAGAGACATCATCACAGTCTGATTATATTTCAAATTTGACAGCAGATTATTCTTTTTTCCTTCTCTTCATCTTTCCCCTCTCACTTTCTTTCATGGTGAGAGGATGTGCAGCTCCTCACTGCTGGTGGTCAGAAGCTATTCCAGTCCTCCAAATCATGTTTCTTTCTGATTTAAACAGAGAGCACTATTTCTCAGGGTGGTATTTAAACCCTGGGGCTGTATAGCAGCGTTCCCTTTGTTGCTATTGAATATCCCCTTTTTCTCTTTTCCTTCCCCTTTGTCTCTTCTGTTCAGATTGTTCTTTGCCATCACAGCCTCCTGTTTGTTAGCACCTCCTCATAGCTGTCAGTGCAGTCTCCCCAGTACCTTGGTTACAGCAGTCTGTGTCTGATCCTCCTGTGCTGTGTAAGGAGGGCTTCTGCTGGGAAAAGGAAACACAAACGGGTGTGGGAGAACGCAGTTCTGTGGGTGTGCTCCATGTATTGTTCTTGAAGTATCTGTCCCAAATTGCTAGCTGGTAGACAGAGCTGGAGCAGCTAGTAACGCATCTGCAGTAAAATCTATGGGAAAGTTATCAAAATTCTTAACATGAGCATGACAAGTAAATTAAGATGTGTGGGCTGAAATGTACCCCCAAATGAATCCTTGTGCTCTGACAAATCTGAGCAGTTCGCATACTTTTGTATCACTTTGCATTTCTTCCTCAGGGTGGATACGGTTATGATATAAAAAGTGAACACATTAAGGTCTGACCAATTCACTGATATTTTAAGCAACTGGAAATAAAGTAATAATACAAAAACTTGCAACTTGATTTCATGCACCTCCTACACAACATGTTACACTGCTTGCCCTCCCCAGCCCTGCTCCTGGCTGGACAGCCAGACTGCTGGATGAACATCCTTCATCGTAACATGATGTATGTTAGCCTGATATCATTGGGCTCTGTGATCCCTTGTGTTCTGTGCTGTGACCATGCTGTAACTCAAGCAGACCAGCCCCTCCTGCGTACAGTGTGCTACACAGGGAGCAGTACCTGGTGATGTGGTGATTCCTACAGAGATGAGTTTATAATGTTCAGAATTTATAAGCTATAAGCATAGAACCCTCAAGCAACTCACATGAATGCAGCTTGACACCAGAGTCTGCTTTGAAAAAGCCTTTCCTGCCAGCAGAGGCTTTGGCTTGTTAGAGCAATAATGCAGCATTTAACTAAGATGCTGTTACCCTGTCTGCTGTACTGGTTTCCTTACCATGTTTTCTATCTCAGAGAAGTAATACTGCCTCAAAGCCATGTAGTCCACTGCAGACATTTCATCAAAAAATATTTTTTTTCAGGGCTTCTCATCATAGCAACACCATGTTCCAAAGGGCCTGGTCACCGTCATATGCTATCAGCTGGAGTTATACAATGCTGTGTTAAATATTTCAGAAGAAATTAGAAGTTAATTCAGTGGCACCGATCATCGCCTTGTTCTGGTATGTGATTAAAGAGGTGCTGTCAAAGTGGGTAGCACAGAAATTAACTTAGTTTGACAAGTGTCTCATTTAGTAGCTCTTTTCTTGAGTATTCTACTCCTGCTTCCTTGACTTTGAATTCAATGCTGAGCCAAAACACAAAAGCAAATGACAACAGATTTCTTCTTGGTCTTGTTTCAGTCAGGCCTTCAGAAAAGATACAAGCTGCCTGGTGGTGAAGCATCAGGAAATGAGATTCAGGCAGTTGTTTGTCTCTTAATTTTCCTTTACTGTTATATAGATGGCTGCCATTTCTGCCATGCAGGAGGTCTGCTTTCACATTAAGCTCACAGAGCCAAATCCTTTGCAATAACATCTTTCCAGGTCGTGCCTCCCATCTCGACTGGCAGCAGTGATTCCCGCTGGCCCAGCATGCAGGAACGGAGTGGGTGAAAAGCCAGTGAGAGGCACTAGGTGTACACGTTATTTCTGCTTTCCTATTTAGTGTCTCAATGTCTCACCACTTCTGGGGTAATGTGAACAGTTACATCACTGCTGGAAACTATGACTCAGCCAAGGAACCATAGGAGAAACTTCGCTGCCCAGGAGAAGCAATTAGTTTGCTTATAACAAAGGCCATTAAAACTAGCTAGCCTTTTCATATTGTCTCCCAAAATACAGACAGCACAGTCCACAATGGGAGAGGTTGAGAAAGGAAAGGAGGCTGAAATAGAAAATGCTGACAAGGTCAAAATCAGATGTTCACATAGATGGTGCATGACGAAGTCAGACTCCTAAAGGTCACACTCATTGGAGGCAAGTGTGCGGCATGCCAGGACAGACAAGCTGAGTGGTACTGTTATTCCCTCTCATGCTGGCTTTAATTGTGATGAGAATCATCAGTGACACCGAGCTAAAACTCTCATTCTGCAAACTCATTAGGATTGAATTCCTGCTCTCTGCTTTGAATGCAATGAGGAGTTGATGCACGCACAGGAGCAGGGTGAGGAGGAAATCCTCGTTCTCAGAGGGAAACTAAGAGCACCAAAGCCAACACCGTCAGTGCAGATTTTCTTTTTTAGTTTGGAACGTTAGCAAGCACAGCTTGGGGCTTTTCATGATAAACTGTCTGAATTGCAATTGCGTTAAAAGGCAAATAAAAGCTGTGGTAATCATACAGAGTCATTGCTAGGTAATTCAGATTTCATCTTCTCCCAGAAACAGGCATTAATACCAATTTTAGTCCAGTTCTGGCTGTAGTTTTGTCTCCTCTGAATGTTGTTGATAATATAGCTCTGTGCTTCCTAGTGATTTTCATACTGGCAGTGATTGCTACATAGGCAGTCTGCACCATTTTCCCCCTAAGTATAAAAGCACCTTTTTTGTCCCCAAATGATAAGCTTGAGAGGTGTCCTGTAAAGAAAAGTAACACTTTGTTAACTGTGCAGTTGACGTACACAGCTAGATTGTCATTTTCTACATAAAGCTAGTATTGAATGCTAAATGGAGGTAGATGGGACAAGTGTTTCCCTTCTGGAGAAGCCTGTTCTGGTTTGGATGCGATACAAATTGGTAGCGATCTCTATGTCAGGTTTGCTTTTTATTCCAAGTGTTTATGTCACAGTAGGTTGTTTCCTTATGCTTTCCTGTGCAACCTACTCTTCTGGACCTGCTTTAAGCAGGGAATTGGACAAGTTGATCTCCACAGGCCCCTTGCAACCTCTACCATTCTGTGATTCTGTGCTGTCCACTAAGCTGTAGGTTAATATGGCTATTCTTGCAGATTTGTGTTGGGATGTATTTGCTTATTTAAAAAAAAGAAACAGAAAAAAGATGTGCTTCTTGCATTGTACTGCATTGATTCCTCAGATCTGAGCAGCAAGAGAAAGTGCTAGAATCTTCTGTCCCTCACAGTTATTGCTGCATGGGTGAATTTCTTAATGGGATTGTTAGGGAATTATTTTGAGTTGTTTGTTTGATTTTCTAAAGGAGACATTTCCCAGTGGTGGGAGATGAACTCTTCATTACTCACGTTGCTGCTACGACTGTTGTGACCATTGTCAGAAGCATCTCTGTTCCATACATGAAGATCAGAATACCTCTAACCTTTTGGGTGCACTGCCTAAAATGCTAATGTTAGTTCTGATCATCCAGAAATTCTGCCCTGAAGTAATAGATTAATTCTAAGTATTCTGAGTATCTTTATAAAGTGTCTTATTTTTGATTTTACTTTCGGCTTCTGAACTTTTACTTTTAGAATTACTGTAATTTCTGCAGTTGAGGGGTATGAAAATGTCCTTTTCATTAAGAGAAGCAGATACTGTCATGATGTTAGATCATTTTAATAGCTGGGGCTTTGAGAAAGATTAAATGCCATGAAATCCAGAATGAAATTACAACAATGACCAAAAGAGTACTATCCATTATCTTGCAAAAATTGCATTCCCTCTCAAAAATCCATAACTGGTAGTGGCCTGGCTCTGGGCAGGGAGGAGATGCAGCCTGCAGGGCCCTTGTTGGAGCACAGAAGTGGGGAGTGAGGGGCTGCGCAGAGGGCTGTTATGGCCTGACCATGGCCCCTGCCCACCGCCCAGTGCTGCTCTGGGTGGGATAATTGCTCCCTAGCCTGGTGAGTGATATCAGCATGGGCTGTGTGAATGTGCAAACAGGGAAATAATGAAACTGGGAAGGAACTGTTAAACTGTTGTTTTCTATTTGGTCTGTCTTCCACTTGCCACATCTTACTATAAATAAATGTGAACAAATTACCTGCTAAAATCCGTGAACTGCATTCCACTGTTTTCAAAAGCAGAAACTCTTTTTCCTCATGTCCTTACAGAATCGCATATAACATCCTAAGACAGAGAAAATAGGAGCCATATCCTGTTGTTAATGTTAAGATTAATGATAGCTGAGGTTCCTTTCTTGCAGAGCCATTTACTGGATTGGGCATTGCTTTTCTTGGTATGCTTCCATCCATGAGTTCCTATCAGTAGCCTCTAGAAGGGGAACTGTACACTTCTTCTTGTGTCCTCCAAATCCTTGCTGAGAGTGTAGTTATTGTACCTTACAGCAAAACCTCAAAGTGAAAAACTCTTGTTTTCTTTTTCCACCTTTTTATTGCTACCATTGCAATACCTCACTTATAAATTATGCACTGTTTGCCCTCTTGAAATTGTCTGCTTTTTTGAGTTTTTATGCTTTCTATTTTTTTTTTCCTTCCTACTGCTTTAGGTCACTTTGTATGGTGCGTGACTCTGAGTGCTATTTATGGGGATTTGATTTATTGCCTTATTCTCTCAAATCTAGCCAGTCTATTTATGAATTGCGTTTTGCTCTCTCAGAACCACAGTTTCCCTGCAAACTAGACTAACATGGTTTTGAAAAAGTCCTTTCCGAACAAGATGTACTTCACATTTAGTCTTCAGCATCTTTGCCAAGGAGAAAAACAATTCAGCCCAGCTAATCTTTCTTACACATGTTCCTCCTTTCATTATTTTAAAAAATGGTAGAAGGAGCCTATTTGTGCTATTCTGGCTTCAGAATTTATTCCTCTGAGTTCTAAACTGTGTTGCGCAACAATAGATCGACTTAGCTTTTTGTACAACAGATGGCAGACAGCTTAGATGGGAAAGACTGTCAGGCCCAGTCATGAAATGTGGGATTTCACAGCCTACAGGAAGGTCTGGCTAATACAAGGCAGGGACTGATAGAAACCAAATACTGGATTAACGCAGGTTGTCTGAAATGGATTAGACACACACGTCTAAGCAACTGACGATCCCACTTGTATTGTGTCAGTCTCATTTTCTGAACTAAATGATATAGTAGAGATTCAAGCAGGAGTGTCCAAGGAGAAAGGGACCCCAACACATTTTCCTTCTGCATCTGCAAATGAGGCATCAGTGTGTGTGGCTGTGGCATCTGCTGCTCTTCTGTTGTTTGGAGCCTGTGTCCACAACCAGGTGGGTGAGCAGCTTAGTGAACCTTTGTGAAGTTTAGGAGCTGGAAAGCGCTGAGGTTACAATGGAAGGAATTTCTTTGGTCCTAATCCTAATATGCTTCAAACTATCATAAGTGCATGCAATTCCACTGATTCCAAGCAGGTTGTTTTCACTCTAATTAGACATGGATTTTGTAACTCACCACTTTGAAAATAGCTATTTAAAAAACATTTTAAAATACCCACTACATACTTTTCACACCTGCTTTAGAATCAATACTGAGCAGGTGCTTCTATAGAATCAAAAGTAGAATGAGTTATGAGTGTGGTCTAAGATAATGAACCTCTGTATAAACTACCTGTCTGAGCGAATACATGTCTGCATGCTAATAAAGCCAATATGCAGAGACTAAGCATCTAACGTGCTTTGTTTCAGTTGTTCTGTGCTTCTTTGTAGGCTGATCCTGCTCAGGTTTGGCTGTGTGAGAGTTGATCCTCCCTCCTGATTTTCTGTTGTTATCCTAGTAGGAAGTTTGCCCAGTAAGCTGATGTAAATAAATGATTAGGCTGAGTTTTCCTGCTTTGGATTGTAGCTACGTGGCTTTACAGCTCTTTGAGGTCAGCTTCATGTCAGTGTAACCACTTCAACTTTAGAGAAGTAGTGCTTGGTTTGTGGTAGAAGAAAAAGAGATGGGGAATCAAGACATTCATAAGTTTTTGTCATGTAAATGAATGGGAAAATCATGTTATTTCCACTCTAATGTAACTTATTCCAGACATCCATGCTTGCCCTGCCTGCCATGCTGTTAATGGTGGGGAGCAGTGGATGCTACAGAGAGGGCAGGGGCCCAGCACAGCCAACCTGACCCTGAGCTCTGCTGCTGGGCGTAGCTTCATCTCTGCCCTTCTGCCTCCCCTGGTCCTGAGCTCAGCTGATAAGTGACAGGTGTAAAGGCAAGGTGCCTTGCTCAGAGGGATCCGATCTGCATTTGGGACTGGGGTTGTACTGCAGCACATGGTGCAAACACTGCTGATTTTCCTGCTCTGGCATTACTTGTTTTTTGCATTCCCATCTCCTAAACACCTTAAGAAGTGTATACAAACTGGGGACACAGTCTCAGGTTGTGGGTTATACTGGGTATTGCTGCCTGGTTTTGTGCCTGGCAGAAATATTTAAATCTCATTGCTGTGTTGTTGTTCTGTGAGTTGTTCATGGAGCTGCTTCATTATCCAGCAGCGGAGACAGCCTACTGAGCATGGAATTTGTTTCCAAGGGAATTGCTTCCTGGCCTCTAATCAAGTGGATGTTTTTTAGTGCTATAATATCAGATTATTCAGTGTTGTCATATGGGTACTCTGCAATGTTTTTCTATTGTTACAACATCAACATTTCATTAAGCTGAATGTTATTATGCAGTTTCAATTATCCGAGTCTTGCTTCTGCAGGCATTTCTAGCACCTCTGTGTTAAAGCTAAATGTTTAATTTATATTTTTGTGTTTTATGTGGAAGCCTGGAAAGCTCCTGATTTTAGCCAGGCAGCGGAGAGCTGCCCCCTGTGACAGAAAGGTTACTCCAAACTATGCATAGTAAGTCCCTTAGTAGGACTGTGGATTAGTCATACCTTTCAGATTTGAATTTGAAGGCATGATTTGGAATTTAGGTAAAACTAATAATAAACAGCAACTTACAAGATTAGTAAGTACAGTGTGATGACTCACGGGGCACAGCAACCTGCTTAGGACATAGAAAAAGGCGGAATAGGCCTTTCAGTGATCTAAAAATTACTGGCTGGAGTTTAGGTCAGATGAATTCTTAGAGGTGTTGGACACAACTGTCACAGATACTGCAGTAGTCAGGAGGAGGAAGCAGGCAGTAAGTGCTGCAGTCTTGCATGGGATTTTGTGTGTGTGCACTCATTTCACTGGGACAGTTGCTTTGTTTTAAGATAGCCCATAGTCCATAGACAAATGCTGGGTCAGGTCAGGGATCAGTTGAGGAAGGTGTGGATTTGTTGGTTCACTCTCTGCTAGTGAGAGACCTCCTGCAGGAAGGCACTGGAGAAGTCCTTTGGGCTGTTGCACAACACGAGTGCACAGTGGTTGTGTAGAAATTGTATTGAGTACTTTGATTTTAGTGATGTTTCCATATAGTACAGACACCTTATGGCCATGTTTTGCTTCAGCTCCTATGCATCCAAATGACTTCAACATTGCTCTCAGCTGCCATAAAATTGTACTCTGTGTAGGTTTTTATTCTGTAACCAGTAAGTTAAACTTTCACAACAGGGAAGTTAAATCTCAAATAGGTCCTGACAGCTCTATTAATCATATAAAAGCCATGATTTTTGTTATGCGTCTTTACAGAGAATTTTATGCATAAAGAATTGCCTGTTTAAATCTGAATTCTCTTCACAGGAGAAAAATGCATCTCTGAGAATAACAGCCTGGAAAATGCAGCAGAGCTGTGCTGATGGACCAGAGCAGCCAGGCCACTGGCAATCAAAGAAAGCAGCAGCAGGTGATCAAATATTCCCAGGTAATTGACTACACTGCAGGCATTGTAATGAGTTCCCCAGCAGAAACAAGATGAGCTGCTAAGCAAACGCACCACTGAAAATGCAAAACTGGTTCTGAAGTAAAGTAGATATTGTCAGGTAAGTAGAAATCAGCTCCTTATCCCTGTACATGTTTCAAAATGAGTAATAACAAAGATAAAAATGGGTAGGAAGGAATGTGTTGAAGTGTTCTTTGATCTGTGTCTTAGAGGAACAACTGGTTGTCACAAGGCCTACACTCAGCTTCCAGGTTGCTGAAAGGTGTTTGCATAAGTGGAGGGCAGTTATGTTATCTGCTGTCATATCATGTTCATCCTTCATTTCTCACTGGACGTGTATCTTATATAGGAGGTGGTGTACAACTTGCAGAAACAATGTTATGGACGAAGTGATCTACTCAGAGATGCCCACTGAATTTAGCATAGGGGAAGACTATGGGACTTGACTTGATCTATGTTAAATTTGCATTAATGTTGGCAATGTAGGTATGTTGAAAGACCTATGCAGTGAAAATGAATATTTTTTATGACTTTGCAGGAATTATGAAGATAGCAGCAGCCAAGTATGGGTAATACTATGAACACTATATTGAATTCATTTAAAGGACTTTTGTGTGCTTTGGCGTAGTTGTTAAAGAGAGAAAGGGAGAATCATTATTCTCTCTGCGTTGGCATGGAGAAAATTTATAGGCAACTTGATTTTGTGTTTGAGAACCAAGATTTGGATTAGATGAGGGGACAAACTGGAGTGATCTGCAGGAGTGAGAAGGATTACTGTGACAGGAAAGAGCCCTGCTGGTTAGGGCTCTGAAACACATAGTTGGGAAATACATGGCATGTTCGATATTTTCATATTTTAATTGGAATTCTGTTCTGTGGTTGTGTCAAATTTCGGGATGCGTACAGTCCTGGAACTGCTACAGACAGTGCGATACTGGATTCTTGTTAAAGAGGGGAAGAAACATTTTGGGGCTTCATGGCGCCAACCTAAAAAGGTTAAAAGAAAATTTGCAATTACAACTTACAGCCATGAGCAGGCAAAGCATTTTGTTTGGTTCATCGATTGGAAAGAGTCTCTGTTCCTGCTAACACAGCTCCTTGGATTGCTTAAGTCACAATCTGGTGGGAAATGAAGCACTGTTGTTTGTATGTTATAGTTCCTTGTCTTTGAGTATAATTGCAATTATGTTCTGTAGCTATAACAAATACTCTGAATGTATTATAAGAAGGCAGGAGGGAAAGAAAAGCCTGCTGCATTGCAGTCCAGAGCCTATTCCCAATTCCTAATATAATTTACTTACAATGGATTCTGCAAATTATTCATAAAATAGCAGCAGGCCTCATTTAACAACATGACAGGGCTGCATGTAATTAGAACTATTTTAAAGTGTTTTTACTTCCCTATAGATCAATTGTTCCCACTAAAAATGTTTCTAGAGCAACACATACGTTTTTTCACTGTAAAGTGCCTGCAGCCGGCTGTGGAAGTGAATATGTGGCTGTAGCATGGAACTACCAAGTCAATGCTCTGGGTGAACCTGTCTACGGTAACCTGTTCTTAAAATGGCTAACCTGTTTCTTGTCAAGAATTAGCAAATTTATGGAGCTTTGCAGAGACAAAAATGGAACCATGCTCCCCTCAATTTCAATATCATGATTGGGCCAAAACATTGTAGGTGACTCATTTCATCCAATGGAGAATCAAGGTTCTATTTACACATCCCAGTATGGTGTCTACATTATAATTTCACCAACTCTGCCAGTTTCTCTGGTGTGACAAAACAGAAAGCATATATTTCTTTTATGTACCTATGTATCTCTACTATAACTTAATTTAAAACACTTTTGGTTTTGCTTGAGATTTTAATGTTATGACAGTTTCCAAGGTATTGGATGCCTAATGACACTGAGATGGTGGTCATAGGCAATCTAGCTTGTCCGAGGTAACTGATAAAGATCAGTATCCTTTTTGAAAGCATCCAACTGCTCTAAGTCTGCTTTCAGCTATTTGATGAAGTAAAGAGATCACAGGTCATTTTAAAGACTGTATCTCACCTGACAAGTTGTTGGAAGGGAGGAAATGACAGGGAAGAGGAGCTGCTGCTTCATGACATTACCATTGCAGAGCTTAAGTGTGTGAAATGCTAAACAAACAATTAATAATAACAAAACAACCACCAACCAACAAACAAAAACACACAAAAAAACCCTTCAGTATTCCTATTCATAATGTTTGAAAGCTTAATGCAAAACTCACCAAAGTCTATGGGGATATTTCCATTAACTTCATTGGGCTCTAGATCAAGCTGTGAATGGTTGTTATGTTTCATTTAGATAATGATCTCCCACTTTCTCTCTTTTCAGCTTGTTCAAGTTTGCTTTGCCCACAGCATTATTTTATATGTCATTTGTCTCCTTTTCTCTAGTGTTTCTTTGCCAGTGGCCTAACTTTAAATGGGACTTAGATTAGCTATGTAATTATGTTTTCTAGGTCTGTGCTGAACATTAATTTGTGTGTCCAAATCACAAAGCGTTTAAGTTAGATGATGCCATGGATATTTAGAAGGTCAGTCTTTTACAAGAGAAATTAAAGATCAGAAGAGTTGGACTTAGTTGATATTTATTCCCAGTTTAGACTCCACCTTGTCAGGTCTTTGCAAACATTAACAGCTCAGTCACCATATTGTTCAAGGTGAGGGGAGTAAGGCTAGTGTCTCAGAAAGGAGCATACCAAAGCATAAGCATGGTGGATTATGGAGTTTTCAAGCAAGCTTAAAACAAGAGCATGCCTTTAGCTCCTGCAGACTGTGGTGATTTATCTCCCCCAGTTACCAACCCAGCCAGTCCCCAAAATAGAAAGGACAGTCTATAATAATGGATGAAACTGCCCAGGGACATATCCCTCACACATTTTGTTTCCCATTTTGTGCACTAACATGCTGTTCCTGTATACATTCACAATAACACCTGGACTCTACAGGACTCTATTTCCATCCTTGAGATGCTGCTATGAGTCAAACATTATCAAAAAAAATCAGTTTTTGTTACAATTTTCTCATAAATGTATCATATTTGATGAAAAGGGATGAAAAACCAGTGGCTTGTCATTAGTGGATAAAATGTTTTCAGTTCATTAAGTCCTTAGAGTAACACGTGGAGGTTGAAAAATTCCTTAGTGCTTCCTTGGGATGTCAGCAGGTGCATCTGAAGACTGTCTGGAACCACCATATTAGCTAACAAGTTAGTATAAAGAGAGATTTTTGGAGATCAGATTCTGCCCTGCACTTCAGCACTCCATCAACAAGTCATGGCACTTAAACACAAGCTTTAATTTTAATGGGCTTTTGCTGGTGCATATGTGTAAGTGCTCTGAGGAAATGGTGCTGATGGGAGGGAGACTAGAAAAAGAGAAGCAGATAAATGCAGTTGTCTGGAGAAGGAAGCAATGGCTGGGCTGGGCTGTACAGGGGAGACGTTACTAACTAAGACGAAAAACATCTTATTAAACATTCAAGGAGGGAGAGGCTTTAACCAGGCAACTATTTCCCAAGGAGCACACCTGGAATCATTTCCCCCGAATGATCAGTGTCTACCAAAGTAAGAAAATCTGTCCAGCTGAGATGTCGAATTTTAGGACTGACAAAAGCTTTGAGAACCTTTCATGAAGGAAAAGTGTGTCCTAAAAAACAAACAAACAAACACAGTCAAAAATAAGAATTTGGAAAGTAAGTTTTCCATCTATAATAGTGAGTCTTTTCTAGAATTTCCAGAACTGTTTACAGAACCAGAAAGCAAACCTTCACTCGGTAGTCACTAGCTGGCAGATTTTGCTTGGCCTGTGGAGTCTTTTGTTCACACCAAGATCCTTGACTTGAATTTGAAAGCTCTCATGACACATAAGTACCCTGAATACCATACATAGATTCAGTCACTTCGTGGCCTAACAAACTGTATGGGAGATTGGTAATCACAGCCTGAACCTCTGATTAATCAGCTGAGGCAAGTATGGGGTCAGCTGTGGGAGCACAGGTGAGAGTGATGTAGCTGTGCTCCCGGGAGGGGTGGAGCTCGACTCCATCCCCTCCGAGACCTCATTTAAGGGTTGACTCCCACTGAAGCAGTATCTCTTGGAGATCGCTCACCAGTGAGGACTGCCCCAGCTTCTTCAGCCAAGGCACCACCATTGGTGAGTTTCCCTTTACTTATATTCACTTATACCTTCTGTACATTTGTTACCATCTGTACATTAAAAACCAATACACGAACCTTTGAAGAAGAGATGCTTGCACAAAAATTCAGTAACCTTTTCTCCATTATTTTGAAAACATCTCCTTTTTCTATAGAGGAAGGGAAAAAGCATCAAAACAAATTCCCAAGCAGATTTTCTGCCTGCCCATTTATATGCATAGCTGGTACCTCCCTGCATAGTCCACCAACAGATGCACAGTAGCACAAAGACTTGGAGAGGAAACTCATTACAAAAAGAATCCACATTTGCTGTTTTTTACAGCCCTGGTGTTTAGTTATGTACAGCTTTCAGCAGTTATCTTTTTCTATAGATGTTCTGCAAGCTGTTCAAAGAGAAAATGTGAGACAGTAAATGCTAACAAAGAGTCATCCTACAGTTTCCCATATTGATAAGGAAATCCAGCTGATTTCTGTAAACAAGATTTTTTTTCTTCCTATGTGTCTGCCAACATCAGGGCTCTGCAACTATGTATAGTAACCCTTATGGCAGGAGTCCCACTGGCCTTTGAAGAGGGTTTTTAACCCATAATTTCATCTCACCTGTGATCTTGTGTGGGTGTAGGAAGACAAAGCGACAAGGCATTCCTTTCCTCTGTTAATACTCCAACTGGCATATTAAATGAGCAGAAAAAGGACTTCAGTCCCAGATCTTTGTGTAGCTGCTTCCAGCCTGGACAAATACTGTCCCTCACCAGGCTGTGCAATGTGATGTTCAAAAGATATTCTCAAAGTGAGAACTACTTAAAGGCTAAGTAGTTAAATGACTAAAGCCATAAGGATGCCAGTAGGAGTAGTAAGGCACTGGTGTTAAATGATGCATGTACTTTTATCATGGCATTTGCTGATTGGCAAAACTTCTATTCAAAGATACATAGAATCATAGAATGGTTTGGGTTGGAAGGGACCGTTAAGATTACCTATTTCCAACTCCCCTGCGATGGGTGGAGACATTGGCCACTGGACCATCCCAAATACCATCTTCCACTTGATAATGGCTACCCTCATAGTAATAGTAAAGAAAACCTGGCAAATTTCTGGGCAGTGCACTTAATAATGATAATAATAATAATAATAATAATAATAATAATAATAATAATAATAGGAAGTGTAAAAGTATATGGTGTCTGGCTTTAAGAATGCCCACCCATGGGCATTACAGACCAGTTTCCAGGAAAGCTTTCAGCTGTTTCTATAAATCCCTGTTTGGCAGAGCACAAAAGTGTATCCCATTTTGCAGTCAAATGCATGTGAAAACATGTAGGTAATACTGATTTACAATTGTGCTTGGAATATGTTGTGGAAGAAGTATGATGAGTTTAAGGCAAGCGGTCACACAGATAGCTGTGGTGGTAGAATTGCTCAGTAACACAGACAAGTCCAGAGACATACTTCATTACACAGAGTTTCAATGATGAAGTGATGGTCCATAAAGAGAAAGGAAGTTTAATTTTTCTTTCAGGTAGGCTTCTCTTTTGGCAAGTTTCTTCTTAATTTCTTTTATTTAACTGTTTTCATTGCGGCTCAAGACTCTTTCCTCTCTGGGACCATAGTCAGGCACTTAACAACATATCAACATCATAATTCTCCAGTTTAATACTTCTAGGCTCAAATAGCCCTGTCAGACCAGGATCTTCTGGGTTCAATTAGAGTGAAAAGTAGAACTGAAAAGAGGAGATGGATGCTGAAATTGGGAAGGCCCCTACTGACCTGAATATACTATCTCTAGCAGTTCTGATTCCTCAGCATCAATCACAGATACTCTTTTCTTTCTTGAGGAAAGAAGTTGTCTTCTGAGAAAGGCACGGTGCTTCTGCATCATTCTAAGCTCAGCTGCTTCCCATGCATTGAACAATACCAGATCAATACACACTGGTGCTGTCTGACCTGCTGTAATATTAATAAAATAAGCAAGGCTGTGGGATGATCTTGTTGGACTGAAAGAGTGCGAGAGAGACGAAAAAGAAAAAAAGCCTTGCTTGACTGCTGTGCCCACTCGAAGCCTTGCTATGATGGGCAGCAGTTCCCTATGTTGTTGCATCTGCTTCAGCTTTCCCTGTTACCAATGCATTCTTACTGTAACAATCAAAAACACCTCAATTATTCTATCTTACAGCTTTGACTTTTCTGTTCTGAATCAACTTGTGGCCATAGGGATTCACAACCACTGTAACTCTTGAATATGGCCTCAGTCCAGAAAAGTACTTAAGCACATACTTAATTTTAATTTTGAACTAAATGGGGCAGTGAATCACATGCTCCAGTCTCAAATGAGGTTGAAATTAAAATCAACTGTATGTCTCTGCTTTCCTGCATGAAGACTGTGTGCACTACTTACAGTGCTTGCCAGCGTTTCCATTACTGAAACGTATTCATCCTGCTTGCTTTGTATCATCTATTTCTTAATTATTCTTGAATTGTTTGCTTTGCTTCTTCATCAGATGGTTCTTATTTCTATGAAAACCTGTGATAAAAATTTGGCACGCACAAACTGATATCAAGATAGAAATCCCAAGACAATTGCCTTGTGGAATTTTTTCTCTTTTGCCTTTTTTGCAACTCCTTTAGTTTAATCCTGATCACTGATACAGTCATTAAAAGGCAATTTGAAACAGCCCGTGTTGCCTCTTGTGATCAAAGAATTTTAAAATCATATTTGCCGTGTTGAAATACCCTGGAGAACAGAAGAAATTGTGATGATTTGCGGTTTCCTGATTAGAAGCAAATAATCAGGAATTAATTTCATCAAGTCCTAAACTCAACATCTTCCAAAAAGATGGAGATAAGGTGATCTCGTTCCTAGATCTTACTTGGTAAATTGTTCAGCTAAAGAATATTGGAATGATCTTTCATCTGTTTTATGAACATGGCATAAACTGGCATAATATTATGGAATAATGGGACAATGAGCTGAAAGAAACAGAGAGAACATATGTAAGTTCAGATCACAGACTAGGCAATTGCTTTTGGTTTGCTTTTTGTTTTGTTGTTATGCTTTTCCATGCAGGAAGGGTTGTGGATTTAGTTTCTCATCATTGGCCTAGAGCTTTGGGCTTAGAGATTTGAGGTGTTAGATGTACATGGATTCTGGTAGCACTTAAAAAGGAGTAAGGCAGAATAAGTTGTCAGAAAGAAAAGTCCATTACTTAAGCATTAGTTTTGGAGTGCTTACAAGAAAATATAATTTTTTTGATTGTTCTGAAGAGCCATCTGTATTACGTAGTATGTGATTTGAACTCAAATTGGGAAATCCTGTCTATTGACATTATCCAGTAATGATAGTTGTTCACTGTGTCTCTATTATGTGCATGGAATTTTGGTCAAATAGTCATTATCTTGATAAATTCTGGTCATGCTAAGCATGCAGAGAAGGCAGGGGGGGAGGGGAGGAGAGATATCCGAATTCTCTAGTTGAATTTACAAACTTGTAAAAACTTAATGGAGATTGTGTTAGTTTAGAAATCCAAGGGAACCAAGGACTATCAGCAAACACAGTCCTGAATGAGCTCTATTTGGCTGTTTGTCAAAGCATTGTCACTGGCCTGATCAAGTGCAGAAATTACCTCAGTTTATACTTGGGGATAAACTCTGTGCTCCTCTGGTCAACATGGACAGGAAGAGGACAGACATAAGGATGGAGTGGAGTTCGTTTCAACTTCATTGTGTGTCTTGGTATGCAATGGAAGCAAAACAAGATGATTTAGAAGGATATTAATTGCTATTATTTCCTACTATGTAATATTTGATTGTTTTACTTAATTCAAGCATATCTATTGGTAAAGCTTTATCATTGTGAAAAATCAGCAGAGGTGACTTTCTTCTCTTGAGTGACCAACATTGTAAGATCCTATGTATGTTCATAGCAATCTGAAATGCTAGTTAGCAAACCAGGACATTTTTAACCTGCTTAAGAGAGGCTGTCCTACAGTAAAGCTTAATGACACGGGTGAAGTTTCTATTTGTGTTCTTCCTTTCATACTTGATAAGAAAATGGAGGCTTGTATTAGTACTTTTTAAGTACTAAGGACCTCTCAGTCAAGATAAATGAAAGGTGGTCTTTAATGCTGTAACCACCAGCTGTGTTCAGAGCTGAACAACGGGAGTTGTTCTAAATATTCTTGGACTCCTACACAAATGTTCAAGGGCTTAATCTTGTAATATAAATGTATATAAGCTATTACACATAAATTACTCTTTTTTCTATGTCTTGTTTAAACATCTTTTCACATTTTTTTCCACATTTATTGTCTACCTTTTGTAAGTTTCCTCCATTCTTTTCCTGATCCTGTAAGACTCCATTTAGGGCACCCTGACTGTCTGTTGTTTGGGAGGAGAAGGGAAGTCTCCATGTATCCCCAGATCCACATTTCCACCTGCTGAAGATAGATAGATTCTTGATTTAATTCAAGTGACTTCAGAAGGGTAAAAATTGACGTACCCAGATTTATCCCACCTCTGAGTACAATAAGCTTGCAAGTCTACTGTACATAAACCATTACACCAAGGTATCCCCATGTCATGTCAAACATGATGTGATAAATCTTTGCCTTGTAGTGAGAACTCCATACAAAATGTTTAGAATCCCCAAATTTCTGGCTTGTTGGTTTCAGTGCACTTCTCCATGTCCCAATTATGTATGAAAAGAATTCGGAGATGGTTTCTCGTACCTGTTTCTCCTCTTTTTCATGTATTGATTGCTTTACACTTGCTTCAAACAATCAATATTCCATTAGGGAGCAGAGGAATAGCACTATGGCAGAAAAAAGCCTCGCTGCTGCCAAAATGGAAAGCTCAGTGTCTAAAGACAAAAGTTGTCTCAAAAACAGAATGAAAATCTTTTGGTAACTGAGCAAGTGACAGTATAATTCTACAGACCTACTGGCAGGGTGCAGCTGTTTTTGTCAAAAGAAATTGTCTCTACCAAATCGTCATTAATTCAAGAAAGTATCTGATAAACGTGCTAAAGGAAACAATTTAGGAAGGTATTACCATGTAAGAATGTAATAGAATAGAATACAACAATATTCTGTTCAATTTCACTGGTACATAGCACTTACAGAGGTGCAGGAGCTGGAGATCCCGTCTCACCAGATGCCTGTTTTATCCTGAAGCTTGCATTTCTCTGCTGTGAGATTCCTGTAAGACCAGCACAATTAAGCTTTCTGAGTAGCTTAACTGAGTGGGGACAGACATGAAATCCTCTGCTCATGCTTTTGATATGGCTGAAAGTGAGCTGTGTCCTATGAATATGGCTCCTTAAGGCTCTGTGACCAGGCTGCTTTGTTCTCACTTAAAAACCTGCAGTAATTTTCCAGGCACATATTCTTCCTTTGGTAAAGTCAGGGAAAGACGATGTATGTCTACTTTGATGTAAATGGCTTTCTTTAAGCTCTTATTCCAGCTGACTTTAGAGGAGTCTTTGGGGACTAGTTATGAGGCTGTATTATGTGAAGGTGGTTAGGCTCACATGGGTAGCAGCTGATCCTAAGTGTGGTCAATGTGATGCTTTCTCAGGAAAAGAATCTTGTAGTGGAACTTAAATGTATGATTCCAGCACATCAAGACTCAATCCACCTGAAGTGTCATTGCAGGAATATTTTTTTTTTCCTTAAAGATAATATTTGTGTATGAAAAACACAGAGCTAATATCCAGAGATTAAGCTGTGTATGGGCATTATTTTTATAAGCATCTGGCGAAGTATTTCCAGAAGGAGTATAATTAATAATGTTTTGGTTCCACCTTGAGCCATTTTTCTAACTACATTATCATTAAAGTAATTCTCAGTGCTCCACTGCTTAGGAGTTAGCTAGATCCAATTAAAATAATTCAAATGGGCTATAAATCACTAGAAATCCATTGTCTTGCATTATTTGAAAGCTGGTGTTTATTTTCTACTAATGAAGTGACCACTGATCCTGTAATGCCGCTGGGCAGCAATGGTTTGGGTTCCTCTGGAGCAAAATTCATCATGAAAGCAACCTCTTGAAAAAAGAGGCTTTGACACTCTACAAAACTTGTGACTCTGCCTGGAAGCAGGGAACAGCACTTATTACATTCATACTTTGCCAAGGCATTCGTTTCTTCCACTGTGTTAAATGCTTCACAAAAAATCCAGCTGCACAACATAAATGAAGTTTAAGTAGAAACTGTGCACTTATCTAGGACAAAGGCTGCCCTTAATTCTATAAGCTTTTAGCTCTAAAAGTAGGCTTCCCATGGCTGGTAAATGCTGGGGTTTTCTTAGCATTTCAAAAAGTTTATATTTTATATTCATCTCTGTTGAAGAAGTGAAAAGTATGGAACCTGTGCCACCAGAAGGTAGAAGGTTGCTCCCAAAAGAGTTGGAAGTTGCTGATGCTTTTGAATTGAAACACTGGAAAGGGAGAAGAGATGCAAGAAAAAGAAGAGTGTTTTTGAAATGGCAAATAGAGCAACTTTTATTGTATAATGACGTAATTATGCATAATGTAATTATGTGTAATTAGTAATGATGATTCTCCTCAGTGCAGCTGCTGTATGCATGGAGAGGTGGGTCAGATTTTATGTAGCTTTTGAAAACACTGAAGAAAAGTGGTGGAAGCACTTCTGCAAACTCAGCTGCATTTCTGTGATGCACTAGCAGGTACCTGTGCCAGTAGAGTTTGGCTACAGAGCTTCTCCTTTCCTAGCAAGAAGAGAGAGCATTAGAGTTTTCTGGCAGCAACTTGTATTGCTGAGTCTGTTTTTCATATGTATTACTGCTTATAAATGTGTTTAATTGAATGTAATTTAGCTTGTAAGCTCTCTGGGACTGGGGCTGCCTTTGGTACAATGCTTGTGTGGTGTTAGCCATTCCGTAATGTATCTGCCCAGATGGGAACGCAGATGTGATGAGAGGAATACATTCTAGCCCAGGAAACTTCAACCTTCTCTTAAAAGCGATGATTGTGGTCTCTTGCCTAAAAATGGCCGTGAATGAAACACAGATTTTAGATTTTAGAATCAGATTTTAGAATTGGTGCTATTTAAGATTACCAGAATTTGAAATAAACTAACGTTTTAGTTTGTCACTCAAATAACTTTTCTTTTAAAAAACGTTTCCACTTTTCATCTTTTATTGTGAAATGAAATACATGAAACAGAACAAGTGTCTGTGAACTGATCACTCCTTGCCTCCCTCTCTACAAGGGGGAGACTCACCTGCAAGTGAGTGCAAGTTTTTGAATTCAAAACTCCAGAATTAAATGCCTGCCTATTCTTTAAAATGGACATAATGTGTATCATATGACTTCAGATGATGTCAAATTGTAGTTTAGGAAGAGAAGGAGAGAGCATCGGGGAGATATTTTGTCCAGAAGGTAGCGCTTGGTGAAATACGGCGCTCACAAACTTCATCCCCATTTGAATTGCTCAAATCTTGCTGAAATTTCATGGATAATTTTTTTTCAATAAGTTCTACAGTTACTTGTAATTACAGAACCTCTCAGTGTCTGAAAAAGAGGAACCGGGGGAAGGAACTGACTTAATTAACTATTATTCTTTATTTTGATGTGTTATCTTCTGTATTTCTATCATAGAAACTTTTTGTCTTATCCAGCATAAAATCAATGCTAGTTCTAAATCCCTTCATCATAGGACTGCCAAATGCACGGAGGAATAGCTATCATTTCCTAAATAACCCAAAGGAAACGGAATTTTCCCCTTACTTGTGCATAGTCTTTCCAAAGTCATTAAAACAAGCATATCTCTCTAGCCATAGAAATTGTCCTCTTCTCTTTGTTTTTAGTAAAAGATGATAGGTTGGAGAATACATTTTCTTATCTGTTTGCTTTGTGTCTTAAGCACTGTCTCTTTTTAATAAAGTGTTGGAGATAGGCAAATAAAATACCCCATGAGAGATTTCTTCCAAGGATAACTGAGAAATTAAACATTTTCTATCATTCACACATATTCCTAGCTGACTATCCTTAAAATATGCAAAAATGCCTGAAAGCTTATGTGCATATGTTACTTCTTTTTGTTTGTTTGTTTTTTAAAGATGCCTACAGACTTGAGGATCTTTCTTTCAGCTCTGCACTTGAAGGTTTGTTTCTCTTAGATGGTGTTCAGTATGCAGAACCCCCTCCAAAGAGGCAGAATGGCTTCATTAGAAAATGGATGAATGCAATCCACAGACCAAATAAAGTGGCCCTGCTCCTTTTGACCTCTTTCCCAAAAAACAGTCCTTCTGCATCACTTTTCCTGTCTTGCTGCTACCTGTGCATGACTCTGTCACAGCTTCTCTCTGGCAGGCAGTTGGATTGCTGTAGATGTTGGACATCCACCTTAGTTCTTGCTTAATGCCATTGTTCTAGCATAGAAGATTAGAGTGGAATCACATTTGAGAAATAAACATTCTGGATTTAGGCACAAAGTATGTGATTTTTCCACCTGTTAGCACCCATATCATAGTGTTTTGCATAGAAAGTATTCCATTAGCTTGTACAGACTACTGCCAAGTGTCTATAAACTGTGACATAGGGTGATTTAACTTTCCAATACAAAGAACACTTGGCATTTTCTGTGGTGCCTGCACAGGGAGAGTTACTGGGGAATCTTTGTGTCCTCCTGCACTGAGACAGGCCTTCCCATTAGTGCCCTTCCTCCCTCCTTCCCTCCAGAACACCCTTATCTGCAGCCAGACAGATGCTACAGTGGAGATTACTAGAAGTTAGGAATAGCTCATGTGGTAGTACTTGAGTGACAGTCTCTCCTGTGCCTGGAGTATTCCAAAAGAGTTTAGGGACTTCAGTAATGTTAGGGTAGCACGGTGGCATAAAGGAGATACGGTGGAAGGGCTTCTGGCAATTTGGGGTTTCCATGGTGAATGCCACTCAGTCTACCACTGCATCTGCATCATGAACTGTTTCTGTTTGGAGTTTCACTGTACCCTTTGTGTATTCTCAGATCTCTTATTCATTGTCTCGCATTGCCTAAAATATTTATTTCTTTTTTTAATTACTAAGTTATCATACATTTTGTGAGCATCAGTTCTTTCCAAGGCGGTGCCTTACATTCATCTCGCCCATTGTACTGCAGCTGTAAATGCTCATGTGTTATTATTATTTCCCTAGACCTTACACTGAAAGAGATGGAGTGGTTTCATTTCCTGTTTGCTTTCACCTTGACTCTCCTCTGAATGCTATTGGTAGATGTAATCATTAAGGATGCACTTGTAGGCAAATCTAAATAAATGATATGGAAAGAGACATCCATTCCCTGCTTCCAGAGAACGGTATTTCATATTCAGTGGCTGACCTCGCAGGACACTGAAAACCATTTTTTTCTTCCAAGTTTCATTTAAAATAATACCGAAACACAGGAAACCTGATTTGTTGGTAGAGTTGTGAAAGCAGTTTATTCATTTTGTTGAACGTTGATATCTGAATGTGCTCGCTTTCTGAAGTCTTTGTGGAGCCATTAAAACCTTCTCTCTCTTTTAGTTACTCAACAATATCTTCAGTGAGGTACTTTCAAAGTGATTGGGAAAAAAGTTTATGAATAATAGTAAGGAAAACCATTGAGACGCTTGGTGGTAAAACTAATTGTTTTCAGTGTTCTTTCATTCTGTGTGTCATCATCACACACATTTGCAGAAAAAAGATCATGTCAAAAACTTTAAAAAAACCCCACACAAAATCACATGAAATTCCAGCTGAGAAATCCTGTCTTGTCTTTTAAAAGCAGATTATGAAGATGATTGGATGATTAGCCACTTTCTAATTAGCATACTGAAGATAGTATAAGTGTCTAGATATAAAAATATTTTATTTGTTCTTTTACAACATAACCCACCTAAACAGCTTTCTTGAGTCCCCAAATCACATCCATTAACTCTAATACGATAATTATGCATTAGCAATCTGAATATATCTTTTTGATTTCAGCAGATTTAGCACAGGAGTACTCATTTAATTTTCAGCTTTTGGGAACCCTTTGATTGTGATCCTGCATAGATCACACAGCCAAAAATTCCAGTGGTACAAAGCAAATTGTCTTCTGGAAGGTAGGAAGGGATCACAGTTAAAGTATATCAGTCTTTATGATTATTGGTTGTTGCTGTTGTCATTGTCATCGAGTGCTGATCTATTCCAATCTCTGCTCAACTGTTTATTGTTGTTATTAATCAGCATTTTTCAGTATCTGTAAATCTTTGTCATCTTTAAGTAGGTTGGTACCATCATAAATTGTCTGTCGTTATACAAAGTGGAAGACAGGGAGATGATTCAGAAGGTGTCCCACATTATATTTTGCCATGTGTGCACAATGCTTGATTGAAATGGAAGCCTCGTCCATTTATTGAGGATCTGTGCAGCAGCACTGTTGTACAAAGTAGGCCTTCTGCTCCTTTTGACCCATTCAGCAGAATTGTAGCTGAACAGTACAGACCAGAGCAAGAATGCACAATAAGCACTGCTCTATTTAATAATCTTAACTTGCTGAGGCACTTCTCAATACAAGCTATGATGTATAAATCCAGTTAATGGAAAAACTGGTGAAGCTGAAAGTAGCTGCTGCATAGATCTAGTGGAACCAGATTTGGATCTTTGAGCCACTGTAAAGCGAAGCAAATTCAAGTCTGTTTTCTGACACTTGTATTTCTAGAACCTTCCTTAGATGTTATTACTAAACCCCATGGGAGTTGATAGTGATGTTTCAGAGAATGATGCACCAGGTCCTGGTGTTTGTAAATGTAAATGGCTGTATCATCTCAGGTTATTGCTTCCACAAAATTCCTTATTTCAGAACCCAGGACTAGAACTAACTGAAATATGTTTATTGAGAACATAAATGTGAAGCACGAAGCATGAAAACATTTCAGAGTGCTTTGTTGTAAGGAATAAACTGAGGTTCAACAGAGAAGTCCTAGCTACACAGAACTTATTGTGTGAGTTGGACTGTATACCAACTGACTTACACACATCTGATATACACAAGTACATGACCTTTAAACTACTTCTCCAAGTTTACGCATATTGCCGAGCTGAGGAAAGAAAGGATGATATTTACACTCAGCAATTTTTTGAAGAGACTTCTATTCTTCTCAAATCTCAATGACACGCATCTTTTTAGATGAATTAATTTCTGCAACTTTTATTGTCTAGCCTATTCCTGGCTGCAGAATGAAAGCACTGACCTTGACTGAAGAAATCCATAAAGATAGAAGGAATCAATTTAAAAAATAAAGTGCTTGTGAAGGAGGTAACTCTGCTCTGGCACTTTGAACTAGGTGGGCTTGCGGGCCATTACTGCAAGTACTGCAGTGCTTACTAACTCTGCAGGCACCTCTGCAACGTTGACATTTTCGTGATGAACTAAATCTATACAAAAAGAAGACTTGCTTGTTGTTATTATCCATTAAAGACTGGAGCAATATGGCTGTGAAGTGGAAAGTCATCAGCCCTGCAAATAATTGAATTTTTTCTTGACTGATCAAAAGGCATACATCAGCCACAACTTCATCGGCACTTCTTTTTCATTGTATTTCCATCCTCCTTTAACCTGTACTTCCACATTTCACTGTCAATTTCGCTTTAAAAGCGTGAGTTAAAAAGGGAAAAGTTTAATTTTAAAATAAGCCTGATGGCTTAACCAAATAAAATAATCATTTAGGATTTAATTGCATTGGAGCATTAGTTGGTAAATGTTGCCAGAGCACTCTTAGGACTTCCACAGAACTATAATGCATATGTTTCCAGAGGAATGATGTTAACAACACAGTGTCCTAGTGTTATAGGGACAGCCTGTATAGTGCCCTGAATTATTCAAAGTATAAATGTGTAAAAGTGCTTTTTCAGGCTCCCCACAGGCTCAAATTTGGTGTTATTGCTACTGTTGCTGCTTCTCTTGTATGTGTGTTTCTGGTTTGGTTTTGTTTTTCCCAGCAGAAACTGGATTTGTATTAACTGCATAGATCTCAGTGCATGCAGGAGCTGCATTGTGAGGTTGCACTGTATGTGCAGAAGATAAGATTGGGACACATAGAGGTTATTGGCTTGACCCTCTGGAGTAACTTCTGGGAAGTGAAATTGGCATCATATCCTAAAGGGAGATTGAAGGACCTGGTAAGAACAAAGCCACCTAAAGCTTGTAAATTTAGTCCAGTGCCCTCCCAGAAGAAATACTTGGTGGAGCTTTTCCACAGTTAAAATCAAACTGCTGTGTTCTTGCTCACTTCTGTAACAACTGATCTAGATGTCTTCAGATGAACCACTTGTTACAGAAAACAGGACTGAATACTTGAGGGCAAATGCACTGAAAGCCTTACATCACAGGAGCAAACCGTCCTTTGCAGCAGCCCACAGTCCCTTCAGTGTCTCCTCAGCAGAACCTTCTTCTCTGTTACTGATTGGTGTATGTGGATGCTGGCAGAAGCAGGAAATACCATAGCTGAGGGCAGTCAGGTATACCTTAGGCATACTTCTGTAATGCTGCCTGAATTCAGTGCTGGGTAACAAACAGTTTTGGCTTCTTTGAATGTGGATGTGTTTTCAGAATGAGATTCAAATTGTTTGTTATTTCAGGATCCACTTTAGAAAACCTGTAACTTTTAACTGAGGTTAATATAAGTGCGTGATGTTATTACTCATGTAGCAATAGCACAGGATGCCCTTCCCATTTGTGACAGCAGAGTGTACACACTTGAGGATTGTTGCCTTGGTAATAACTCTCATCCGAGTACCTGAGCCATAAACAGGTGATGGGAGGAGAGAGGACCACCAAACCCCTGAGAGTGTTGCATTTGCCGTATCTTCTATATTAAGTTATGCCAGGGAATCTTTCTTCCTTCTCTTGGCTCAGTCTGTTCTGTAATTAACCAAGCAACATCTCTTCTGTTTGTGAATAATCACAAAGATCATGGAAGGATGAAGGCCATTGTGCTGGTGTCAAGCTCTTGATGGCAAGCAATTGTGGAGTGCTTGCCAGAACTGTAATCATCTCAGTCATTTCAAAAGAGTTTAAAGTAGTTGTTAAAAGCAAAGCACCTCATCATCCCTGGAAGCAGAAGCATTCTTGGCCTTCAGTCAGGCATTCTTCTTCACAGCTAGAGACACATTTATGTGATTATAACACCAAATGACTTTTCTGTCCTTCTCTGTTTGTATAGTAAATGAGATGTGTGAGTTTTTGAGGATGGAAGCCATAAGGGAGGATGGGACATTTACATGTCAAATACAGGAAATGGTACAACTCCTTCATTAGTTAAAAAAAAATAAATTAAAAATCCATGCATAAAATGTGATTTTAATGGTAAATGTGTAAATCTAAGACGGATCATTGCATCAGAATTGGGTAGATGTACCTATCTGGTTTCTAAGTCCACCTGGAATATATCACTTCCCACCAACGCAATTAGCTGCCTGCTTCTGCTGAATTTGTCAGTTGACTCGAGTTAGGTAAAGGTAGTCTGAAGTCGGCTGAAAGAAATCCAGTCTGCCATCAGCTAAACTTGTGCAAATCATATATGATCAATAGCTGACCCTTGATCTAATAAAAGGGCAGCAGGATTTGTCTCGTATTCCATAAATATACGTGCAAGCCTCTTGATGAGCTGAACAGGAACTCTAGAGAGCAGAGGTAGTATCTGGACTAAGTTCTTTTGCTTTGACTAACAGAATTGTGATTGAGTTGATGTTGCTACCAGAGTTGGTCATCCTGAATTGGAGCCCCAGCTGCCCCCAGATTTATCCACAGTAGTTTCCATGAGAAATTAAAAAAAAAAAAAAAAAAAAAAAAAAAAAAAAAAAAAAAAAGAGGTGAAATGCCAAGATTCTGCAATATGTGTGTTTGTTAAGTGTTGATACTTTGCAGTCAGTATTTGCCATCTGAAAACCTGCATAGGTTTTTGTCTTCTTGAAATTCCAACTGTGCGATTGTTTGGCTGCTCTGTTTTTGTGTGTGTGTGTCAAGTCCTGGCTATGCTGCAGTCAGGGAACTTGCTTTGCACCTGTGAAGGTCCAGTCTGGAACATGGAGAGCATAATGAACTGTCAGAGCAGCAATCCAGAGTTGTTCATCAGTGTCCTTTAAATACTTAGAGAAATTTCTTTTTCATTTTTTAACCGTGTTTTCAATTCCAAAAGTCATGTTTGCTAACCCAAGCAATTTTCAGTCGCAAAATTACAGGCAGCCAATATGTATATGTAAACTCTGACGTGAAAGTTCCTTTATATGATGGAGGTGGAAAAGTTGCATCACTCATAGAGTTTTTATTTAATTCATATTGTACAAGATGTACTATTCTGGCCTACTCATTTGAAGATCAGATGGTCTGAAATGGAGAGGACTTGTGTTGTATTGATTTGAATAAGCATACCAGCCTTGATGTGGCCCAGGGCAACCTGCTTTCACTGATCTTGCTTGGGCAGGATGGGACCCAATCTCCAGAGGAACCTGCCAGCTTCAGCTGTCTGTGATTCTCTGCATTTTGACAAGATTTACACCCTGTTTATGCTTGGCCAGTGGACCAAATCAAATGAATACTCTAGCATAACATTGTCCTTAACTGTATATTACAGGTTTATGAGTTAATATAAATACTTGCAAGGAAGAGAACAATTCATCTTCACCCCTTGCAAAAATGCAATATGCTAGAAATATGGTCAGTGTAGAATCAAGTTATTTCACAAATTGATACATAATTCATAGCATTTTTTTTTTAATCTTAAGATTGATTTCAGTGAATTGTGTTCAAATTGTTTGTTTTTCAATTAATTCATATTTTATAGTACTTTTTATTTACTATTAAGATGTCCTGGATTTTTATATACTAGGACTTCTGTGATCATGTTCAGTTGATACTGGATGATCATTTGGTCAATCCAGTTATCACAGTGCAGCGTAAAACTGAAGAAGGGTCCATCCTTATGGTAGTTAAAGGGCTTTCCATTAGGAGTCCAGTTTAGCTATTAGACAATACATTACTTCCAGTCAGCATCACTGAGTTTGCCATTGTGCCCCAGCCTTCATAGTGGATGTTGCCATCCACTGATGACTTGACAGCAGATGCATTCTATCCAAATTAGAATCTTCATAAGGTATTGAGCCCAGAGAACATCTTAACGCTATTTAATTGTACTTCATCTGACACATGTTGAACTATCTCATCATCTTACGGTCTACTTCTATCCTTTGTATGTTTTTTTATTCTCTTCTTGACAACAATATATGAATATGCACAAGGACTCTGTTTTTTCATTGGAGTACAGGCCAAACATTTAAAAAGATCAGTGTTTTCAGTTGACTGGGGAGAAGTCATGTTAACCAGGTGTCACAAAAAAGTCTTACTTTTCCTTTAATGATCTGCCAGCAAGATTCTACATTCTTATGCTTGTTTATATCTTCTATCATTACAAGATTTTTAAGATTATATCAATTGTATTTAAGCAGTAGTAGTGACAAAGCAATATCACAATTAGAAGATCAAAAGGCAACGCTAACATCTGTTTTATTTGTACAAAAATTTATGTATATATTCAGACAAAATGTTCTCCCAATGAATTTATCTTTCTCTGCTGAACTAATGACATTAAACAAGCTTGATTACCAGTCTTGACTTGTAGCCAAACTACATACGTTGATCTGAGAGTCATAAAAACTAGTGGTATGGAAAATTACATGCATATGGGGAGGGACAAGGCCTCTTGCCTTCTAATTTTTCTACTTTATAACTTCTTACAGTGGATGTTATTCTTGTGTTCTTCTCAGTTTCTAACATAAAGAACCCCTTCTGTTATAGCAATGTATTAGTAATGTAGAATAACCTCTCCTTTCCCTGTCAGAAAAGAAATGCTAGTTATAATTGCATCCATGCATTGATTTGTCATTGCTTTTTCAGTTATTCTAACTGATGATAGGTCAAGCCTATGTTCTTTCACATGGAGGATGTATGGGAAAAGGCTGCAAAGATTGCTTCACTGCTTTTTATCAGTACAGCAATAAGCATTGGAGTGAAATCATCCCAATATGTATTTTTTCCTGGACTGTGGGATGGCAGCAATCTGTGATGGATCCAGTGCCCTCAAATAATCTATTACCTTGCAGATGGATACGATAAGAGGTGGAGAGAAAGAACAGAGAAAAGCATATGTGACATGACATAAAGCAGCTTTCTGGATTAGAAAAATCCTACCTAGAGAGTTTCCTGAACAAAAGGAAACTTTCAGATATACTTGAAATCACTGATGAATTGTTCTGATATTCTACAATTGTTTCAATGTTTTCTGCAGAAGCATGCCTAAGGCTGCAGTAAAATGGAGTTGTGCTGAGAGAGATAAAAAAAAAACAACAAGAAACGGTAGTTTTCCTTCTTGGTTTTGACTTATTTTAAGTCTTGAGACAAAATATATATATATATATCAAGCTTTGCTATTAATACCATGAACAAAATCAGTAGGATTTTATGAATTTGTCATAGGAAAACATGTAGAATTAATGGCTGAAGTTTTCCTTAGCAAGACATAATTTGTAGAACAGTTCAGGAATATTTACAGAAACACTCATTTTATGAGTTCAAGGAAACATTAAGGAGACATGAACTGCAGTTTCTTCCTTTATTGTATCATAGCTCAGCAAGGCAGGAAGAGACCTGCAGCTTTCCTTCTTTCAGCTACGAGGCCTTAGAAATGGTGAAACACCAAGGAAAATGGTGTTCATGCTTGGATTAGCAGTTCACAATGTCCATGGAACACACACTTTCTTTTATCATGATTTAGATATAAAACTAGATATGAGCATCACAGATAGATGAACTGAAAACTGCAGAGTAAATATCAATTTAGAAACATAGAGATCTTGTAAATATTTTTTTTTTTCCAGCCTTTTTAATCAGATAGTATCAGTTAAGGTCGAAAAAGTACTACTTCAAACAGTATATTGTTTGCAAACTGGCTTTGATTACAGAGGTTTAGGTTAGGTTTGACTAGTTTGTGTTTCATGTAGTTTCATGTGATTTCTGAAGTTAGGTTGTCTAAGGATCTATTTTTGAGCTGGATTTCAGACCTAGCTGGAATATTTTAAGAGTTTCTCTTATGAGAATTTAACTCAAAATGATGGAAGAATTATGGCAGAGGCTGATCTCTTGCAAAACCAAGTATGATATGTTAAAGTCTTTAGAGCTTTTTGGTATTATTCATTCTGAATCCAAACCTGAACTTTGGCTAATCTTTATTGCGATTATCATAATACAAATTAGTGAATTAACAGAAGCATTGTTATGTATCTGAGATAAGCATAATACCAATCCTGTATTTTTATATCTGTCTCAGAAAGGCTCCATAAATGTAGGAGTTGAAAGCATTAGGGATCATGAAGCTCTCAATTGAGCATAAGAATTCTTCTCGGTTGTAGTAGGTGCTGCAAGAAATTGTTCTGCAAAAAAAGGTAAATTTGCCAGTGGGAGCAGGAATTCATACCCTGACCAGCAGTGACTGCTCAGATCAAACAGAGCCAAAAACTGTTTTTATACATTAATATCATAAGTATACTCTGGGGGAGAGGATCAGTATCACAGTGAAATGTTTGTTTTGTTTTTGGAAGAAAAATAAGCCTGTGGTCTTTGCTGTTGAACATCTACTTCAATTAAAGAGGAATATTTACAAACTATGTAAAGTACGGATCACACAGAATTAACTTCCACATTGATGAGTCCATTGCACTTTTTCTTTACTGTTAATCAATTGCTTTGACCATGCATCAGTTGTAACTCTCCAGAACATTTCTGACCTATAGTGTATTTGCACAGTGTCTACTGTAGTTTATCCCACCGAATGATCAGACCTTCAGCACTTCTGAATTGTGATACTGACTGGCAACTCCAGCAACCCAGTTTTTCAGACTTTTTTTAATTTTAAACTATTTTTGTCTACAGAGACTAAAATTACTCCTGTGGAAATTTTCAAATTCAGTTAAGGAATAGCCTGCCAAAAATTATTTATTCATCTCATGATAGATGTGAACGTCTTGTGGGATTTTAGAAGGTGCCTGAGCAAGTTGGAACTAATGAGGTTTAAACATCTGATATGTTTAGGTTATCTTAAAAACTTTGTGCAGTGTTGGTGCAAATATGAACATATATATATATATATATATATACACACATTTAAACAGATTGAATAAATGATTTAAATCTCACCCTGTTTTCAAAACTGCCTTAGCAACATTTAACTGATAAAGTTAGAGAAAAGCATAACCTAATGTTCAAAACATGGAGTATAACTACACAGGAAATTATTGTTCCATTTGTGAGTATTTAAGGTTACAAAAGAAAAAAAGCATGTAGGAAGACGTTGCTCATACATTTGAAAACTGGACAATTTTCCCCATCTTTTGATTGTTTCCCTTTTGTGCTCATGACAGCCCATTTCCTTTTCTCTGGTGGTACCAGGTAGTTTATTAAGATGTATTGCTTCGCCCAGGAAACGCTGCTTTTGAACACTAGTATTAATCTGTTAGTTATTAAAACAAAAGAGTCCTCTGTTTTGTCCTTTAGGGAAAAAGCTTAAAGCACGAAAAAAAGAGGAGTTTACCTCGGCTTTAAGTACAGTGGCAGTAACAATACAGGCTTCTTTAAGAAGTGTTGCATCTTCCAAAGGACCAACTCTTTGTGGTCCTGAAGGAAAGGAATAGCAAAACCAAAACTCTACTTACCGTTCTACACAGATAGAAATCATAACTCTTCACATTCATGGGGCCAAAGCCCCTTGGGTATTTTGAGAATGATACTCTGTTCAGGAAATGCAGGAGGTTCATTTGTTGGAGGAATACAGAAGCTTGTCCTGAGTTGGCTTTTATGAGTGTTCTAGGGCTACTTAAAGGAGCTAATAGTTAGCTATGTCTCTCCTTTGCTTTGCCACCATCTCTTCAGGTCCTACTCATACTGAAAAGTCTGTTTGTATCAGGTTTGGAATATTATGCCATGTTATTCTGAAGGAGAATTTGCCAGTTATGTCGTTTCAATAAACTGCACATGCTTTGCTGTATTTTTGCCTTCTGTTCAGTTTGCTTTTAAAGGCTTAGCTGGAGAGTGAGAGCTGCCAAAATTGCAGCTGTGCGGTATTTCCTGGCCTGGCAAGACTGATATTTCTCCCTCGCTGACAATGCCATGAATAGCTGCACAGTAATGTGGTTGTTGCTTTTTAAGCCTTTCCCACACCTGATTTTGTTCATCTGAAGAGAATTTATGTTCTCTCTTAAATGACCCAAATGGGTGCATTTCCAAAATAATAGAAGGAAAATGTGTTCACAAAACTCTGACCTTTTCCTTTGTGCTTTGGATGAAGTACGGGACAATTAAAAGTAGTTTCTACTTGAATTGTTCACATCTCTTTAACAAAGGAAATAAATAATAATTTTTGTGTATAGTCGAGAGCTGAGATTAGGCTTGAGTTAGTGTAAAAGCTATAGGAAAACAGAAAAAATGTGGTGGTTCTGATACAGTGTTAGATGGGGAAGACACTATGAAAACCATTCAGTTCAATCATGTAATCATACAGTTGAAGCACCATGGCTCCGTGCTATACGTGCTATCTCCTGAAGAACTTAATGGCAAAAAATATTTTGCCAGATGTGAACATTTTTTCCACCTTCTGAACTGAATGAGAAAGAGCATTGTGGCTTGTTTGAATACCAAATTAAATAGACAACAGACTATTATAAATTGAGGAGGTGTTGATGCCATGTCAGTGTTTCTGTATTGTCCCATTCATTCATTGCGTAACTAGAGAAAAACACTGATAATAGTACCTGCACTTATAAGTCCCCAGAGTGCCTTGCAGAGGGAGCAAATATCTCCCATTGAGAGCTCTGCATCTTGGAATATATGGTAGTAATTAAGCTGAGTTCAGTAATGCAAAGGCTCAAGCAGTAACCAGCTAAAGCAGGAAATAAGAAAAAGGGAAATGCCTTTTCTGAAACTTTTTATGTTCCTCGTCTCATAATTGCCTAACCTGCACTGAGAATTGCTGTCACATCTCCCATCTCATTTGAATTTGTTATTCTCGGATTTCTTTTCCCTGGGGGCAACTTTGTTTGTAGATGCTGTTTGCTTACAGGATTGGGGAAAAAAAAAATCACTGCCTGTCATAAAACAATTTACCTAAGAGAAAACAATAACACCACTAAGGAGATTGCACTGTTACGTTTCTTGGTAAATACATACTTTTAAGTGATAGCTTTTATTTTCACAATGCCTCTCTCACAGTCCTTGACAGCCTCTAATTCCAGAGAATAAATTCTCTCCTGCTCCAAAGCAAGTTACATCAGTTAGACTGATAAAGCCTATTTTCATAGCAGTGAGTGATATCATAGAAGAGGGACAAATGAAGAATCAATAATAGTAATAATCCATCATCAATAAAATAATACTAAAATGGCAACAAATTTGTTCTTTTGCATTGTTTCCTTGGAGTCTTGAAACCATGATGTATTGGGTTTATATGGTGAGCTCTCTTTATATGGTATCGTCTCTGAGGGCTGCAGGGGTGGCCTCTGTGAGTAGAGCCCAGTGCTGCCCCATGTCACACTGGAGCAGCTCTTGAAGAGCTGCAGCCTGTAGAAAACCCGTGCAGAATCAGTTGGGGAAGAATGGCTTCCTGTGGGATGGATCCCATGCTGGAGCAGCAGCAAAGGGTGACCATGAAGGAGCAGCAGAGATGAAGTGCTATGGACTAACCACAACTCCCACGTTCTGTGCTGCTTGGATAGAGGAGGGGGAGAAAAGTAGATGGTAAGAAAGGTGGTTTTTTGTTTGATTTTAGTTTATACTGTCCCATTGTGTAAGCAATGGACAACACATTCCATTAATCTCCCTTACTGCAGTCTGTTTGCCTGTGACGGTATTTGGTGACTGATCTCCCTCTCCTTATCTTCACCCACAAGCTGTTTTTCCTTCATATTTTCTCCCTTCTGAGGAGAGGGAGTGAGAGAGCAGCTGTGTGGTGCTTGGCTGCCCATCGTTGTTAAAACACCACAACTGGTTATGAGTTTTAAAAGCAAGCAGCTGAACTTGGTGTGTGGGGGGCATGTTTTAAAGACACATAGGAGAGTAGGGATGAAGAGAAGAATCTTACATTTCTAGGCACATAATTCTTTTGGAATACTGCACAAACTGTCCTTGATCCCCAGAACTAATGACTTTATTTTCAGAAGTGTTGAGTATTCACCTGCTCCCTAAGTGCAGAACTAACAACTAAAACACTGAATTCAGTCCCTTAAATAAATAAAGACAAATTTGAACAGAGACTGAGTTCTTTTAGAAGTGATTTACATTCAAAACATTTAAGTAAAAGACTTAGCATTGTTTTTTTGGTTGCTCGGTATGTTTCTAAAAGCTCCTATTATTCTTAACTGTGCTTAACTGTCCCACTCTCCCTTTTCTACCTCTTAATTTATATGTTCTACTCTATATTTGTAATTTGTTACGTATTCTATTCATATTCCTGCATGGTTCCTTTCATCTCTACAATGACTCTTAAAATTGGTAGGTTTCCTTGATTACTGTTTTGTAGCTCTTGGATAAATAATAACACTATAGCGTGTTCTTACTCAGGCTTTACTGTTAAATTCTTTCCAGCAATCAATCTTCTTTATAATTGTTTTTAGCTTTATTTAATTGGTTCTTTATAAGCATAGCGGTTCAGACTTTATATTGCTTGCACATAAAAATGCAGCAGGATGATTGGTTTTAACTCAGCTATCACAATTTTTAAGCTGAAGGGGGAATTAGTCTTTATCTCTCAAGGTAATGCTAAATATAGATTTCCTAAAACATCGATGCAAACCTTTTTGTGTAGGAAATTGTCCTCCAGAATAACACCAGACTTTTAAGGCACACCTTTCATATTGTAGCCCTGAATGTTAACACAATATTTTTCCATCAGTAGAAACTATAAATTGATATTAAGAACACAGGCATCCTCTTCATTCTCTGACTTCATGAGAAAAAGAGGACATTTATGCCCTTTTGCATGACATATCTGTTATCATACTGACTGTGACCACTCAAGATTACTTTCATACCTTTCGCTGATTGACTGAAAAATAGTATTTTGACTTTCAGTAGTTCTCACAAATGCAAGTAACGTGTTTCAGAAGCCTCTAATTTCTGCTTGTGAAATGGATGTGGAATAGAATTTGTCTCTGTGGTTGTTCTGTAATGCAATATCTTTCTCATATTGAAAGTTTTACCATAATACCTCTTGGACTTGATGAGGACGAGAAACAGTAGCTTACATCTAATAAATGTCAGGCAGAAGATAAGCCAGATTTTCAATAGCAAACTACAGTGAAGTACACAGCCTAAAACCTGCAGTACATTGTTAGCATTTCACAGCTGGGAAGGACTGTTGGGTATGTTTTGATCCTTCTAAGGCAACAGTTGTGGAAGAAATCAAACTCTTCAGGTTAAACCAGGTAGCAGCCTGGTCAGCCATCCTCAGACACAGACTGGTGTTTAAAAATTTATTTACAGTGCCCTTAGAATTATGAAATTTGAGCTTTGAGAGCTCACTCCTGCTGCCTTGCCAAAGGAAAACCAGTACAGACAAGAAATATTGTTTACTTATAGAGAAAATAAGAATTCATATCCCCTGAAAATGATATCCCTTTGTAGCCAAGAAATGGTGCTATCTATCTTCCAATGCAGGAGAAACATTTGAAGCTCAGAAACACGTATTTCTCATTTCTCTCCATATCAAAGCCAGAACGCCATGCTTTACATATGGGAACACATTTAGTGTCACAGTGCTCAGGCCATTAAAGAATGGGGATGGAATTCAGGGTTGCCAGAAGCTGCTTGATATTACCAGATCCTGACTGCTTTTATTCTTTGCAGTAGACATTTAAAAAATGCAACTTAAAATCTGCCTGCACCAGGGAGTGATTATCAGACGTTAATTTGCTATGCTTGCTCTGAAGTGTTTGGTTGTTTTATTGCTTTTCACAACCTTTTTTTAAATTCCAGAATTCATAACCCATTTCAGGAATGATCATCAGACGATATTAGTCCTACCCATGAAGGACAGATGATGCACAGTTTTTCATGGCTTATTAGGCTCCTAGATTTACCATGAACACCGCTTAAAATACCATCCTCCTACACAGCTATGCTGACATTGCTGGGTAGATGGTCCCACTGGGGTTCCTGTTTTGTACCCTGCGACTATTGAGATTCCAAGTGCCAGTGAGGATCTTAATGATAGCTACGATTCCTGAAACTTTTGGTTTTCATGGCAACCACGAAGCCTGCTGTACAAAACCTACTTCTTTGTCACTGGTTTCAAGTTGAGCGTTGAAAACAATTGGCAGTTGAAAAGCACCCTTTGATGTCGTCTCTCGGAAGAGCCTGATATTTTCAGCTGGTGCATTTTGTTAGCACACAAGATACATCTCTTTCCATGAAATTAATTGGCAGGGGGCTTTCAGTGGTATTAATGGCTACGCGATTAGCTTGCTGTTCTTAGCGCAATGCTAATGAGAGCTTCCTTCAGGGGAACACTCAGCTGATCCTCAGCTTGCGTGCTCTTCACCTCAGAGGCTTCAGCTGAAGATTATGAAGGTTATAGTTTTAGTGAGAGATGGAGAAGTGTAATGTCAGCAAGAAAAATACTCATTAGCTGCAAATATCCAATTAGGTACCAACTAGGCAGGACTGAACAGTCATTTGTAGGGAATATTAGGAGGAGGAGAGTCCTTGCAGATAGACTCTTCTCAAAGGTCTGTTGTTGCTCAGAATTACTCTGGACTGCAGTCCCAAAATGGTGCTGGGGCAGGACATTTGTTGCTGATGGCATAAACCAAACTCTGGGCTCCTTGACTGTTATTCCTTATATAGAGTTGATTACTACAAATCCACATAAAATATTGGACTTTTCATCTGATATATCAAATGATGATAAGATCTGAGTTGCTGTCTGCTGGAAGTCATGACTTGTGGGCTTCAGATCAGACCCAACTTATCTAACTTAACTAATGAAGGGAAATAAATTCAGGCATAACATCTCACGGATCTGATGCCTCTGCACTGGTAAATACCTTTGTCTTTCTGCAGACTGTCCTTCCACGACATGCACTGTGTGCCACCAATCGCCATCAGCTCAAACAGACATTAGCTCAGCTATAGTTCCTTTACGGCTCCACCACTCCTTGAAGCTGGCTGCACGTTGCAGTGGGAACTCTTTCTTGGAGCTGCCTTTGAATGGTGGTGCCCTTTTGCTTCTTGCGCTTGAGCTGACCTACAGGCTTTCTTTTGTTTTGCTAAATGTAGGCGGTCTAAAGCTTTCAGCGAAATGAAGTAACTTATCCAGAGGCAAACTGCAATGTAAAAGGGTGCATTTGCCTTTTAGCAAACATAAAAAGCATCAAATCAATTATCTCAACAAAGGCTAGATAGCATTTTACCCTACTGGCCAAGGAGCTGCAAGCTTCTATTGTCTCATGTAACTTTTTGTTGTTCTGAGAATGGCTGGTTTGCATAACAGAATAGAGCGCTGATTGGGAGTTGTTTAGAATTAAAGCACTCAGCCAGGCTGGTGTTTTGGATGTCAAGTGCATTGAAGAAACAAGAGTAATTGGACCAGGAAAACTAATTTCAATCTTCGAAGTCTAATTTGAGCAATTAGGAAAGAATTAGACTGGCATGGACATAACCAAGAAATGTCAATAGGTAACAAATGTCAAGTAAAACAGTGTCATTTGGGCTAGTCTCTGTATGTGTCTGTGCTGTCCCCAGCTTCTTCAGGCATAAGCTACAGCACTGGTGGGATAAGGAGACACTGAGTCCGAGAGAGCTGGGGCTGAGAAGGGTGGAAGCCCCATCCCCGGAGACGCTCAAGATCAGGCTGGACCAGGCTGTAAGAAACCTAATCGAGCTGTAGGTGTCCCTGTTCACTGCAGGGGAGTTGGGCTGGATGGCCTTTGAAGGTCCCTTCCAACTCAAACAGTTCTATGATTCTGTGATGCAGACAGACTATAGAAAAATAGGTCTGAATGACAAACTAGTCCAAGTGTCTTTGTGATTCAGGAGGCCAGGTCCTGTTTGTTCTCCAGTGTCGTACACAATCACTGCTTCTGCTCTGGAAGATACACAGCCTTTATTGATGTGAAGGAAGTGGGAGGGAGGGAGCCAGGCGGTGTGTAGGAGTTAAAAGGAGAACGGAGCAGAACCAGAAATAGATCTCATTTCTAGACAGTGTTATCTTTCAAGCCATAAGTTACAAGAGGGACTAAGAGGAGATCCAGATCCATGATTCAGTATGAGGTTTTAGACCTGCTACTATCTGGAGTATTGCCATATTCCCATTTTTTGCCCTCTAAGTGTTGTGTAAATTAACAGGAAAGGCAGTTACAGACAAAATATGTCACTTCATTTATATCTTTGCTTATTAATTACATAATGCTTTGAAAAGATGCTTTGGGAAGAGACTTTCATGTGTGGAATTTCCCTTAATACTGTCACATGAAAGTTTGGAGTGTTGTTGCAGATATTTTGACAAGCCCATGGACAGGGGAATGTTTGGTGCCATTCAGTTAATCTTGCCTAGTATCTGTTACTCCTTTAAACCCAGAAAGTTGGTTTACTGTATTGAGAGAAAACGAAGGGAGCACTGCCTTGGGGTTATGGCTAGCTCTGCATTGATTTTCCCAGTCACAAGAGTAGTATCTGGGACACTTTCTCAGTTATTTTATGGAAACCAAGTAAGAATCATGTTTTCTTTGAAAGCCTTCCTTTTTGTCCTGCATATAGCATCTCTTGCTATGATCCAAAAGGTAGTGGTTCCCTGCTCAGTTTTCTCAGCACTGTCATCAGTCCTGGTGGGACTTCCAGGACCTGTGGCAGTGGGCAGGAGAGAGGCTTTCTGCTTCCCCTGCCTTACTTGTCTGCTGTCTAGGGAAAACAGGTGTCTTGCTTCCAAGGTTTGAATTCCCTAGAGGGGGCCATCTGGGTAATCATATCAGTTATTGTTTATTGTATATATTTGTTATGCATTTGCTTTGCATTTATCTTTCTAAATAGAAGAAATCCCATCTGTCATCCCCTTCCCATTCCAAGCCATAATTGTGCCACACTCATCATTTCAGATCAGTTCCGGTGTCATGATCAGCTTCAAACATGAGGTGAGCAGAGAAAAAGCGTGCAACTCAGTAGCTTTATGTGACATTTTCATTATGCTTCAAAACTTTGAAATATTCTACCCTGCCATACCCAGATATTTTCATTCAGAAAGAAGTTGATTTTACCAGATGGCTGTAACTGGATGGCCCAATATCCTCTAAACTAAGGCATGCTCGGTAAATGTTTGTTTTTGTACAGAAATAAACTACGGAGTGAATCTCAAGGGAAACAGAAGATATTTATGGGAGAACTCGTCTATGCATTCTTAACCTTAGGACTTCCCTTAACTCGCTCCTGTGTGCACTGCATAGCAGGGCTTCAAAATAAAAATGTGCAGTGTCCCAGATTTCCTTTGGAATACAAGTCTAACTTAATTGCCTACAGAACTATCTTAAAGGCAGTGCAAGAAAGCAGAGAAAAATCTGCAGGATGTTTGTCTTATAGCCGTTTATTACTATTATTTTTTCCCATTAAAAGCAGTCTGCAATACTCTAGAACTCGTCTTAGGTCACGAGCAGGCAGTCCATTTATTTTAGAATGTCAAGATCAGTTTAACCTCAAGATGGTGCTAGATGGTTAAGTTGGCTGTCACAACAACTCTCATTTGTCATTTCAGTTTTCTGCAGATTGAAAAAGCGTCAATAATGAATAACTGGTTAACAACCAATAAGGAAGCATTCAGGATTCTTATTAATGTGGGTCATATGTTTAGATTAATATGTTTATCTACCTGAGCAGGGCGTTAATTGATTTGAAAAGATACTGATTCTATCAGCATCAATGATAAATAGTGCTTGGAAAGAAGCAGATATGTATGCAGGTTTTGAAATAAAGGGGATAGGAGATATACAGTATGCAGTGTGATGTCTCACTAAGTTATGAGAACCAAGCAGTAGCCCAGAAACAGTGGGAGTGTTATTTTGGCAAGTTGAATTAATTGAAGTATATAGATAAGTGGTAAATAGTTAAAGCTGTATGTTTTGGAAGAATTATATTCAAAACAAATGAAAAGCAGAAATGCATTAATTATACCAGATGAAGTTGTTTTCCTCCTAGAAGATGGTTACCCAAATCATGGCCGTAGTATTTCAGACACAACAGTGCTATGCAAGCGCTAAGACGCTGCTGGTGCAAACACAGGGTGCTTAATGTAAGCTATCAGTGTGCTCATTCTCGGATCAACAGGGAAACGAGCTGCATTATTCTAATGACTTTCTTAGCTCAAGCTGTCATGTAGATGATGTTACAGCAGGATGGAAATTGCAGACTGCTGTTGGGGGCTTTCCCTTCACTTGTAGCACTGGGTCTGATCTTGTAGTGCAGTGGTCAGATAGCCAGAAATTCATATTGCAGCTTCATTTCTTGTGAAGGAGTTAAGGGAAAGATTTTCAAAGGAGCTCTTGTCCGTTGTTTTGTTACTGTTTATTGCAAAAGCAAACAAACAAACCAACAAACCCAACAACCCCGGACGCTACTTTTGCATAAGCTGCTCATAAATCATTGTGTTGCCGCTGCTGTGGATCTGCTCATAGAAAGAGTGTTTTTTCCAGCTTGAAATGTGAATGTGCTTGAAGATTCCAGTTCCTGGGCAGACCCGTGGGTGTTGGAAAGCAGCAAGTCTGTCTCCTCACTCCCTCACTCGGTTATTTTTGTTGTTTCCTTTTCTTTTGTCTTTTTTAATGCTCGCTATTTTGGCAACAAGATTTAATCTCTCAGAAAAGCCGCAAAATGGGAACAATTTATGTGTCAAGTCAATTTATTTTGCACTAGAAAGGCCTTTCAAGAAGATGTTTGTTTAATGTATAACCTGATAAATGAATCAGCAAAATAACATGAGAGCTTGGGGATGCGCAGTGACAGCTGGCTTTTTATTTCATTTTATTTTTAATTTTGAAATGTTTATTTTGACAGGCATTTGTCTTGATATCTTCCAATGTTTTTGTAATTGTTTAATGCAAGCAATTACTAATGAGGATGCTGAATCAGCCAAGACAACATTACAGAAATCTGAAAAGCTCTGGGATTGAAAAGGGCTGCTTGATCTCCTGAAATCCCTGGAAATTTGCCACCATGCCTTTGTATTTAAAAGAGAAGATTTTGTTGTCCCTCTCATTTGTAAACCCGGAATGACACAAATGAACACACTGATGCCTATACTGCTCAAAGGCTTAGTTCCTCTAGGGTTTATATAATGCATTTCCTGGAGAGAACGAGTCAGCTAAGTGTAGTTGTTTGGTGTTCTTTATAAAGCAGATAAATGGAAGCTGGGTTGTGTCCTACCCACAGATTCCTATCAGATACAGATAAAAGTATAAATAGCCTAGGAGACAACGTCCTCTTAAATGACCATCCAAAGGTTGCTGGGGCTTTTGGAGAAGATTTTTCTTCCCTAGATAGTTATAAAGTACCTGAAAGTTGATTTAAGTTTTTATCATAAGGAAATGTAATTCTACCTCTCTTACGTTCAGTATTTAAGCAGGGCAAATGTCTTATGTATAATTTTAGAAAACTATTCAGAAGGAAATAACACACCGGGCATCTCAGTTATCCAAAAATTGATTTTAAAAAGTATGTCAAAAAGGAAATAAATGGCATTTTTTAGAGCAGCGGGGAAATGAACATACTATGATTTTATTTTCATTATATTCCAGCGTGACATTCCAGCTGACAGAAGGAGAGAGCCAGTAATAAAATTCATGCCTACATGGTTCAGGATTAATCAAGGGGAGAGCTAGGGTAAGAGTATTTAGCTAAAAGTCATTTTAAGTCACAAGTGCATAAGGATAGATGATTAATTATGTTGTCCACTTTGGGCAATGACTGTGCAGGACAAATTGCATTTGAACTTGGCCATAAGACAGTTTAAAAACCAAAAGCACTGAGGGGCAGTTAAAAAGAAGACGTTATTTTTAATTCCTCGTAAGGAATTGTGTATTGATACAGAGAAATGTTTCCTTTTTGGCTTCATAGAGGAATTAAGCCGAAAGTTGTTTATAGATATTGATCCTGACACAGGATCCTCCCAGCAGCAGTATCAGAGGTGCATCTTGCTGAGAGGTGGATGCTGAGTGTTTGCACCGACCTCTGCTGCACAAAGATGAGAGTCAGCATCTGGATCTCCATATGGAGGATAAAGGTTTTTGCATTAAAAAAGGAAATCTTTCCAGCAACTCTTTTGGCAGGTACAATCATAGTCTTTGAGCATCTTATTACACTGTTAATGTATTCCCATTGGGAAGTTAAACTAATTAACTTCTCTCTTATGCATACCTTGGTGATATTTTTACATTTCCCAGGGTACAAAACCAATCACAAGAACAGAAAAGTGTCACCTTCCAATAGATACTCCATGGCAGGCACTGGAGGTCATTTTTCAAGGAAAACGTTTTGTTTGCTCTCCAGTTTCTTAACAATGTAGAGCAAATTACATGGCCTTACCTGATAGCATTGCTTCAGCTTGGTGGTTCTCTCTTCTTTCTGTTTTTTAACTTTTCTTTGTGCTCTTGGTATCATCAGTACCTATTCTCGTGTTCTATGGTTGCCAGGAAAAGGAAAAAAGAATGATGTCAGCATTGAGAAATATAGGGCTACTGGAGAGAGCACAACTATGGACCCACTGAGATGCTGAGGGGCTTGGAGCACCTTTCCTATGAAAAGTGGCTGAGAAAGCCAGGGCTGTTCAGCTGGAGAAGGCTCAGGAGGATCTTATCCATGTCTGAAGGGAAGGGCAGAGAGGACACAGCCACTTGCAAAGGTGCCCAGTGCCAGGAGCAGAGGCAGTGGGCACAGCCCGGAGCTCAGCAGTTCCCTCTGCCCATCAGGCAGCACTGCGGTGCTGTGCAGTGCTGGAGCCCTGGCACAGGCTGCCCAGAGGCTGTGGGGTCTCCTCCTTGGAGTTCTCCCAAAGCCGCCTGTGGGGCTGGGCCCTGCTCTGGGTGGCTCTGCTGGGGCACTGCTGGGGCGGAGGGAACCTGAGGAGCCTCCAACCTAAGCTGAAACTCTGTAAGATTGCCATTCAGCGTTCTGATGTCATCTGTGTCTGTAGTGTAACGATGTGGGAATAGCAGCCCTGGATCTCTTCAGTCATGATCTAAACCTACTAACCTGATTCCTTTCCTGTTGTTAAGGTTTCATTGCTTTAATCTATATTGAAAACAAAGTCTTTGGAACATCCTTTGGAACAAAACAAATTTCAGCAGCAAACAGTGGTCAAGTGGAGCAGAAAGTAATTTAGGTGAATAATGAAGGGCAGACAGAACACAATACCAGTGCCTGTATGCAAACTCAGCCTCTGATGGCAACTTCTGTCATTCATAGCGTTCTTCCAACTACAAGGGAGTATATTCCTCTAAAAACATTGTTGTCAATGTGCTGTGGAAAACCACAGTAACACAGGACAAGGATCATTGTCTGCATCTGCCTAGTACTTCTCAATGGGATATTTTTAGTAGTTTGGAATTTAGAAGGGCTTTTGTGTCAGTCAAGGTCATTTTTTTTTTTGAGCTTGTGTGATGCTCACAGCAAAGCAGTGAATATGAACTGCAATTCAGCATCATATCCCTAATTTAGAATGTAGACAATTATGACAGATTAACCAGAGATAATAGCTGTGAACTTTATTCGTTATTACCTGGATCAGCAATGTTAGAAAAATAAATGGAAGGCATAAATGAAATAATCTGCTGCTGGGCAGCTGAAGAACACACTAAATCACCTTGTTAGATAAGAATGAAGACCATGTTCTTGAACAGACAAAAAACTCATGGTTAAGGTCACTCTAGATTTATTATCCCAAGGAATAATAATTAAAAAAAGGGTTTTCTTTACATTAAAATTAGCTTAAAGAAGTCACCATCTTCAGCTGTTTTGCTGTTGCAGGCATAAGAGTTTGTTCAAGAATTCATTAGATGACAATGTTGTGTGAACAAATGGAGGGAAGTCTATTGAACTGCATGAAGTACATGTTTTCAAAAGCATGAGCAGCAGAGAAGAGGCTGGCACCACTTTCTTGTATGGCTCTTAGGAAATGGCATAGTTGCAGAGCTTTGTATTCTACAGGCACAACGAGCACAAGTTTTGTTACTTCTTTTTTCCCTAAAGCAAATTTTGTGAGGAGGAAAAGGGATCATGGACAACTTAAATATAATCTCCTTTCTATTTTAAAAGGTCTAAAATGGAAAATAGATATAACTTCTGTGGACGTTAGCATATATTTCATGAAAAAAACAGAAACATATTCTGAAATATATTTAAACCTTTATCAGACCATTATCATTTATAAATGTGCTTTATTCAAAATCTACACTTAAAAGAAATATCATTTCTTGGGAAGAAACAATTGCTATGGAAAAAGTTGGGATGAAAAAAATGCTGTGAGTCCTATTCAGAATTATTTGTCCCTTGAACATGATCATCCTGTGGGAAGCCACTTAGCAGAACACAGGCCTAGATTCGTCCCATGTAACTTTAGCTGTTTCCTTAACATGCTGAGCAAGGAGGTTCTTTGCTGAGATGGCTGTTGTGTAAAGATGCTCAGCTCCAGGAAGTCTGCATCCCAAGTAGCAGTGCCTTTTCTCTCCATTAATGGAAGCAACAAGGTATTAAGGCTTCCAACTGCATAGAAGATACAGAAACCAGAGGTATTTGGGTCATACTAAAGAACTTGTAGTTTATTCCTTGCTAATAAAAATCAACCCTAATAAAGACTGTTAGAAATCTCAGCCATTTCAGTGAAGCTTAAAAGAATCTACTCCCAGCTAAAGATCTTGCTCTCATCTGTCTGAGGAGAATCCCTGTTGTCATTTCCATTGTGATTCAGCCTGGTCAGTTGATTGACACTGCAAAATTGTGTGGCATGAAACTGAACGCCTCTGGTTCAGCCTCTCCTCTGTGGATCCCTGGCAGCTGTAGAAACAACACAGAAGAAAAGGATTTCATACCAAATCCTTATACATTCAGGATTACAGGGTAATAATTCCAAGCAGATTGAGGAGCTTCCTGGATGTTATGAAGTTTAAATATATTGCCCACAGACTTTCAGCTCAGTGAATTTGAGTGTGTAATAGCCTGTGATGAAGCATGCAGGCCTATCAGTGCCCCTAGAGGAGACTCTGAAGTCATTTCACACCCTGTGCTGAGTGGAATCTATTAAGAGGACAACCTGCCAAGCCAAGTCCAAACGAGTTAAATTCCCAACCAGGCTCTGAAGCTATTCAGGGTGTTACTAATAATGGAAACATCATTATCTGCAGCCAAACTCATTTAAATGATATATTTTGAAAGAAGGGAATTGGGATTAGTGAGGAGAGGAGAGGACTGTTCTTCCTGCCAGCCAAAGGAGTAAGCACTGGTGTTACCCAAGAGACTTTTTGATTTCCTGTCCTCATGTTTATTGATTGTCAGCATACATGGTCGACATGAAGTTACAGACCTTTCCTTGAGACAAAGCTCTCCTTGAGAGTTTTGACAGCCATGCACGTGTCGTGTTTAAATGTTAATAGCTTATTAGCCTTTCTCTGTCACTACCAGACGAAGATCAATGAGCATCAAGAAGGTAAGTGGTGAAGTTAGAACCGTGGCAACTAATTGGATACTCAAATGATATAGTAACATGCCATAGCGGTCAGACAAACTGTACCTGTTAGGTATTTCTAGAACCAAGCCCATAGATGTTTCTAAAGGAGCTGACCTGCTTTGAGTGGAGGTTACTGGGCTCGAAGTACATTGATTGGGTATGGTTTTGAGGTTTATGTTATACTTAAGCTCACACTAGATGGCAATAACTGTCCCCTGAAGGCTTACAATAGGACCTACAGAAAATGGTTGTACATTTTCTACTTTGTAAAGTGAGAACCACCTTTTAACGTTCAGCTCTGGCTTTCTCACAGAAGTGAGTTTTGCCTCCTCCCCATCTTTTGTTAAGGGATGAATCCAAAGGCAGTGGTTTCATTTTCTCCAGGAGCACTGCTGAACATGTTTTCTTCAAAGCACTGATCGGAGAACCAGCAGCCCTGTTAAATTCTTCTTCACACGCACTCCTCTCCTATCAGCAGAAATTAAGTCTTATCCTTGGGAAATATTTCAGTGGCCGCTACTGTTCTGTCTGCTTCTGATGCCCCAGAGTGCCGGAATGATTTCAAATGCCATCCACAGTGGGCTAATAATGCCAAAGAGATTTCAAGTACCAGCCAGCCTTTGCTATTCACACCCGAGTAGTTTAAAATATCAGCACTGGAGTAGCCTCATAAATTAGCAGCGCATTACATCTTTTCATTACAGATGTGGCAATGTCATCCAAGAAAGTTAATGACTCAGGCACCAGGAAATGTTCTTCTAGGTAGCAAATGTTCAGCAGATCACGGCATTCCATTTATAGCACAGAAGATGATCTAAATATCACCATTGCTCTGGAGAAAACAAACTGCTTCATCCAAACACAGAGCTGTGGGCTCTGTCCATAAGAAAAAGTGTTTCTTTGGCTAGCTCAAGTGGTTAAGTCATGCTAATCTACCACACTACCTGTTGTCTTCAGTAATCTATGCCTCTGTGCAATAGTAATATATGGTAATATTCTCATGTTGGATATTGGTAGTCAGGACTAGATAAGTGCTTTATTTTTGATGTTTCAAAACACTACAGATCCTAGTAATTCTCACTGCCTCTCTGTGATACTAATCTTGTTTAATTATTTCAGAGATACTTACACTGAGATAAAGAGAGGGAAAGAAACCAACTGTCCAATGGTATCTCCATGGCAAACAGACAGGAGTGCCTCAGTTCTCAGCCCACTGACCTTGTTGCTACAAGGTAAGGTTCCATTCTGAACTAAATGATTTTGCACACCTCCCTGTTATGCTCACTAATGGAAGATTCCCAGGAATTAATTCTAAGTTGAGTTCTGGATGGAAATGACATACTTTTACTCTTTTGGTTACTTAAATCCAGTTTTTAAAATGGTGGGGAAATGTTTTTTTAGACTTTGTAAGGCAACTTCTTAGTAATTATTTATACTTAGTGTCCCCTTTCACCTATTTACTTCACTACAAATATATCATCAGTAGACTTTCCACCTGGAGCAAAGGGAGAGGAAGAAAGGGAATATAATTCCCGAAGTCCCTTGAGTTGCTCTTACTAGTTTGGGCAATTCCAAAGAAGTACTTGGGACTCAAAGCCTGTCAGCAGCCAGGGCTCATCCAACCTGCCTAAGAATTCTGCTTGCAGAGCCAGCGCAAGTTGCGGCCAAAATTCAGTCTTTCCAGGACACCTGATAGGTGCTGTGACACATGGTTTGTGTGGGCAATAGCAAAATGTCTAAAATGTTCCCAAAATTGCCCTTCGAGAGTGTTGTCCAGCTGCCTCAGATTCCCTTTGTGTCTCTGCCTCACACAGAATGTTCCTGGGCGCTGAAAAACACAGACAGACAGACTTTTAAAAAGGGGTAGGAAAGGGGGGAATGCATTAGTCAGACTTTAACAGTTGCTTTCCAGGAATATGTCATGTTTTTTGCATGCTTGAAAGTTTTCCCTGGATACTGAGTCATTTCTGCACAAAGCTATTCTGGGCCATCCAGCCTATGATACTGTGTTGTATTCTTCACACAGTTGCGTAACAAAAATAAGTCGATCCGAGTTCGTTCAGCATCTTGTGGATGATTTGGGAAAGCGTTTGACAATAGCCAGGGGTCAGAATAGTTGAGAGTCACATTACATTATTACCACTTGCCAGAAACCAGGCCAGGGGGTAACATTCAGCACAGCAAAATCCATTCCGGAGACTTTTTCATCACAGGTTTGTGTACCTAGTATAGCTGCTATTCTCACTTTTGTGGGGCACAGAAGAGAAATTGTTCCGGACAAGTTAAAATCAAAGACTTGAACTGTGAATAATCTTTTTGTTGGTAGCAGATTGCAGAGAATGGTTTAGAAACATGGATACTATTGCACCTGCAGAGAAGAAGCAGCCTTGTTTACAGCGTGTGTAAATCTGCTTTGGTCTTTGCTGTGTGATGGTAGAATCGCAGAGTGGAGAATCAGGTGTATGTGGTGTATAATTATAGCAGAAAGTCACCCTCTCAGAAGAATAGCTTAGAAAATTCATATCTTTGTATGAGAAGGGAAATGAAATCCTTGTCTAGACCTGTTTTCTTTCAATGCTGACCCACCTTCATTCTTGCATGATCCCCTGGTCCTGAAGGAAGCCTCTGGATTTATGACAGTAGTGAATGTCTTTGAAAAATGCCTTTCTTGTTCTCTCCTAACTGTTAGTATGTGTTGTCCAGCCTTAGCCAAGTGGATCTGCTTCAGTTGGGTACTACCATCAAATTCCTGCTGCAGCCAGCCAATTTTCTTCCCTCTTTCCAGCTTGCTGAACATCTCAGAGCTGAAGGAGTTGTGTCCCACTTACCCTTCTAGCCTTTGGCACAGAGATCTTTTGTGTTTACCCCCCAAAATATTGAAGATCCTGTCACCTGGAAGATGACCATCATGTCAATTGCTGAACACTACACAGAGAAACCAGAAGAGTTTGTTGTGAACTCTACATTGATCCCATATAGGTCATAATGTCGCTGTAGTTGTCTGCAATAGGTTGCAGAACTCACTTGTTAATACCCTCAGGTTGAGTGGTTTAGAAGCAGCTTTCTCATGTTTTCTGCAAAACTCGCTGTATGTGCTTGCATTGGAAATGGCACCCAAGGATTCCCCAAATTAGGCTGGGTGGGTGCTGATACCTTTTGTAGAAACTGTTATTCTATGTCAGTACCTCAAGGAACAGAGCAGATCTCCATCCTGCTGCCTCTGGAAAACAGCATTTAGGAAGTGATAGAGGGGTGAGGAACGGAGGTGGAGAAGGTTTGGTGCCACCTCCTTGTGTTATGTCCTGCAGACAATTTCCTTCTTGTTTTGTGAATGACTCACAGGCAGTAGCCCATAATGGGGGATTTATTAGGAGTCAGAAGGGAAGGTAACTCTGTCCTTCAGTATGTGATGTATTCACTTTGGGTCTTGTGATAAGAAAGCAGCTGTGCTCACACGCGTTATATAACAAAACTGTTCTGGCATCCACAGTCAGATGATTTCAGTCACATCCAATTTTCCCCTTCTACTGCGTTAGAATGGGGCTGATATCTTGATTTGTAGAGATTTAAACTAGCCAGAGAGGTCTTTTCCTAGTGGAATTTTACACCCATTCAGTTTACTTGACGTCATGGAAGTGTACTACACTACTTTATGTGATGGAGGATGTAAACCTTCCATTTTAGTTTTGAAAAACAGATAAAAGATCGTAAGTAAATGTGATCTTGTTGTGTGAAAGTAACATATCAGGTGGTTCAATGGCAGCAGCTGCCGTTCCCAGTGAGCTCTTAAGGTGTTTGTCAGGGTTTTTGTGGAACTTTTACTCCTCCTGAACTTCATCCTTGACAATTGTTCTCAAATGTGTGTACTGCCAAAATAACACCTATTGAATAAATTGTGGCCGTGCGGCGAAGGTTATTTCTCTCTGGTAAGAGAGCTGTTGTGAAAGTCTGGTAAAGAGTTATGATCAGATTCTAGTGTTGAATGTCTGACTGTGGATCTATACATGCAGGTGATGTATTTGTATCAACTGGAAATGGTGCCACAGACATAAATAGATGGCACTCTTGAAACTTATTCTCAAACTCCTTTATCAATCTGGAAAGCATGGCTGCGTGTTCTCCTACTTATTAAAACCTCGTTGTTTTGCTTTGCAGAGCATGCCTCCCTTGTGAGAGCCTTTCACGTGTGCTGTATTGATTGCGGTATCTGCACCAAGTGAAACGTTGTTATTAAACTTCTGTTTTCCCTAAACCTTTTGCAATGAAAAGTCAAATTACTTAATTCTGAGGAGAGGGACGTGCCAATGAGTGGCTCACACTCTTGCCCTTCTATCATGTACTTTTTCCCTGACTAATCTACCTGTTCAGTGAATTGAAAATAATTAATGGAAGTGGTATGCCAAGTTTCAGTCAAATGCATTGGTTGCAAGTATTTTGGCAGGATGTACAGGAGGGAGAACTGCAGTAACTGTAACAAATTATATCAAATGTCAGTTTGCTTCTGTGAGACTTCACACCAAATATATGTTGTTCTCAGTAACAAAAGCCCTTGATCCTGTCCAGGGCAGAGCTGCAGCTGGATGGGTTTGCATGTGGGTGTGCACAGAGGCCACCAAAGGGCTCACTCCTTTTTCAACAAGATGTAGTGCAGCAGCTGGATGTGGGGACCATCTTTTCACAGGGGAAGAACAGAAAGATGCTGGGCAGTCCCCACTGGACTGTATTTCATGGCAGCCCATAAAATGCAGTGCCAACCCAGACAGTGCTCTTCTTCTCCCATACCTCATGTTACCAAGCATGAGAACACACTGACCCTGAGCTAGAAAACAAAAGTTTTGCCCAACGCTTCTTTAGTCTTCGGTTTTGTTTATGAGTGAGTATGATTTAGATCTGAAGGAATAATGGGCAATATTATTTCCCAAATAGTTTAGGCTTAAAATCATAAAATTTAACAAATGAATAATTCACTGTATATATTTGTGAATTATTTATCCGCTTCTGACTGCGGAATAAATGTAACCTGATGCAAAGCTTAGAAGAATCTGTGCCTTTCTAATGACATCAGCATATTCTGGATCAAGCCTTAAAAGGAAAAAGAAAATTAACAAATAATTTATGTGAAAGCAATTCCATAAAACCTCGACAAATTGTTCTCAAGTCGTGAGTTGGATAAATTGCATTCCACCAGTGCCAAATACGTTCTTAAAAGTGTGCTCTGTTCAAATGCAGTTTGTAAACAGAAAAGTTCGGCCTCTCCACCCACCTGTATGTAGGTGTCACTTTTGGGCAATTTACGCCGTGGAGAAAATCAACATTTTTAAGTGACAAAAATTTAAAGTGAGCAGATCATGTTAAAGGAGATGAAAACTTAGTTTTTGACAAACAGGAACCATAAAAAATTGTAAAGGATTTTCAATCTGAAACAAAATTGTGTGTATTTTTTGAGGGAAGCTCAGGAAACGGGTATTTAAGTTGTGAAAATAAAATGCTCCCAGGTTATGAAAAAAGTAATTAATTTAAATAGAAAAGGTGTGTTTCAGCAGAAAGACATTGATCTACTACGTGTGCAATCTAGCCACATTGTTATATTTTGGACGTGGTTTTTCTTGGCCTTGCTAATCATGTCTTCTGTACATAGACTGCATCTTAGCAAACACTGCTTTTACACAAGGAGGTGAATGTTTTCATCCCTGCAGAGCTATTCTGAGTATGGCTTTCTGCAGCACTGTCAGTGACAGTGCGTGAGAGAGGTTCTATTTACACCAAATTAGGTCCACGTGGAACTTGCTTAGTGCTGGTTTTGCCATTGCATCATGGACACTTGTAATCAGAGTAAATTGTTCCAGAGTGCAGGAGTACACAGTAATGCATCTGCAGAAGATGTAAAAATCACAGAATCACAGAATCACAGAATTATAGGGGTTGGAAGGGACCTCTAGAGATCATCGAGTCCAACCCCCCTGCCAAAGCAGGCTCCCTACACCACGTCACACAGGTAGGCATGGTGTAGGGAGCCTGCTTTGGCAGGGGGGTTGGACTCGATGCTGATGCTGGCATGAATGCAAGTAAAGGGAATATATTTTGTAGGTATGCAAGTGAAAGAAACGCAGCTACACAAGCAACATGTTGCTTGGAATACTGAAATAGCAATGACATTGGTGTTTTATCTAACATTATGACTTCCCATTACTGTGACTAATTAATTACATTTGATGACAAACAATAATTGCTTACTGTTGTGCTTCTATTTCTATGCATATCATTCCCTATTTAAAAACGTTTTCAGTCCTACTGCTCTGAACAACAAAGTCTCACTGTTTCCCATACTGACATTCCATTCCTCACATCCTTCCACCTTGGTCTCCAGCCTCCTTCCTCAATAAAATGTACCTGTTTCAATACTGAAGGCAGTGCTGCTTCTGCATGCAGCCACTGAGCAAGGTGACTTTTGTATCCTCTCAGCTTGCCTTTCTCACTCATATAAGGAAGACAAATCTGGCAGCTTTGCAGTGTGGTTTACTGCAGGCATCACTCGCTCTGGGTTCCTTCCTAAGAAAGTTTATTTAATGTATTCTATAGTTAATAGCAATCGCTATGGCATTGTAGAGAAGGCGGCTTGTTGAAATAACTTTCTTTTTTTTTTGTAAGAGTGCAAATTTGGCTGATACAGCAGAAAAGGTGACATCAGATGGGAGCCTGACTGATGGCCCACGTCTCGCAGGTTTAAAAAGTAGACAGACGCAAGGTCAGATACACAGAAAAAGGGTTAAACATCTTTGGAACTGGGCGTTTTTCACCAAGCTCTGCAGTTCAAAGAGAAAAGAATGAAGGGCATTTCTGTCAACTTTTGTCATAAAAACGCCTGGATGGTTGATCACACTTCCTTGTGCCATCCTAACTGATGAATCTGATGGCAAAATCAAAAATAACTACCATTTGTGATGCTATTGACAATGTACTTAACAGCTACCACTTTGAGTGCTTCTTTCCTGAGAGGGCTCTGTCTGATGACTGAACAGTCATGGATAGAACTGGGATTTTAGAATTACTCTGAGGTTTTTGGGTGCCTTATGGAGGAAACACATATTTTTACCCTTGTGCTTAATGAGAATATTTTTTGAGCTTTTGAGTGGCTAATTTATTATGTCCAGATCAAAGGACATCTTTATTTTAAGGAAAGCCAGATTCTCAGCTGATGCAGTGGCACTGTTTTATTGGTTTCAGTGGGACTGTATTGATTACTGTAGGTCATATAACAGCCCTGAGACTGTGTGCTTTTTGTGAAGAGATGTTCACAAATAAGGTATTCTGAATTATATTCTCTCACATCAATTAACTTGTTTACAAGAGGCAGTAATTACATTTGTCCATGGAACCATACAGATCAGAGCACAATTTCATGCAGTGAAGTTCTATTTTTGAAAATCACTGAATTATGGAACCTGAAGGTTCTTTCTGTTCTGATTTTGATGGATTAATTGGTTTGTCCTACTTTAATATTTACGTAAAACTTTATTGATATTTGCAGTTTTTGGTTGTGCCTTGATTACTCATCTAAGTATTCATTCTGATAAGTTAGGATCTGTTTTATTGAGATGATTAGTTGTTATACATACAGTTTGCCTCTTGCCTTTGACATCAGATGCATCAGTTTTATCACAAGTGATGATGGTAAAATATCAAATCTAGATTTTCGACTTTTGAATTTACCAAATCTCAAAACTGCTGGTTACAATCCATTCAGAGGCTCAGCTGTGTACATCAGTACTGTTGTTTGTTGATGGTAGCTATTTAGGACCTTTCAGATTGACTTCTCATCATAGGAAACACCATCCTCAGGCTCCAGTTCAACCCTACATGTGTTGAATAATAGAACTAGGCAGGTATGTTAAAATTCTGATATATCTGGTGCACCACAGTTTGATAGGAAAAACCAAAGACAACAAATCATAAAATGTGATGCGCTTTCAGTGTGACTGAGTTCAAACCAGAAGTCCTTGAAGAGCTACGAGGACAACAGCTTGTTCACATTATTGCGTGACTCAGAGCTGGATGTCAGTGTCAGTGTTCCTGTAGTTTGGCATGAAGAGGTGAAGGAAATATTCTGACAATGCAGTTGGCATGCCACTGTCTTTGTCCACTGTTGTAAGGGCTTTAAATAGATGCTTTCATTCTCTGTCTCTTTGCACTTCAGCAAAGCGGAGAATACTAAACCCCAACAAAGGTGGTTCGGTTGGCTGTGTCTTAAATTGTTTATTAGTGTGAATAGAATCAGTAAGAAGAAACAAAGTTTACTGTTGAATTCCAAAGTGGGGAAAGCAGGGAAAAGAACGGGTTAGGTCTGAATTATATCTATGCTCAGGCAATAATGCAGGCCACTTTATTGACATGTGCACTCTCATAAAATCATAGAATGGCTTAGGTTGGAGAGGATCTTAAAGACCATCTAATTCCAGTCCCCCTGCCATTGATAGGGTTGCCAACCCTGTCCAGAGACAACCCTGATTTTTTGTCACACAAGATCAGGCAAAAGTGTATTTAGCCCAATATTTTCTCTCTGCTGATGACTAGCTGCTGATACCTTCATCAGAGGTCAGAAAGATCTCTCGGTTGTGAGGCTCACACTCACATACAGTATTTGAAAGGTCTTGATGCCTGAAGAGGGCAAAACCGTTTTGATAAATCTCAGGACTACCATCCCATTAGCACAGCCCTGTCACTGGCAGGATTAGTGAGATGAGCTAAGGCCCACTGTGCATCAGGGACTGTGTCTTTCTTAGCTGTGTCTGGGATTGTGCCAGCTATGCAACATGGAAGAGACTCTGTTATCCTACACATTATTTTCATTGCTTAATCAGCTGTAAAACCAAGTTGGCTTCAGATGGGGCTGGAATGACAGGACAGTCTCATGTAAGCCCTTGGTGTGATGAATGAGGTTTTCACAAGGACAACACTATCCAAACTGGAAAATGCTCCCCAATGCTACTCATCTACAAATGAACATAAGATTGTGGAAGTGTGTTTAGTGACAGTGGGCCATTTTGCCTGCACATGACTAGAAGTAGGACTGGAATGAACGGCCAACATTTGTAATGACTGTCAGAGTTCATTTAACTTATTTCTCTGGGGAATCAGAGGTGACACCAACTATTTCATCTTTTGTTGTTACTTCAGGAAAACACCATCTCTCCTCTGATTGCACTAGGATGCTATTATGCATAAGGCATTTGTGAGTAAGCCTGCCTCAAGGACAGAGTTGCATTTCTTGGAGGAAGGATATATTGCCATGTGAGGTATCACAAGTTTGCTGTGTTTTCCTTTGTTTTTTTATGGTTCCATTTCACTTTCTCACTCATCTTATTCTCATTCAGCCTCAGGAGAGGCATGGTGTTGTATTTCGAGTGCAGATTTACATAGCAGCAATTTGTCAGTTAACCTAAACGAAGCAGGTGCTATGCTTCAGCTCACAACAAGAATGTGATTCCTAGCCGAACAAAGCCTGACACACTTTTAACTGGCTTGTTTACACCACCAGCACTGCTGTTTCAACAGCCACGTTCTCCAGTATCTCATATTAATTGGGTACTGCAGCCAGAAGGTATCATGTGTCACTGTAAATTGTCAGTTGTTGAGTGATGCATGTGGAACTGAATCACTACCTTAAACGTGGCATAGTGACAAACAGCACTTAGCACTCAAACCTGTAATCCCTGCAACTCCAGCTATGAAGGGAAGACTATCGCCCATAAAACAGTGCACTTCTCTGCTCTCCCTGGGGATTTCTAAAGAGAAGCTGGGGATGTTGTGATTGAGTGGGTAATGGAAATGCAGATGTACACTCCATTAAATACAGCACTACCAGCTGGTTACCAGCTCTGTTTACTGCTTAACTAATAACTGTAGTGTTGCAAATTACCAACCCTTAGTTAATAGAAGCTCCTTGTGTACCCGACTAAAGGATTTGCTCCCTCCACTTCAGTTTGCTCCTTGTTGTCTTTTTCCCTTATTTTGCTCTCTACTTCTGGCTGCCTCTAATACCTGTCCTTTTTAGCCACGGTAAATGCTACATCAGCATCAAACTCAGTTTCTTGACCACTGTCCTTCATGCTTTCACTTCCTTAGGTTTGAATACGAAGCCAATCTTTGGTTTCCTGTTGGATACTGATTTACTGATCACTCTGACACTTTTCTCACTTTCCTCCAAATGTTGCAGCCTTCCTGTACTTAAAGTTGGGCCTGCAGAAAAGCTGGGGAGGAACTCTATCTGGTGCAGTGATTGGACAAGATAATGGTTTTAAACTAAAAGAGATTTGGATATTAGGAAGAAATTCTTCACTTTGAGGGTGGTGAGGCAGTGGCACAGTCTGCTCTGAGGAGCTGTGGGTGCCCCGTTCCTGGCTGGCTGGGGCTATGGACAACCAGGACTAGTGGGAGGTGTCCCAAGTTCCAAGGATGCTTGGAACTAGATGATCTTTAAGGTCCTTTCCAACCAAACCATTCAATGTTTTTGTGATTCTACCCTCCTAAAAGAACAACATGAAAACCCTCTTACAAACCCTGTATTCCAAATTTAATCATTCTTGAATATTTTTGCTTTTATTGAAGCTAATATGAGGTCCACTACAGTTCTTCACACTATCATTGGACATTCATTGTTACAGTGGCCTTACTCCTTTAAACCCATTTTGCCAATTGCTCCACTTTTTTTTCAGGCTTGCATCAAACTGCACTGCTCATTTTACTGTGTTCCTTCCTGTCTCCACCCCTTTTCCAGGCTGTTGGAAATACCTCATCTGCATTTTCTCTGTCTTATACATAAGGAGAAGGAATGAGTCCCTTTGTGTTTGTAAAGTCTCGTGCATTGTTCCAAACGATACAAGAAAATTTTGTATTTATCTATTATTAATAAGACTGAGTCTCCAATCCGCTTGGCTCACCTCGATGTAAATGCAACAGAAAATGCTCAATCTATTTGCTTTTCCAAGGTGAAAAATTAATATTTTATTTCTTTTATTAAATAAATCATGTTTTGCTGGACTACCATTCTTTGAGGTATAAAGATACTGCATTAATTACCACCCCAGCCCCACTTCCTTCAACCCTTCCAATGAACTAAAGAAGAATCACCGAAGCACTTCTGCTATTTCTAATTAAAAAGATACTTTGAGAATTAAATTCAACCTCAACTATGGAATTTCTGTAGTCTGTAATTCATTAAGAGCTTGGATAAATGTGTTCCAAGCTTGTACACTTGTGGTAGCCAGAGATAAAGCAGAGGCTTGGAGATAATAGGAGAGTTGTTATAAGTCTCCAGCTGTTGCTATTTTATCCTCTGTCTTTTTAAACCTCTTTAATAGGCATTGTTAGCATCTTTATCAAATCAAGGTTGTCATTCCAATAAGTAATCCACATGTTCCTCTCCTGGCTACTCTGCCATGTTAATCTGCTTTCTGTAATGAATATGACTGGAAGCCATCTATCCACTCTGTGCAGCACTCCAGGGTCTTGCAAAACACATTGGGGAGCATATTTGTTTATACATTACTATAAATGCACAATGAATGTCATACTTTTCACTGAATAGCCTTGAGTAAGTTCATTTTATGAGAAGCGTTCTGTTTGTGCAGTCTTGCTACTCGATAAGAATGTTTTCTGGGAAAAATAAATGGGGTATAAGTAGTTATCATAGTACGAAATGAACTGTAGCTGGATGATCCTAGCTGACCAAAAATTCAAAGACGTTACTGCTTTTGCAGAATATGTTCAGCTGTAAGTACTATGTGTAAATTAAGTACTTATGTGTATTTTTTTTTTTCCGAGCTGCTCTCAAGAGGTGCCTGCCTTCACACTGGCTTGTAAGAGGTTGAGGATTTGGTGGACAAATGGTGACACTGCATTGCTCAGAAAGCTGAGCCCTGCACCACCCTTCTCTGTGAGAAGTTAAGAGACTTTCTCGTGACCTTGGGTACTGGAAGAGGTAGAAACACGGGACAATGCAGCTAGGAGTGCTTAAAGAAAAGAAATCCATTGGGATGGTGCTAAGCATGCTTCTAACTTTAAATGTATGAATCTGTCCCATTTAAATCAAAGTTAATCAGAAGCCAAGCCTTTTTGTGGCTGGGGAAGTATTAAGCATGCAGTTGAGAGTCTTCCTAAATTAGGACATTGGCTACATTTTTCTTCAGTTAAGGATGGATCTCTTGGAGCAAGGCACATGTTAGATTATTCATAGTGGAACACTTAATGTGCTAATGTATAAACATATGTCCTCACACATGAAACAGCAGACATTAGGAAAAGAGGCAAAATTGGGCATGTATTCCTAAATTCCTCTTGTCCCACAGTTACACCTTGCTCTTATGGAAAACCAAATTGTGGTAGTATTTTCTAATAGCCATGACTAATTGTTAATATAACAGCCGTACAAGATAATCTGCCTGTATGTAAGGTACCATCTTCCATAATAAGACATGATTGTAATGAGTTTTTCTACCCAATTTTCATTGTGGTATGATTTGGTAACTGCTCAATATGAGTTACTTTCTGAATTGTACATATTAAGTCTTATCACTGAAACAAATGAAAATTATAAAAGGGAGACTTAACACTGTTTCTTAGCCAGGAGTTCTATAGCACTTGTGAAAGATTCTTTATGACAGTTATAAAGACATGTTACTAAAATACTTTGTGTTTCTGGAAGCCTATCACAGTCTATAAATGTCTCCCAAAAGCATGCTAAGAGCATTCTGATATTGCCATCTGAAATATACACATTTTTCCCTTGTCTTGAAACAAGCTATAGCAAATCTTTGATTTGGACTGTCAGGAATAACAGTCATCCCTAAAGGGAGAGTTTTGACTTCCATCTGTTTGGGGGTTGTTTTTTATTTGTTTATTTTTTGTATGCTTCTCGTCTGCTAATTTTTTTCACTTCTTTTTTCTTTTGAAGAAACGTTACTTAGTTTTGAGTATTCAAACAAAGTGCAAAGAACTAAGAAAAGTACCAGCAGAAGGATTAGTAGAATTCAAAAATAGAATTTCACCCTAACGAACATTCACTCTAATGAAAAATCTGCTAGCAACAATTTGATGTCTTCGTATTGTGTTATCCTCCCACGTCATTGTTAATTTACCCTGTGAAGAAGCACAAACTTTCTATCGTTGCCTTGCATGGGATTTCTGCAGCACAGCCTCTGCTGCTGCTGTCTGTTGCTCGTACATGGGGAGGGTTGCTTTCCTTTGTGCTTTTCCTTTGTTCATTCATTCTGCTTAATATCACTTCATTTTCTGGTAATATATAGTGACTCAAGTTCACAAGCAGAGAGCCTCTGTGGGAAGTTGTTTGCTGCTATTCCTATTCAACACCTCAAGCTGCTTGAATATTTTATTGTTTACTTTCCCTCCATGGCTTCATTTTACAAAAAATAGGGTTCTTTTCCACCACAGGAATCAACAACATGCAAATGTTCCATTAATTCTCTGAAGGGTTTTGTTGTCGCTGCTGTTAATAGCAGAGTACATATTGGCAATTGAGTTGATTAATATACACATAAAGATTATGTCAGTGTAGAATCAGTAACAGATAACACTGGCTTTAGCATAAGTGAACAGTGATTTTGAGAACCCAGCATAATAAATACCAAAGATTCCAAATTTCAGCGGCCGCTGCATGCTGTAAAACACAGTTTGATGTTGAGCAATTCAGAATCCAAATGCCTAAATCAGCTTTTTCACTTTGAGTTCATTAGGTGATCCAGCAAGCCAGAACAGGTCCAGCCCACCAGCACTCTCTCCTGCCTACAACCAGGACAAGAAAGAGCTTCATACAGCAGCCATCTCTGACCCCAGTTTCACTTTACAGATTGTTTTCAACTGTAGATGCATTGCTAATGTTTGAAAGGGAATCCTTTTCTTACAAAAAGGTGTTTCTGTTTGGGGATTAGATATTGCAGGGTAGACCACTGTTTTAAGGAGCACAAAGCATGGAAGTCACCATCTGGGAATTCCTGACCTTGGTGTTTTACACTTGAACAGGAGCATGAAAAACACCAACTTTTCCACTGCACAGATTGCTGGCTTTCTTATCAATTCTGGTTTTTAAAACAAAGAAAAGAAGAAAGGCTTGAAATGATGAAGGTGAGGGATAGGAGATGAGTTATGAAAGAAAGGGTCAAGAACAGAAACCTGGAGAAGCAGCATTCTAATATACCATAAATTAAAACTAGGGGAAGAACAATTACAAGAAAAGGTCTTTGTGAAAAAGCATCGAGTTTCAACACCTGTGATTTGCTCAGAAAGGCCCCAGCAAGCACAGGTGAATCCAGTACAAATTAGTTCTCCAGTTGGTGAGAGATCCAGGAGAATGAAGGCCAATCAGGGCCAGGCTGGCTAAATTAAAAGCATTATCAGCTGTGTTTTGTTAAGGGAGGCTGTGGAAGAAGTAGAGCATTTATAAGTGGTTTCAGACCAGTTTTCTGGTAGTGAAATGCAGGTCTTGAAGAATGGCATTCTACTTTAAGGTAAGGTTACAAAATTCTGTTTTGACTTCACTTCATAGTTTGTTGTTGATCTTGTGAGGAACTTTTCCTGGCTCTTTCTATTTCTATATGAGTTGTGATTTCTGCAATGCTGAATGTTAAGGAGAGGAGTTTTAGGCTGGATATAAAGGAAAAAATACTTCATGATGATAGCATTGGGGTGCTGGTGTAGGTTGCCCAGAGATGTTGTTGTTCATGGGTATTTTCAAGGCAAAATGAATAGAGCCCTGGGCAACCTTACCTAGCTGTGTGTGTCTCTGCTGCATGGGAGTTGGACTAGATGGCCTTTAAAGGTCACTTCCAACTCTGAGGATTCTCTACTAAAGTTGCAGGAGTAGTTTTTCAGTGTGGATATTTTGAATAGGCAATATATGGTTATGTCTATGCAAGCATGCTCATGTTAATGATGGGTAACTTAAGTAATGCTGCTGAGAAAGTTACTTCAGTGTTTTTTGCTGCTATTTTCTTCTAGCTTCTTATATTTTGTCTTTAGAACCTTCCTTTAAATTTTGGGAATGAAAATGGTGGGGAATCTCAGAATTAAAGAGCAAAGGTGGGGTTTGATAATATCTGTTGTTTTTATTTTTTTTTGACCAAATTTCAGTCAAATCCTGCGCTTGTTTTGTTGATAATGTATGCTGTTAAAAGCTTTGCTATAGAAACAGTGGCTACTCTTGAGGCTGAAGTTGTGTGATGGTCTTCCCAGTTTCTTCTTTTTTTTTCTTTTCTTTTTTTTTTTTTTAAGTGAATTAACTTTACTAGAGTTAAGTGAGTTTACTCTTACTTATGTTTTCCCTTAAGTATTATGGCATCTCTGGCTTGGTGCTGAATTTAGGCTGTAATCATGGAGTCATCTCCTATAATGTCTTGTAAACTGTATTGGATTCAGCTTTTAACTGTGCTGGATTGACTTCCTTTTGTGTAGGAAGAGAGTGATACTTGTCTGATGGTTTATTTAACTGGCTGCAGTGCTGTGAAAAGTGTTTTGATATCATTAATATCTGCATTTGGTAACTTGGGCAATACTTGTTCTTGACTATGGTGGGTGCTCATTTTTCATATACTGTTTGAATTCTCTTTAAACAAAACAAACCACTTAGGCAGAATAAATGCAAGGACTTTTAACTAGAAGTTTGTCCCTTTTACTACTGAAGATGTGGCTCAGGGGAATCAAGGCTGATAAAGTCACTTAAAGCCTAAGACTAAAAACATCTTCTTGCTTCTGGACCTGATATCTCTTCCTCAATATTGCTCATTGCATTTCCTTTCATTGAAGACATTCAACAGGGTTCTGCCATTGCTCTACACTGCTACCTTGCCTGTCTTCATGCTATCAGTTTCTTACCTGTTTCTTTCCTTGTTTGCTGTACGGTTGTATTGCAGCTAGATTAAAGTTGTGCAACCTATTAAATACATGCATTTAGGATTCCCTTACTATTATTTGATCTGTCAGTTGGTTCAAGATGCTGGAATGAGTGTTTCTTTTTGGAGGCTCTGGTATTGGTATTATAGACTGCTGTGAAATTATCAGGTTAGTCAATATGAAGTAGCTATCAATGTTTTCATCACTTTCCAGGGTTATTTCAAGTCTGTTCAAAAAACAACAACAACAACAAAAAAAAAAAAAAAAAAAACAAAAAACAAAAAAAACCCAAAACTCCTTATTTTCCTGGCTTCCTTTTACTGCATTCAATGATCAGAGTACACATGAGACCTAAAGAAAAATGTGGCTTCCTTTAGGGTGGGACTCACTTAACTGCCTCTGCACAGTGATGCATCTGTGCTGGGTAACATTAGCATGATGCCTAATACCTTACACTTCACTAGCAGTATGACTGCCATCAAAAATGATGAAGGGTGTGGAAGAAGTGAATGAATTACTAAAAAGGGTGATGCATTTATATTTGGAACCAGCATTGCCATGCCATTATCAGCATGTCTTCAAGCAAATTTCAGGATTTAACATCCATCAAACTGCCTGACAACACTAAGCCTGCATTTGTGAAATGTCTCATGGGACAGAGACATAAATTTGAGTTATCTACATAACAAGGCTGTTGAGTTATGTTACACAGGAGAAGTCATAAACATAGCTCTTCTGGAAAGCATGTCTAAGAGTAGAGACCTAAAGCACAACGCATTGTATTACAGTAACACAGTATTTTTTATTGTAGCTTTGACTTTAAACAAAAACAGAAGGAAAAGCTAATTTTAGGCTTTAGCTTTGAGGCTGGCTGGATACACCACTCACTTATGTGACACGTTGCAACTATCAAACAAAACTGAAATAGTCACTTCTGTCATTCTTACTTGGAGGATGGCTTATTCAAATATCTGTTAACTATGAATATAAAATTCATCGAGCAGAAGGTGGGAAAAAAAGCTCAAGCATGTTGTATCTCCTACTGATTCAAATAACTGTATGCTTAAGGTGAACTTAAGACCAGATCATTAATCAAAATTACCTTATCTGTAAGGAAGAAAATGACATGTCAGGTGTATTACAGCAGATGGACTTTCTTTGTTAGTACAGTGATTCTTGTTTATACTGCTTCTATACAGCAATACCATCTGGAAACTAATGTCACTTCACCAGATTGATTTCAATCTGATGACAGGGAATCAAGGCTATTGCTGGATCTGCTTTCTTTGAGTTGTCACTGTTGTGAATTGAATAAAATATTTGTCTGTATTTAATGTGAAATACCAAAGTTTCTGCACTTGTTGGGTAGCACCAAATTTTCAGTAATTACACTGAGTTGATATTTCCAAGTTACAGAACGTATTGCATTGGAGAAGACTTTCAGTAGAATCCTCTAAGTCCACTTTTAGGTGATTCATTGGGATTCTTAATTCTGATTTATTTTTTGGACACTTAGTGGTTTTGCTCAAATACTCATAGTGGACTGGAGTAAATCACAATGTGGAACAACACTGAGTTGCAGCTCCTACAGAAGTATTTGCTTGAAGCAAGTCCTGGATATGAAGTGATTTATTTTAATCTTATGCTGCATTACAGTGTCTGTATTTTGCATAATGTAAGTGAAAAATTCATTAATAGAACAGAAAATATGATCAGGTGGTGCTTAATGACTTTAAAGGAAATGTAAATTATTGCCTCTCTGGCAGTGGAGGTGTGGAGGTTTGGAGGTTCTGCAAAGATTTTAGCATTGCATGCTCAGCATGTGAAAGATGGAAGTGCTGGATGGTGTCACTGTCAGGATGGTATTCCTCCAGGAAATCCCCCTACGTGAGAGCTGTCCCATTGACATGGTTTCCTTTGACTTCAGAAACTGTTAGAGATGCAAACTGGAGCACCCCTGCAGTGTTTGCTCTCTTTTGCCTTTATATCCCATTGGGGCCCAGATACTGCACTTGAAGAACACTGCCTCTGACCAAAAAAAATCCTCAAACCAGCACTGTAAACCTGCACTGGGCCATAATAAGTGGACTGCTGCACTTCAAACTTCTCAAAGACCCAGTAGAGCCTTAAATTGCTCTCACAGGAAGGTATCACATTGTTAGGGAGTATAAAATCCTGTTCCAGCTCTGGGCTGCTATGAGCAGGAAGCCTCAATGAATAGAGTGCTTTTACATCTGTGTCTGCACAGGGAGCAGGCTTCACCTGCTGCATTGTTCTAATCCTATCTAGCTGTCATACGAAGTGGCTGAGTCAGAGCAGACACCTAAACTGTCTTTCTCCAAGAACTGTGGGAGTAATATCTCAGCAAAATAAAGCATCTTCAATTATTAATGTTATTCATATACTAATTCTTCTATCATCCTTTTCCTTCCCAATTCTTCTTCCACTTGTAGGTTTCTTTTATGGTGGCAAGGATTAATTTAGCAGTGGGATAGAAGTGGTGCATGTGGAAAACAGGTGGCACCAATCGTTACCAACTGCTGTATGATGTGTGTGAAATTGAAGGTGTCATGGGAGCTAGCTGGCATGCTGGGAAGTACTTCTTATTTTAGTAATAAAATGGCTGTGACTTAAAAGGGATCATCTTCTGCGTGTACTAAGAAATGCTGACATGTGGCCAGGTCAGCACGGATAAGTCTAGTCACTACATTAATGGAAATAAACAGCATCATTGCCAAGCATGGAAGGAGTCTGTTTTTCTTTTAAGAAGCTTAAAAGATCAATCGTCCTACAAAGCATTTTAACAATGAAATAAACCAACTACATGAATATGTTCTGAGTACTAAAAAGCATGTATTAATACTTCTACACACAGTGACCGTGGAATACTGCCTAAAGTCTTGTTTTTTTACAGCATTTATTTCACAAATAAAGAGCAGTGGGATTTATAGAGAAGTAGATGCTTCTGTGGATTGATAGACTGCTTTTGTGAGTGTTAAGACTGAGAGAGCGGGGAGGAACTGTTGATGAATTGGGGCAGTGTTTAAAGGCAGTAAGGCTGTGAAACTGGCTGTACACAGTAGTACTTTTCAGTAACAAGCTGAGCGTTACAGGAGATTGTAGGATTGAAACTAAACCAAGAGTATGTAGACTTCATTTTTTATTTTTTGCCATTCTCCTTTCATGGAGTTTAATTTTGGAAGAGTAGCTACTCAAAAGTCAATGATTACTCCTGGCTATAAATGCTATGTAACCAGTGGCATCATCAAAACCGTAGGCTGCAAACTGGACATATTTTAACAAGGCTTCTAATCTGTGTTTGTGCCAACACTGAGTCCCATGCTGCTTTTGAAACAGGTCATAGAAGACATGCTGGCATCTGTAGGGCTTAGCAATGCAAGTCAGCTGTAGTATGCTGGGGTGAGGGAAGTTACTGTTGTATGGAGTAAATTTTCCTGGTTGAAGAGGTAAATGCAGCAGTTAACACTGAACAGGTGAAGCTGTAAGGTAGGAATACTTAAATGTCAGTGTGTTAATAACCATGCTGAATTATGACATGACAACTGATGTAAAAATTTTTAAATAAGGTGAAAGGAAAGATCATTTGAAGTGGAGCTATTATTTAAAAGTACTTCTAAAGTGATAAAGTCATGATCCATCAAAGAAAGATCATTAAAGAGGAGAATAGTGAAAGTTATACTTCAAATGTAATTCTATATTATTCAGTATAATGATTCATGCTTTATGCTGTATTATGCTGAGCTTGAAGCATGGTTAGAGAAACTTTTGATTCTGATATGTTGAATGGATCCAGTCTTGAGAGATGAGTACAAAGAGGGTGTGTGTAGCCAGGTGACTTCAGGTTTTATGGGATAATCTACTGCAGTTACTTTGAAGAGAAGCTACAACACAACTTATTTTGCTATCTGGTAGCATATGCCATTCTTACTTGCAGGGTTAAAAGGATTGGTGATAGGAGTGAGAAGGAATAGCTCACATCTCAAGTGTTATTTCACTTAATCAACTATTTTTCCTAAAATACCCCTATTCATTAAAAGCAAATGAAGATCCAGTAATAAAACTTGATCCTTGCTTACATAAATTTATTCTGACACAACCTTTAATAAATTGGAAGGAGAAAGTGCCAAAAAACCTCAGTTGTGCACATCTCTAGTATACGATACTGATATACTTTGACACCTGCACATTTTAGTTTGCATCAAAGGTCACTTTAAACTGGGGGGAAAAGTGAGTTTAGCGTAAAGTCAGCAAATCTACTTTAACTTTTTGCAATAAAAATGCTGCTTAAATTAAGAAACTTTTCCTTAAACTATTATGCAGTAAGTTATGTGCTCTGGACAAAGTACTGAAAAATGCTGTTTGAGGGAATATTCTTCTATTGGGTTGCTCTACCCAGTTTGACCTCAGGATAATTGTCCTGTTGGTGTCAATAGGTTAATGACTATTGTAAGGCCATTCAGCCACTATTTCAATTGAAGCCTTATATCCATGTTTAAAAGCTTGTTTAAATACCAAACATGCAAAGAAGAATGTCTTAGTGGGGCTTTTGGCCCACCATAATGAAAATAAGTTGCATAATTCATTAGTAATTTTTAGGTTTGTGGCACTAGGAAAACAAGCAGGTTCATATGACTCTTGGTTGGTTTTACTGACTTTACATAAGGGAGAGTAAAAAGTGTTGACTCTGTGTTTTATTATGGTAGTAGCACTTGTGGTTTATTGGCCAACCTGAAACTGCATTTACTATGGAGAGAGTTTGAAGTTTTTATCTGAATCCACAAATTCTTCTCTACTTAAAACAAATGTTTAAATGGCCAATGAAGATGATTTCTGGTAAAACAGATGTACTGAAGTTTCTAAGATTTCTCCTGTAGTTTAAGAGAAGACCATGTGCTGGGGAATGTAGGAAAGCTAAACAGAAAACCGTATTCATGTTGCTTGAAATAATGTTGTCTTTTAATTTCTCATTGTAATTTGATTCTTTGAGCATCACGTGAACTAGGATGCTGGTCCTGCAAACATCCTTTGTAACTTAATTATAGATGTGTGCTGATGTTGGATGATGATATCATATTATGTATGCAGAATGGCAAGGAAATTTAACATCTGAGAAAGACAAAAGCACAAAAATAAATAAATAAAATTGAAAACATGTGGATATTCTGTTAATATTCTGTTAATAGTTATTCTTTATTGCCAAGTCTCTAGTAGATAATTTTGACTAATGTGTTAGGGCAGATTACATTTAACTTTCACTGAAGGAAGGGAACTTGAATATGTCTTTTGGAAAGAAGTAGGGAGAAACAACAAGGCTTATGTGTACATGAAAATGTGTATCTAATGATAATCCATGGAGCCTACAAAATAAGATAATGCTTCTATTATGTTTATTGTACTGTATCTTCTAACAGGTCAAGAAAAGACCCGGATCCCATAAGAGTTTCTAGAAATCTTAATATCATGAAATCAAAGCAGAAAATTGCTCTGTGGAAAACACATGACCTGGGGAATAGACTCCATTCCCCTTAATCTCTGATTACATGTGGAAAATCACATACAGCTACAGACACCATTGAAAACCCCTGAACTTGTTTGAATATTTTTTTCTTGTCACCCTAATGGTTAATCAGAAGTGCTACCTATAATTGAGAAACATAATTTTCCTTAAGCAAAATAAATACGATGTTCAGAAAAGATATGGGGTTTAATTCTCCTTGTCAGCTCTCTGTGCTTATCTCTGAGAAGAGATGAGTGAAGTCTCTTGTGGGATGAACTATTTTACTGTTGCTTCTCAGATTTCCTCTCAAGTCCCAAAGTATTTGACTCTAGATTGTGTAGTCTATTACATTATATGGCAGGGACTTCTGATATAAAGGAGGGTGACTGGGTTCAAAGACAACACTGCAAATGGTTCTCAGCTTCCAGCAGCTGAGGTCTGTAAATACAAATTCTGTTCTACAAATTTCTGGGCACAGACTGCTTTGAGCTTTTCCTCCAGCACTGCCATCTCGTTATTCTGTCCTGGAGCCTCCTTGCTGCCTGGAGGAGAGCTGCAAACTTCAGCTTCCACCTCAGACCTCCCAGAGGAGGCTCAGTGGTTGTCTTTTTGTGCCCTGAGTCTCTGATTATCCCAAAGCAATAGGATTAGGCAGTTGCTGTTGGCATGGCATTGGCTTTCACTGTGGACTGCACCAAGGTCCTGACAGGCCCTTCATTTATCCAGTGGAAGGGCTAATCTGCCTTTCATGAGATAGCCAAAGAAGTATGTATTAAGAAAAATACTCTTTCCAACTTGATATACCTACTGGTTGAATTTGAAGTAACCTCTCCACAGTGCTGCTATAAGTAGGAGAGAAGGCAGGAGGATAGTTCAGTTTCCAGTCTTTTCAGGTATTGAATCTTCCTACTTCTTAGAAGGCTGAAGAAGGCTTTTTGAGAAAGGTGCTCCTGAAGTTCCTCATTCAGAGCCCTTCCATCCCTCTAAGCTACTAACAGAGTCCTCGTGCTTTCTTCCATGCACAGTATTCATTTTTTACTCAGTTAAATGAGTAGCTACTGAGGGGAATACAGCTTATTTTTTGCATTCTGTTGATCACTGAGTATTTAGTTAGATTAACAGCGTCTCTTCCACAATACCTTTGATTCCATTGTTTGAGTCATCTTCCTATTAAAAATGAAGGGAAAGTTGCACCAGTGGCAGGAGTCAAGGTGCTGTTTAATAAGTTATCTGGTTGCAGAGCTGAAATCCAGGCTCCTGTGTCCTCTGTGAGTTTATGAAGCATGGAAGGTCTCTGAGTGAATAGAGCCCAAAGCCTTTACATGTTAAACACATTAAATGTTTCCAGTTAATTTCATCTGACATCAATCAAAGCTCCACTAAAATTACTCTTGGGGAAGCTGGCGAGGAGGGAGGGGAACGGCAATAGTTCTTAGTTGATTTGCTGTCCTTTACATTAAGAAAAATTGCTGAGCACTTTTAGGAGCAGGGGAAGATGTATTAAAAAAAACAAAACCAAACAGAGTCTTTCAGGAAACTCTGCTGCCTCCCTGTCTTTCCTTGGGAAAGAGTAGGAGAACAGGAAGAATTCTCTTGACAGACCTATAACAGGAAGGGTTTTTAAAAACTCTTGCTGTTTTTTTTTTTTTTCCCCTAGGTAGACTCAAATTCTCCTTGTGAACTGACTAACATCTTCAATCTGAAGAACTGTTAAAGTGAACAGTCCCTTGTTGTTGAAGTAAATGGCAGCAAGTTCACTCATTCAGAAAACAACCAAATCAAGGTGCTCAGAGTACCAAGAGCTGTCACACTACTGGTTGGGCACTGAGGAGGAAGATATCATTCTTTTTATAAGGACTGAGGAATTCTAGAATGGTTGTGTTGGAGGAGACCTTAAAGGCAATTCAGTTCCAACCCTCTATCACAGTCTGCTTATCACCTACCAGATCACACTGCTCCATCCAGCCTATCCTTGAGCATCTTTAGCTTTGTGTCAGGCCCTCACCACTCTGAGTTTAAGAAAACAAAATTTCTTTCTAACATCTATTCCAACCCTCTTTTAGTTTAAAGCTATTCCTCCATCACTATTTGCCTGCATAAAAAGTTGGCTGTCAATTAATTTTTGGTAGTTTATGTGGAACAAACACAACAATAATTTAGGTGTTTGGAAAATGTTTGACCTATGGCATCAGATGGGAAACAAAACTTCTGACGTGTCTACATAGTGAAAATAACACTGAAGGGTGTTGTGGAGGTCAGCTTTTTATGCATCTGTGGGAGCTATAATTGTGAGTTACACCAGCTTCCCTATCTGATCACCTTCAGAGAATGAATCTAGACTTTCTAGTGGTCTGTGGAGAGAGATATTTCCTCTATGGCCACAACTTCATGAATTTTGATAGTTTCCCAGTTCTCTTATGTTTCTAGATGAAATGTTGCTTTGCCCATGAAAATCTCCTTCAAGCTCATCAACCAAGTTAGCCTGCTGTGTTTTTTTTTTTCTTTTATTCCATGGTCTTCTTGTGTTTCTTTTCTGTAATCAGATGTGATGCCCTATGCTGTTTAACCTATCTTGTATCCCTTCACTTTTAAATCTCTCCCTTAAGAGAAGGGGCTAGTGCAGGGAGACTGGATTTTAGTACCAAGAGAAGAAAACATATGCTGCAAGAAGAGACCTGAGGGCAAAGGTTCAGCTCCTTGCTCTGTTTGCTGACTCATGTTTCTTCCCACTGTTTCCCCAGTCAGATTACTCCCTTATGTTTGTCTCTACAGGTGCCAGTTTGCACTTGACTGTGCCTATATATGATCTGTGTACTGCATTCACTGGGGCTGACAGCCATCCTGTCTTGTTGATGCCTCATAGATCATTTTTAAGTGTTAAATGAGGTATGTAATTCTATTATGATTATTCCTGCCTTCCCTCATTTTTTTTCCCCCCTTGAATTAAAAATTGTTTAACAACTTTAATCAAACTCAACCAAGCTCTTGACTAAACTAGGAAATGTTGAGAACATCTCATTGCATTTCGATTTAGTGTATTTTAATGGGAAGTAGGAGGTACAGATGCTATTGAAAAGCACGAATAAGCCCTGAGAGACTTGGCAGAATACTAACATGAGAATGAAAGAGTTGAATACACAATTCTGTAATCTATGCATTGCCAGAAGCAATGGCCATGTGCCATAAGCAATCGTGTGCAGCCAAATTCTATCAGCTATGCTAACTGCTATAAGTTATCCTATTTACTGTCATCATTGACCCTTATAAAAAAAAATAAAATAAAATTGGGAGACTGCAAGGTTTGGAGTTCAAATTGCCGATATTTCTTGCCCTGTATGTTGCTTTTTCAATGTGATTATGTAGCCGAGTGCTGAGTTGCTCTTAGATATACTAGAGAATTCATTTGAGAGGGAATTGTTGCCCAGTAATTCTAGAGGAAAACATCAGCTCACTGATCAGCACTAAGAGAGGGGTCATGTATAGGAATATGTAATGCACAGTCAGAAATAACTGGAAGCTTCTAAGGAGCTATGAAGACTAAGCAAAACTAACTACTTTTCCTTTCAAGAGAACTGCTGACACTGTTAATCTTGAAGAGTAAACCAATGTCACCTGAGTCAGCTCATAAATGTTTGAAAAGCAGGAAGCTTTCTAGTTATTAAACTGAGGCTATAATATTAGGCGTTTGTAAAAGGAAAAAGAAATCCTCTGTGGTAAAGAGAGGAGGCAGCTTAATGTTAATCCTGCTAAAAGTTAGACTAGAACTGTGTTAGAGTGTGGCAGAACATATGCTAATACAGCCAAGATGAACAGCAGTTTGACATTGTTGTGAATTACTGGAGGATCTGTGGCATTAACAGTCCTTGAACGATCAAATGATCAGTAGGTCAGCAGTATGACTTGAAGAGAAGCTGGGAAAGGTAATATAAATGGGTAGTACCTAGCTGGAGGTAGTAGATTGAGGAACTGTTTAGAAGAATGTACCTTGAGAGTGGTGATCAATGGCTCCATGTTTGGATGGGGATCAGTGACAAGTGTTGCCCCTTGGGGTCAGTAATGGGATCTGTGCTCTTTAACAGCATTGTCAGTGATGTTAACAGTGGGATCAAGTGCACACTTAGCAGGTTTACAAATGACACTGAGCTGTGTAATGGGGTTGGGATGCCATCCAGGGAGACTTAGAAAAGCTTGAACAGTGGGCCTGGAAGAACCTCATGAGGTTCAACAAATTCAAGTGTGGGATGTACCTGGGTCATGGCAACCCCTACTATCAGTATTGTCACCATGCATTTAGTAATCTCTACCTCAACACCATTGTCATGTGGAAAAGTCTGCAGGGCTCCTTTCTTTGTGTAGGCGATGTTGTGACTGACTGAGAACAAGGAGAGAATGTTATGGCCACACTGTGTCCTCACAGTCTGCTCTTAAAAGGGTGATTTGGTAAGGATTCAATCCTCTCCTGAATGTATGTCCTATCCAAGGCTATACTGCCCTAACAAATTGTTAGCAATTAAATGAATAATGTATTGTCTCACTAGCACTACAGTAATCATTTCCAAAGGACTGGGTCAGCCAGGGACTAATGCCTGGTCCTCGGAGTACTTCCTGGTAAGCAAGGGAGGACGATAAGTAGCAGCCCCAGGAACAGATCAGAGAACGAGTTATAATTTTACAGTCAGCTTCCTCACTGTGTTTCTGCCTCAGTGATCAGTTATGGCCAGTGTTCCAATGCAGCATACTCCATTTTGAGCTGCAATGTATTGAGTGTATCCTATGGAAATTGATGGAAAAATGATGTTTTTTTTTATTTTTTATCCTACAAGCTTTTAAGAAAGAGACTGGCTAAATAACTAAAAACAACTAGATGGTAAATAAAAGCAACATGTGCATTTATACTGTCTTGGCAAAAACAAGGGAGAACTTTCTTGCTCTTATAAAAGGTTGGCATTTCCAGGTGGTTTTGTTTACTTCAGTTTGTCACATCTGTGTTTGGAGTGACTGCAGTGGCAGCAAGGCTGACCATCCTGATGGGCCATTGTTATTCAGCAAGCCTTCAGTCTGCCTTTCTGTCTTCTAGTAAATGTCTTAATAAGCGAAAGTATTCTTGTTGCCAAGACTCAAAGCATGTTTGCTTTGTATATTGAGCCATAGTCCTTATGTGCTGATCTGCTGTTCTGGCTCATCTCATTTAAATTGCATCTGAGCTCAGCTTATTCAGAAGGAAAATGAGTTCTGACAATTGGCATCTCTTCTTCATTATTGTGATTGGTATAAATCTAAAATTTATGCTTTGAATCTCAGCAAAAGTTTTGGACTTGAGCTGCCTCGTCTTTTCCATCTAATAGAAAGTATTTTAAGTGAGAATTAAAAGAATTACCTTTTTTTTCTGTTTAGCTTTGACTTTCTTTCTCCATTCAAAATAGTGCTAAATAATCTGTTTGTGCAGTCTGAGTTAAGCTGCTGAATATACTTGTCACTTAATAGAAGTGAGAAAATGTGCAAGAAGACAGGGTTTCTGAGTACTAAATGGGCCATGTGATAGGAAATAGGGGGGAAAAGTTGAAGGGGAAAGAATTAAAACTGTAGAAGAAAGTAGGAAAGACGTGGAGAGAACCTTTGTAAGTACTATGGATGTATGGGAGGAAGAAGGGAAAGGGTATTTTTAGCACCTTTTTGTTTCTCCAGATTTCAGTGTCTGACCCTGGTAGTTTGGAAGAAGTACCAGGAACTGCACTCATTGAACATCTGTGTGCACAATATCTGTAAATTGAAGTTAAAGCTGTGTTGATCCCTTTGTTCTGATAGCAGTATTTCTCAGCACGACATTTAAAGGCATCTAATTACACCAAATAAGAACAGCTTCCAGTAAGAATCTTTTGCATTTATTTTAAAGATGTTTCTAAAGGAAATTGGAAACTTAATGAGATAGAAAAATTCTCCATGTATTATTTAAAGCCTACTCCTCTGCCATCATAACAGTTCACAATACCCATCTGTTCTGCAGTGTGCAAGTTTTACTCTGAATGCAACATGAGCTGCTCTGGTGCATTCATTAACCTAACGAAAGATACTTCTTTAGAAACTACCCCCTGGTGTAAAGAACAAGAAGAAAACCAGAACTTCTGTTTTATTTTTATATATCCCATTGTTATACAAGCACTGCATTGACACAGGTTTGAGTTAAATTGACTAAGATCATTCATGCATGGAAAAAGCAACACGTGCTCGTTCTTATTTTCCAGCAGATCAATAGAAGGGCACAATTCCTGTGTAAGTAGAAAAAGGACTGACAGCACTGTTAGTGCTAGGAATAAGCAAGGAAGATTGGGATCTTAATACTATCTGTAGTGTTACACACAGTCTAGCGTTAAATATTTAGATACCTTTAATTGGTGCTTTCACTGGAAGCTTTGAACTTAGGAGGGATTAATTTAAAGCATATTCTTTATAGCTTGAAGTTCCTTGAAAATTGTAGTAGGATTATTTGAAGGAACCACTGCTGGGACGGAATAAGGGACCAGAACTTGGTAGCTCACTGGCTTTTGCATGCTCATAAAGCATCATTGCTTCTGATGGACTTTGGCTTAAGCTTTAAATTCATCTGAAACAAGTTTTTATGTGGATTAGAATAAATGCAATTTAGGACTCTTGCAGCAGAAAACCACGTAACTTAAGTAGGAAAGACTCTTGGGATCATTCCTTTGTTTAGTGTGTAAGCTCAGGTAGAAGTGGGATACAGCTTGAGATGTTTCTGTAATGATGAGAACAGTCATTATAAAGCTGAAGTTCCTAGGATAAATATCTTGTGATGGAGGCCTATGGAGGGTACAGCCTGTATTGAAGGATAGACATCATGGAAAGGTCCTCTTGAATTTGTACCTAGAAGGCCACATCCACTCTTGCTTCAGGTGCATGCTGTGGATCAGTCTAAAGGACTGCAGGTCCTGAATCCTTCACTCAGGTGGCTGATTTTTCATCCAGAAATGCTGGCACTCTGCCTGATAACTCACTGGTGATTTAGTCAGGGCAGGTGCTCTTGTTTGAAAGTGGTTCCTGAGAATGGCTCCTGCCATTCTGTTGGACACTGCTAGATAGAGAGCTGGCTCTATTTTCTCTAAAAACAAAGGCTGTTTGATATTTTTCTTAATGTTTCTGTGTATTACAAATAAAATCATAACTGATGACTGTAAGGATCTGTGTTTTTTTGAACTTCTCAGAGGGGCAAGGAAATTTCTTTTTCCTGAAAGTGGACTTCAGTGCCCTAGAACTAGGTTCTAAAGTTACAGTAAAATGATGTATATCCTGTGCCTGTATCTTGTCTCTAGCCAGCTATTCAACTGGGGACCTTTACAAAAGATGCTGTTTCTCCCTGTGTGCTGCAAGGACCCTTGGCTTAAAATCATCTCACATTTCGGGAGCAGTGACAGCAGATGTGAATGCAATGACTATCTAATAGAATATGTATGAATGTGTGTGACAAATCCTTGAATGCATCCTGTGTTGATGAGTTATAATAGAAGAAATACAGTTCTGGCTCTGATGCGAGAGGTCATACAGATTTCATTTTACAATCATAGTGAAGACTGAGAAACAAAATGGCTGCAGAACAGCCACCTGCATAAAGGCAACTTTACTTTCCACATTATATGTATAATGAACTGAATTAACGTCAAGGGTAGTGGACAGGCAAGACAGTGGCTGCTGGTACAGCAGTGGCAGGGAAGGAGGCCTTGTCTCCTCACAGAATGAGAACTGTTGGCATCACAATGCCAGAACTCCACACAGCTGTGGTCTGGGGTCAGACGCAGCCTGCGATGGAGTGGAGAAGGGAAAGGAAGAGCAGGCTCCATACTGTGCAGTAGCCCAGGGGACTGTCAACTTCCTCTTAGTACAGGTATCATAAATCATTGCCTTTGACAGAAGTTTTGCCAGAGATGATGTGTGCAGGTGTCAGTGCCTCTGGTTGTGGGTGCTCAGTGTAAGTGCTACCCTGGTGAAGGGAATGCTGCGTGGGGCACCAGGATGTGGTGGGCCTGGTGCCATGGCAGGCTGCAGGGTTGTGGTATGGTGAAAAGCTGTTCAGCTTGTACAGGTTGCATCAGATCAGGAGCAGCGTGGCTCACTGACTTACCAGTGGTACATAATATACAATCAGTGATCTAAATACTCAGGATCAGTATATGGGCTCTCAGATATGGGTTTCTCTTGCTCATGTATCCATCACATGTGAGCCGTGGGGCTGTGGCTTAGTGTGTGCCTGTGCTCCCTGCAGCATGCTCACCCCATGCAGGGGAGGGGGTGTCCCACTAGTTCATCTGAACACCTGAGCTGAGGGTCTGTAATGTGAGCAGGACAGATGGATTTGGTGTTCCCTTGGAACGCTGACTCTTAATTCCTTTACCAGCCCCTCTGTGACACATCATTCTTTACTCACGTGGTGCTTTTTACTACCTCTCAATTTACCAAGATTAATGCTGGAAAGTTCAACTTTGTGCAGCCTGTTAGTGAGACAAATTTTTCATTAGTCAACCATCAAATTATACTGAATAATTGCGTACTGTGGCGGTGATTTTAATTAGAGATAACCCATTCACTGATGCAAACTAAACAGATCTTAAAATTAAAAGGTCAGAATCTCAACTGGTATTTAAAAAAAATAAAAGATTAATGTAGTTCTACAGAAGGCAACATAGCTAACGTCAATGGAGCAGTACTAGCTCATGCCAGACAAGTCCATGGCACAAGGACTCCCATTTGGCTGTGTTGTAAAGCTCACATAGTGGTTAAACTTCATCAGGCAAACTGGAATTAAAATATCTATCCTAGAGTGGTAGACAAAAAGCTACTGGCCACAGCTTAGAGAACATGCTTAAATGTGACTGTGGTGTGTTACTCTGCAAGCTGTCAGGTTGTCTTTGTCCCCTTACTCTGTCCAGCTTCTATAGGTTCAGAGCATTTTTTTTCTGCACAGGAGCAATGTTTGTCCTTATCCTGCTTAAATCAACAGAATTTGCTGCGGGTTTCAATGATTCAGGCAGTGTCACTGTTACACCTGTTGGGATGGTGGCTTGTTCCACAAAGAGCTGTTTGCAAAATAATAACGCTATTTAGGGATTTAAGCATGTAAATAAGGATAACAATGATTTAGCTCAGTTTTGTCGATCTTAGCACCTGCCAAGCCTGCAGAACAAAGAACACTTGCTTCAAGTACCAGATCCTGCTGGTAGATATTAGCTGTAAATCATTACCCACGGAAGGCTATATCTGATCCCAACTCCTTTCCTTTGGCTTGTGTTTCTCAAATAGAGAATCCATCTTTGGAGGAGTTTCTACAGCAAACAGTACCCTGCCTGCTGTGTTTTTGATTGCTTTTTGTGAAAATGCAAGAACCAATATTTGTTGCCTTGAGAGGGCAGGCCTTTTCCACTGGTGGAGAATTTTGGTGGCTCTGAGCCTGGTCCTTCTGGTAGTTTTGAAGGAATTTGGATTAGGTCTCCATCCTACCACTGCAAATAAAGAGAATAAAATATTGCTTCTCCTTTGATATTTTACTGTCTTGACAGGAATGTTCTCTTTGATAAAGAAGTATGAGGCTGAGTTTCATCTCTGACCCTCCCAGTTGTTTCTTCTAGTGGAGTATCTCTAATAAATGCTTTTAAAGCAGAGCATCCTTGGACTTTTCTGAAACTTTTGCTGACAGCTTAATGTTTATATAATGACACCAGAATTTCTTGGGAACAAATATTGAGTGTTAAAACAGCATTCAACGTTGTTGAAATCTTGTACAAAACAAAATACAACTTCCTTTCTGTATTCCTTTGTTATACTTTGTAGTACAAAATCAATGCATGTTTGTGAGTTGACATCAATGTGAGAGAAAGCAAAGGCAGCTGTTGTGGGCTATGCACAGCTTTGGGTGAGTCACAGTTATTCCAGGACAGCACTTGAGCATCTGCTTGGTCTATGGGATTGAAACTTGTCTTATCCTTTTTCTCAAGTATGTGGTGAAGTACTTTACTAAATGAGATTTATTAGCAATCCTTTCATCTGCTTTTTATTGTCATGTGGCTTTACTACAGGGCTTAATTAAAACAGTGAGACTGTTAAGCGTATTACAATGGCAAGGTTTAGATGTCTGCATGTGGAAAAGCACTTTGATGCTTTTCCATGTCCTGAACATCCTCTGAATTTTCAAAGCCTTATATTCTGCTTTCACAGCAGTGTATGCGTATGCTGTATCCTTTCTCAATTGCAACAAAAACACAAATTTTACAGGACAAAATCTGGTATAAATAGAAGTATCCCAGTCTGGCTGAAACAAATGAAATCACATTGCTGTTTCACCTGCTGATAATTCAAAGAAGTGTGTATTTTCTTATCTGTATTAAAGCTTTGATTAAGACAGCGAAATAAGCGGACTGTAACATTTTGTTCTGATTATATTTTAAAAGCATAATCATACTCAGATTGGAATATCTGTGTATGAATTCACACCAAATAGGTAATTAATCTCAGTCCTCTAAATATTTCACATCTCCTTGTCCTTGAGAATTTACTGATGGCACATAAACTATTTACATCTTTTCTGAATAATTTATCCTGTCCTTCCATTATGCCAAATGAATTTATAATCTTGGATAATGAAGCATTCCTGAGTGAAAGTTAATATAGAGCTGCATCTCCTTCTAAGTAGAAGCCTGTGAAAATACTTTATTTTTTTCCATGGAGCTTTATAAATTCTTTAAGTATTCTTATTCTAGCAATTCTAGTTTGATTTTGCACTGCTTTGGCTCATATAAAGCAAGGTAATTCCATGTTTTATACATATATATATGTATATGAAAAAGCCATTTCTGGTTTATTTATTATTTTTTCCTGGGCTTATGTCAGAATTAAGCCCAGAATATTTAAGTGTATCGCAGACATGTAAATCTTCATTCTATACCAGTGTTAGCCTTCATTTCATGACATTTAATTAAGAAAGGTCATTTTTCTTTTCTTCAGTATGCTGGTAAATATTAAGCTGTTTCCCTTATGTACAATTTCTTCTGCACAAAGGCATTGCCATCAGCCCAGTTAAGGTCACTTGAGCTAATTCTGTGCTGAAGGAAAAAAAAAAAGGTCAGAGTAGATTTCCTAGAATTATACTGTCTCATGCAGATGCAGGTTGGGCTTTGTGACTGTGCTGGATGACTTAAGGGAATTCAAATACCCGTGTATGTCTATCTAGGAGGGAAAAATGTGTGTAATAACTTCCATAAATGACTGGAAGCCACAAAACAAGCAACCTGCTTTTGTTACGTATATTATTGTTTGCAGCAGTTTGATAAGGTTATGAGAAAAATATTCTACTAATTTTATATTACTTCTAATAAAACTATATAATAGGATATTGGGTATACATATATGAATTTTACTCTGTATATGCTAGTAGGAATGACTGGGGCCTGGTGATATTACATCTAAGCAATGAAAGCAGATCTTTCTTTCTTTCCTTCTTTCCTTTCTTTCCTGAATGGAAGTTCCCCTCAGTTTGTTGGACAGCAAAGATTGCCCTCTGTTCTTTGTACTTTCCCTTATTTTTGTTAGGTGTGCAGTGTGCTCCTTTTGCCTTCCTCCAAGTAATGAAGACATTTGACTTTTTGGTCATAGCAGGAAATGAGTGCTGTGCTGCCTTGCTTTCAGACTCTCCCATATGAGATAAGGGTTCAGGTACATCCCATGTGGCTGTTTGACAAACCTGACCTGATTCAAGTCAAAACTAGTAAACAACTCACAGGTTCAGAAACACACCTTCCAAAAGTCCTGGTTTCTATTTCTTCCTTTTTCTCCCTTAACTGAAAGCAGTGTACAAGCTGCTTTCTATTCCGTTGCCCTTTTACATTTGCTTGTATCCAATGTTGAAGTCAACAGAAGGCTACCTTCTCCCTTTTTCTCTGTTGATAATAACATCATGCATTGATGTCCAGCACTTGATGAAAACATAGAATGCTATAAGTTAAAAAATAATAATAATAGACTTTTGCAACAGATGGTCAAATACTGAACTCCTTGAATTCATTGCATAGTTTTTTCCTCGCTCACCACTGAGTTTCTGGAATGCTGTTATTTTTCACTTAACTACAAAAACTGGCAGAAATGAGAAATGTAATGTAAAAGTAATTAAGCCAAATAGAAACCTACATATCTAGTAGCTGAAGGAAACTATCACAAGAGGGAAATGCTGAATGGGAAAGAGAGCTGATGCCCCACAGAAGAGCAGCTGTCCCACTGGAGCAGTGTTTCTGTGCCTGGACTCTTTCAGAGCTGCTAGTAGTAGGCTGGTTAGTTGGGTGAAGCATCCAATAAGTGACTTAGAAGTTGGTGGTAAGGCTAAGCAAATGATTGCTGCTTTTTAGCACTCAAATTTGGCTTCCTGGGCAACTTAGAGAAGAAAAAATTGTTTTTCTCCACTTCTGAAGCTTTTTCACAATTGCTTGTCCTAAATGGGAGGAAATTACTGGCTGTTTAATGATTCTGCAACGTGTTAGTTTAACAATGTTATTTCAGGGGTATAAATTGGCAGATGGATAGAATGGAAGATAAAATGAAAGCTGCTTCTGTCAAGAAAAGAGTATCCAGCAGGTTTTACATTTTGGTATCATTTATTGTCAAAAAGCCATTTTGAATAGATCATGAAGATTTTTCTGTGTTGCAAAATCACTTCACTTATCTAATACTGAAAATGCACCTGTGCAGTTTGTTCTTCTGGGTGAATCTCAGTCCTGCAAGAAAAGGTTTTTGCTGGAAGCTGTAGATGCCCTGGGCCATAAGTGTACTTTGCTATTTTCCATGAAATTTAAGATTGCAGTCAGCTGTCAGACTTCTGTTTCCTATTTTACCAGAAGACATAATTCATTCTGTGAGCTGACTTAAAAATGGAATTTCAGCAAAACTGGACAACTTGGATTTGAGGACATACGTTTTTCCTTTTGAAAAGGTCACTCTGTGCCGAGAACAAAATCTGCTTTCTGTTCTTGTTCTTCTATGGCTTTGGAAAGTGACATATTCCACAGAACTGGTGGGAATAGGGTGAAGAGATGCATGTGACTAATAGTCATGATAATTATACTCCCTGTGAGTGAACCTCCTGATAAAAGTGTTTCCTGTGTACCTGTTATTTCCACTTGCTCTGTGGACCAGTGTATTCATTAATTTACTATTAATATGCACCATGAATAAGCCCAGGTGCTCTGAGTGCTTTAGGGCCAGTGAAAGGGGCAGACTGACCCTGACTCAGAGCTTAAGGTTTTTAAGAGAAAACAGGTCGACTATGTTTGTTATCTTTTGTTATGCTGCTGAAATGGTCTCTCTTACTTTTGCCTACATTAATGGTAAAAGAGAACAAAAGTTTTCAGCATACCTGCATCATAACTGAATTTGAAGGGGCTTAAACAGGTGGCAGCTCTTTTTGTGGCTAACAGTAGGAACAGGCGGGTAGAATTGATGGTGATGTGAAAAGAAATGATTTTTCTTGCTGTCTGGGCCATGAGGATCCTTTAGATGTAAAGGATTTCTGAAGAGAACAGAAACTTTGAACCTTGTTAGGTCATCTCATATTGATGATGGTAAGCATTTGTTGGTATGAATGATGGGGTAAAGGCAACTTGCAGCACACCTTGCTCATTGACTGGCACTTCAGAGCTGCCATATGGTAGCATCTTCAAGTTTTCCTGGGCCTATAGTAATCTACAGCTGCTATGGCTGCAGTGTGGTGGCTGTGGGTTCAGTGGGGCTGGGGAGCCAGGGCATGCATGCCACTTCCCATGAGTAAGGTGAGCATCACAGCGTGGTCCCAATGGTAGGGAACACAGCTCAAATACAGCCTTGGTGCAGAGAGAGGGGGGCCTACAAGCAGGGTTTTGTGAGGCCTTCTGCCTTCCACCAACACTTTGTGGAAGCCCCTGGGGTGGCCAGAACTTCTCCTATAGCTCTTCTTGTAGGGCTGTCCTTGGGCATTTCTGGTAGGGTCACCTGGACATTTGCCATTATTTATGCCCTTAATAAAAATAAAACAACAATGCACACCATTAATTACAACTTGTTCCTCTGTGAATAAAGCAGCCAGTCTGGTGATACACAATAAAAATAACTGAAAAAGTCAGAGTTCTAAAGTAATTTTTACAAAGGCAAGAGATCAAGTGATACAGTCTTTCTAGCCACTTCAATAAATACAGGGTGGTGATTAGCAAATAAAACCAAGTAATTGTAGTTTTCTGCTCTACTCGGTATAATTTATTAAGTATCTATGTCAATCAGAGTTATATTTAGATTGACATTGTAGGGATATGCAAAGCCTATTTGTTTCTGAATAAATATTTCAAGAGTTTATATAAGCAGTAATGTCCAAATCTCAGATTTTTCTTGAAAAATTAAGATTCATTATTGATAATGGCCTGATATGAACTTATTCATCTGGTCATCCAGGATGGTCTAAGTATTAATAGTTCTATCCATAGGACACAGAAACAGAACCAAAAACTTAATATATATATATATATATATTTCCCAATAAACGTTGAAGTAGTACTGAAGCATCTAATGCATGGAGTTTGTCTAGGGTTATTCATTTTCTTTAACTGTTTTGGAAAGGAAAGTATCAAAAAATAGATGCATGAAAATGCATCATTTAATTAAGAAGCATATTGCATGCAAAACTTGGCTTTGAGTAAATTATGTCAAGTAGGTCACTCTCATCATTAACTTGGATTTTCTTCAGCTGCTTTGAAGTCTTTGTCAAAATGTTAGGAGCTTTGTAACAAATGAAGGACATGCAAGTTTTCTATTGCAGAATTGTTAGGTTTTTATTTCTCCCTGAACAGTATCACATGGGAACACCTCATTTTTTGGTTCTAATTATATAAAAGTACCAAATTAAGTCTATTTAGTGTTCTGGATGAGCTACATGCCAGGTTTCCAAAGCTCTCAAGTACTCTGGATGGTCAGTTCCTGTTGAAATTAACATTCATTGCTCCTCATCTACTGTTGAAATCCAGGACTCATCTCTGAAGCTGTCCTATGGGTGCTCTCTCCAGTTTCCTATATTTCTGTTTCTTTCCTGAGTATCAGTTGAGTCTCGGCTAGATGCAGTGTTGTGCAGATTCCATTTGTTTCCCCCCTCTGATCTTTAATCTCTTCCTCAGGACTCCACTTTTTCCATGACTACATTCCCATTCCCCTTCAGGAAGGAGTGATACAAATTCAGTTCTTATCTTTGAGCAGAGTACAGAGCAATAAAAAACCTTTTAACTGCTTTTTAAGCTCTACCTTTATCAGCCCAGCTCCCTTTGGTGGCCTACGCTTCACCTGAAAAGCGCACAAAACCACATGGGAAGAATGAAGTAACTTGTGATATTTCTGTAATACTTCTAATTTCTAACTCTAATAAAAGCTAACTTTAAATACCTCTGAATTATAATTATTTTCCCTGAATTTAATTACAGAGAGGGTGTGTATAGGGAAAGAGATGTGTATCTAGTTTAATTTGATTTTGCCATAGCTTCACATTGTCTTTTCTGTTTTTTGAGTCATAGATGGAGGATCATTAGTCCAGAAGTTGTATATCTGTCCTTCTACTACTCTGCCGCATACCCGCGTGTCTATAAAATCAGAAAACAGCTTGCTTACTTATGGGCCCTTGAGGTGCTATTTTATCATTGAAAGTTGAAATTACTTGTCATTTTTAGCAGCGTTTAATTGTGTTGTTCCCAAATGACTTGTGTTTAAAATGAGACCATTTTTATTTTTATTTATTTATTTATTTACTTTTTTGACCTAAATTATACCTTTTCAGCACAGTGAACTTCTGTTTTGAAAGCTTACTTCCAAAAGGGTCCATCCTCAGACCACAACCTTTCTGGGGTTTCCTGTGCAGGACTACTGGTTTGTCTTTGCTGACCCTCATGTCAGCCCACCATCCAAGTCATAGTTTAAGACTGTCCCTGATACCACCCTTGAGGAACTCTGCTTCTGAATAGGAAACTTTTGGATTATAACTGATGACCTCCATTGCTTGAGTCCAATAGTCCTGCAAGTTTTCAGTCTAGCCAGTCTACTTTATACCCAAACTAATTATGTCTCTGTCACAGGGAGCTTCTGGCAGTCTTCATCAGAAGCCTTGCTAATGAGAAACAAAATGACTATTGCTCCCTCCTTCTCTGTGGGGACATTTGTTTCCCAGCAGTTTGTTGGTTGGTGAGGAGATGCTCCATCTTGTTAAATCCATTTTGCTCCTTCTCAAGGTCTTCTTCTTCAGAAGCCTGGAAACTTCTGAAGTCCTTTTGTGAGGACTGTCATTTTCTCAAACATGCAAGGTTAGGCTGAACTGCCTGTAATTTCCACATCTTTTTTTTCCTGCTTTTAATTAAAGTTATATTGCTACAGCTTTTCAAAAGTGATAGACATAGCACAGTCTTGGATGCATCCTATGCAGTTGTATACTTGTATACATCCAGCTTGCTCTAGAAGCGCCTGACTTGATCCTTGCTGACCATGCAGTACTTCTCTTCCCCAGACATCCCTAGTGTGTCTGAGCAAAAGGTTGCATATTAGTACTTCACAGTGCTGCTGCCACTGATAAATGCCAAGGTTGGAGAGAAGTGGTGGGAATGAACAGCTGGGAGGAGGCAGATGGAGGAAGTAGTAGTAAATGGCTGACAGCCATATCAGCAAACAAAAGATGTGCGTTATTTTTTTTGAGCTGTTGATGCTGAAGACAAAGCAGATCTAAGTATTTGAGAATGAGGCAGATGGGATGGAAATGGCTTCCAGAAGCATGGGGAGAAGACAACATTTTAACCAAATGCATATGTCAAGTCCTATGCCAACACAGATAACAAAAACAGATATTTACATTTGAAGTAAGTCTGCAGCAGCTTTCTATGAGGTGGAAAGCATAGTTTTTAATGATTAAGTACAGCTGGATGAATACACTCTTCATTTTACAGTGGTCTGCAGTTTGGAATAGCATATTTGATCTTTGAAAGTAGCCTAGAGCATATAGAGTAGCACAGAGTAATTCTAGTAATTCTAGCGTATAGAGTAGCATTGAGTATGTAGCATAGAGCTAATTCTTCAGAACTGATCTGTTTGAATCAAACAATCAGTGAATGTTTGCTTTAAAATTATAGTGCTTTGGGCAGCACACAAATGTTTTAATGGCCTGAGATGAAAAATGGGAAGAAATTGGCAGGTTAACTGTATGTAATGAGGTTGGGAGAGAAGCATATGATTAGATCCAATATATGTAAAACTAGCTCTGTAAAAACCTGCTCATTATTGTTTTAATAGTTGGAATGTGTTTGCTGTGGTTGTGCACAGCTACTGCTAAATTACTGCTATGGCAGGGCTTTCATTCAAATCCTTAAGTTTTGTACTTGCCCATTTTCCTGTTTGTTTTCTGTTTAAAATATTTTCTTTTTCTTTAAAGAACAAAGGATATATATATATATACACACACTATATATTTTATATATATATATATATTAAACACCTTGTTTTCCTTAGACTTATTACTGCCCTAGAATTGTTATGATATTTTTGTGAAGAGTTAAAAATGTTGTTAGATTGGTATGGGCTCATAAAAGGGTGGTACTTTAAAAAGTGCTGTAAAAACTACTTGTTAACCATGACCATCAGAAACTTGTAAGGCTCTTAATGAGGCTTCATACTGAGTGGTACATTTTCCACTTAAATTAATGCAGTATTCGTCAGTGAAAGCTATTTTCCTGTCTATTTGTATTCTCTGTGATTATATTTGCCATGTCTTATGCTCTTGCATTATAAAGAGTTGCATTTTCCCCTAGGTATCCCATACACAAATAGCATACAGGAAAAACAATCAATTCTCCCTGTAGCTTTTTTTGATGAATCACAGTCTTACAGAAGCAGTTTGATCTATGCTGTGCTGCCATCAGAAAACAATCTTTGAGTGACTTCTGAGAAGCCAGGAGATGCATCTTGTTTATGTTACTTAAAAGCTGTGTGAAGTTCAACCACTTTGTCAGTTCTGGCCAGTTCAAGGAAGTTTTGCCAACTTTGTGAGTAGTCATTGTGTGTTGATTATCTCAATATTTTCACCTGTTTCACCAAAAACACTTTCCAAGGCTTTGAGGTGTAATTGCAGTCAGTAAAGCATAGATGTTTTAGATGTTTGCTGAGTGAATCTCCTGACATTGCATCAGTCTTCTTCCACCCCTATGGGATGTGGTGGCCGTGACTATAGGTAGAGCAGAGCAGTGGGGCTCCATCTTTCTAAGAAAGACGCTGCTTTAAAAGAGAAGAACAAAAAGTTCTCCTGCTCTCAAACAAGCCCATTTCTTAAGACAATAAAGTGTCTAAATCATTATATTATTAATGATGTACTAAAAAGCCCTCTCCAAGTGCGACGCTCAATCATTTAAACTTTTTACTCTGAAATGATGAGGGGCTGTTTTCCTGGTGCAGCTGACTCCAAGCAGAGGCAGGCTGCCCATGGCAATGTCGGGCAGGATTGCATTGTGCTGAAGGCCTGGGCAATAATTGGGGCTGACAGCATCCTCCATTACTGCTTTTTCTTCACTGCTCTGCGGCACACAGCGAGATGTGAACAGACAGGCAGTGCAGCCTGTGTATTGGTGTGGGGTGTGTCCAACCTGAGCTCGGCATGCAGTTGCAAAATCTACAAACTTGGCAATAAGTTACAGATGTGGCCAGGCCAGAAAAAAAAGATAATTTTGTCAATAATGGGATTTAAATAACACAGAGAGCTGATCTCGTAGGAATGGCTGTTTTTTGTCTTGGTTGTGTTCTTACCTTCCTAAGTGTCTACTTTCAGGATTGATAATGTATTGGGTCATTACAATGATGAACTGCAAAGTTAGAAAAACTTGCTATGTAGCTTTAGAGAAATTGAGTGACTGATTGAAAACTTTCCTTTTCAAGGAGTTTGTGTGCTCTTGACTGAAACCATTCCTGTTTGTGGCTCTTGGTTCCTGTAGCACTGATTTAACTGTTAGACCTTTGTTTTGTTTTCAGTCAGTATCTCCCTGAACCACAGTCTTCTATATTTTTTGACTTTTTCCTTATCAGTCACAAGAGCTTTACTACTGGTGTTTATTTGCTTTGATAATCCTGACTGTTAAAGTCCACTGATTTATTGGAAGCACTACGTTAATCAAGAGCAAAATAGCAAATTTGTCTTTGCCATGTTCAGTTGGCACTTGATATTAACATCTGTAATGAATTCGATGGTAAACATTAAATTCTGAATACGTTTTTCAAGAAACAAATGATCTTGGTAATATGTGAAGTAAATTTCCATTTCTCCCTGGGAGAAACTACATGACTCTGTCTTCAGTAGGAGGTATTGTTAAGTAGGCATTTTTATGACAGGTGAGATGGGATGCTACTTGGGAAGCAGCCTGCCTTTGTGGCACAGAATGGGTCTGACCAGGGAATCTGTACTCTCCACGTCTTATTTTCAGAAGGGAGTTTCAGTAACATTTGTTATCATTTAGGAAAGTCCCTTGTGGTCTAAACTGAGGCACAGTCAAACTTAGGGTTTATCGTGAATGTTGATTTATATATTTATTTAATCTGAATGACTTAGCTCTGATTAGTGTATGCAAGATTGAAAAGGTTATGAAGTTGACTTGTCCTTTAGGTGCTGCCTGGTGAGAACCTAACACGAACCTCTTGGCCACCTACCACTGATGGAGGAGAAATGGGAATTGCACAGCACCTGAGCCTGTTTTCCCTCTCACTGCTTCCCATCATACTCAGGTCTTTGGGGTGGCCCACCCAAAGAGGTTTTTGCTGCTTACGGTTTATGAGGAAGAAGGGCTGTCTGTTGGTTTTGGCAGTGGATGAGCTTGCTTTGAAATCCAGGAGTGTGAGTTTCTCTGTTGCTGCTGCATTTTTTGTGGCACTTCTGAAAAAAGAAAAAATGGATTTGGAGCTGTGATGGTTTTCCAAGTTCAGAGTGATGGCTTTTGTTGGCTGGGAATGCATTCCTGCTTAATGTATTATTGAGAAACAGTGAAACAGCAGACACTTCTTGTATGATATTGAGTAAAATTGATTACAGTACAGAATTTCCTGCTCACTTGTGAGAAATGACGATTCTAGCTTGTTATGATAGAGATGCACCCATTTATATGTCAGGGGCAGACAGCTCTAGGGAGAGAGAAGGTCAGAAGAGGATGAAATAGGGCTCTTAAAAAATGAATATTTTATCTTTTGTCCATTTTACCAAAATTGTACCTTGCCCAAAAGCCCAGACATCACAACAGAAAAGAGAGGAGCACCTTTCTGAAAATAAAAGGCTTTCAGTTCACTAAAACTTCATATATTAAGCTGCTGCTGAGTGCTGAGAAGCAGCTGAAATAAGAAAGTGCTGAATGGTTAAGTGTAATGCAGGAAAGTCATTTTTCACTCACTGATTCCATTTTGGTTGCCATTCCTTCTTCAATCACATTAACCTCTTGAGAGCTCAGGCCAGGAGACCTCTTCCCCAGCACAGTGGATGTACCAGCCCTGCAGACATGGCTGTGATGCAGACAGCACCCACATCCAGGCAGATTCCCCACCTCACATGAGAGCAAATGTCTCTTGGGGAAGTACAGTGTGTTAGTAATTATTAATATTATTTATTGTTATTGTTTTATTTATAGCAAATCAAGATATTTTTCATGTCATTAATGGTGCTTTGTCTTCTGATGTGTCCCAAGTTATTCGAGCCTCTGTTTGCAGTAGTTAATAAGTTTTTGTGTGTGTGTTTTGTTCTTTTTAGTCCAAAGACTTTCTTTCACATCTTCCAGTCAAGCCAACTTTGCTTATTTCTTAGTATGGAAACAGATCTATGGTGCTAAGGTCAAAGGGAGAATGAAGGATAGCTGAAGTATTTTCTTAGGGCCAGGGTATAAACTAAGGATATGTAACGTAAAAAGAGAAAAGAACCATCTGAAACAGCATTCATAGATCTCATCGCAATCTCAGCTTTTTGTATTATCAGTGGTGTTAAATTCCAGGTCAGAAGGGTAGAGGTTAAAACATGTTAGTTCTTTTCCTTTTAACTGCTCCTTCCACGTATATATTTGAAGAAGGAAAAACACAAAGCAGTGTGTTTATTTAAATGTGTGTTGGATGCAGTGTGTTTGTGATGTTGAGCCTTGGCCACGCACTTAACACTTCTCTCTTAAACTCAGTGCAGCCCCTGATAGGAGTGATTTTCACTCTTTGAGCCCTCAGGAAAGAAAAGCTTTATTAAGTTAAATGAGAGATGCTTTTCGCTTTCTGGTGATGACTTGCTGTAGAAAGAGAAATGTAATGCAACTGAGCTGTGGTCAGGAGGGTATCTCTGTTGACCCCTGCTGGTCTTGGGCCAGGCCTGCTCAGCAGACTGATGAAATGTCCTTTTCTGAACATATCATTGTTCACTGGTCTGTGAGCGTGTGAGGGATTTCTGGAGCACAACTCTTAGCACCTGCAGCTCAGTGAGGGTGGGAGATGTGTGATACAAAGCCATGTGCTGTGCATCCCATTTACCAAGGACCTGTGGGGCAGGGTGGGATTGGGGGTCCTGGGGAGGTTCTGCACTTCTTGGGGTATTGTGCCTTTGGGAGCTGAATGTCTGCTTGGAAACTCTGGGCATTTTATTGAAAGCTAGAATACAAAATAAAACTCTTTTAATAGACCTGGTTGGATGGTACATTTGCATTTGACAGTTTTTCCTGCATCTCCATAAATAGTCCATTTGTGAGAACAGTTCAGAAAGACACTCACAGTTCTCTCTTTATGCAGCTTTCCTGTCTTCTCTTTCCCCTGTCCTTGTCTTTTGGGGGTTTTGAGGGTTAAGTTCAACTCAGTGTTTACTGTGCCCTTGTATGCATGGAAAGGTTGTTCCTTTTTCAAGCCGTCGATCTAGTAAGATGTCACCTCTCACTATCTCTCCCATTGCCTTTAAAAATTCAATGTCACTTTATATCGTGTTGTAGTCTTTCATGCAGGTTGTGTATTTCTACACCCTTACTCTTTGCAGTGCGCACATACAATTTTGTGTCTATATCATATGAAAAGCAGTTGCTCTTAAAATATTTATAAAATAAGGTATATGGACAAATTACTTAGCAAGTAAATACATAAATACTCAAATAGTCTGGAAAGCTGGAAGTGTTGTGAAAGCTGAGTAATGGCATGCACTGGCACTTAGGGCAGGGCAGAGGAGACTCTGAAAGACTAATGAGGAAGAGTTGCTAATGTACATTAAAATGTTTGGGTGAACTCAAGGGTTTTCAAGCACTCCTAAATATGCTGGCACTTGTTTAAGTAAACCATGAAAGGACTGCACATTAGAAGATGTGCCATATGACACTGGCATAGGCTGCTGTGAGATGCCCAGATATGAGCTAGAATAAACTAAAATCCTTCCATGGTTTTAGTTTTGTTTTTAAACTTCCCACTGTGTAAATTGGTAGTGAAAAGTCTTGTAGCTTGTAAGAAAGTGCATCTAAGAAAAATAACCTTTCAGCATCTCTCTCTTTTTTTTTTTTTTTTTTTTCTCTTTTCCTGGAAGTACAAAACACTTGAATTCAAAGCAAATCAGTATTGTAATATTTTAATGTATGAGAAACCATCATCCCTATCATCAGTCTCCATTTCTGCAGGTTTGAGGCTGCATTCTTGTCACAGCTATCGCCAGCATAATCCTACAGTGTGAACAGAGATAAGAATTAAATTAGTGAGGAAGGTGCTATAAGTGTAAAATGGACTTTTAGCATTCTGCGTGAAGACTGGGCCTGCTAGGTCTAGGTATGGTAAGCAGGTGTGTTGCAAGATGAAGGGGTTAGAGCTCATGACTGTAAGGAGGTTTCAGTTTCCTTAATAAGTTCATTTTCCCTGCCTTGTATCTAATTGAGAAACCCATGGAGTACTAGTCAGTAGATGCCTTTCAGCTTCATTGCTTAAATACTGGAATGCCTGAAATAAAAGCTAAGTCTTTCCACCACCAGCACTTAATCATCCTTTAGTTCTACAGAGCAAGCCAGACTCTTCATGTTGTTCTCTCTTTTAAAAGTAATGCTACCTAATGACCAAAGATGATCTCAAACAAGTATTTAATAATACAACAGCACTACAGCTGGGGACTGAAATTGTGTAAGCTTCACATGAGCTCATCTGTTCCCATATGGCACCCAAAATAGAGTGAACAATTTGGAGCTCTCAGACCATGGTTGTTATCACTTGTAAGCTAGGACGTAATTCGACAAAAGTCATCAAAGGAAATTGTACTTCTGTTAAATGGAAATGTTCTATCACTGTGAACTTCGGCTAGATGTCTTTGCTACAAGAGTGTGTGAAACTCCTGATCTGTTTAGGAACTTGAATTTGTTAGGCCACTGTTTTCGTAGTTGAAGGTAACATTCAACATCAGTTTTCAGAGTAGTCAAAATATTTCTTTGTTCTGTAGTATTATAAAAGTTACTTCAAGAAATGTCAATTGCAGGGAAGTAGCTATATTAGAAGTGAGTAACTTGTTTTTATTTAAATAGGAGCAGCATGAACTGACCCTTCTTTGCCATTTTTTTTTCTTCTTAGGAGGTTGCTAGAAACCTGACTGCCTTTACAAGTCGTAACAATCAGATCTGTAGCAAGCATGTAGTCTGCACAGCAAACTCTACTGAGAGCACTGAAATATTAAAGTGGCACTTTCCTTTAAGGGAAAGCGCTGTACATGGTACAGCATGGGGGGTTGGAATCTATTCTATATGATCACGTAGCAGAAGGTCTTCAGTGTCAGTAACAAAATGCTGCCCCCTCTTGCAAGGACTCAGCATAGCTCTACTGTACAACACACAAATCTGTCTTCTGGAGTAAAGGAGATTTGAGAGTTGTTTAAGATGGATGAGTTTGGGTAGATGTATTTTTTTTTTTCTTGTATGAAAGCTAAGAAATGGTGCAGCAACATGTCATTCTTCCAATAGATGTTTGATCTCTGTCAAGAGTCCTTCAGCAGCTTAAGGTGTGGGATCATAGAGTCATGAAGGTTGGCAAAGAACTCTAAGATCATTTAATCCAACTGTCCACCTCGTGCCAGTACTGCCCACTTACACTTGGAACTTTACAGGGCCCACAGCAGCACAGCACTTGAGAGTGCTACTCTTTTTGGCTCATCAGGACATGGAAAATTTGTCTTGGTTCTAAAAAGGTCTTATTTTAATGTGTGTGAATAACATGCCATTGTTTATCTGTGCAGTTTAGATCTTGCATCCTGTAAACCTCTATAGCCTAGAAAGCAGCTGAAGCCCTGAAATACACGAATGTTGAATGTGCTGAATTCCCCAGTGCTCTAAGCAAAGGTCACACTTAAGGTTCTGCATGGGTAGGTTACAGTGAAAGCTGTGGGGCTGAGATTCCAAAATGCATTTCACAAAGTACCAATAATACGGATAGTGCAGATGTCCAGGAGGTGCTCTGATAGTGTGAAAACTGGAAGAGTCATTTCTTTGTTCATTTATAAACAGCAGGGTTTGCTTATTGACTTGCAGTGTAAAATTCAAATCATTCTTTCAGGGATCTTTTCTCATGTAGTCTAAGAGAAATTAATACATTTGTTGCAAAAACCTCTAAATGAGGCTCAGATTCACTCTTCTTGTCAGGGAATTTTCTCTAGCTCTTAACCCTTCTGTCACATAGCTGCTTTCCACGTTTGCTGAGTAACAACAATGCTACTTTGAAAAAGTTGTTCTGCATTGTAGTTGATTGCAGCTTCTGCAGACAAGCGCATTGCAGAGCCGAGCTCTTGAGCTCTTACCGTGCTAAGGTGTGTGGATGATGCTGAGGCAGTTCAGTGCCTCCCAGACCAAAACCAGGAGTGGACTTCAGGCTGAAATCGGTCACCTCTGCTTGCAAGAAAAGCAGTATGAATTTAAGAGGTTACAGCTGTGAATGTTTCCCTAAATAGCATTAAACCAGACTGGGATATTAAATACAGGCTTATTCTTTCATAGCCTTAGGGGTCATCTCTATGTCCTTGAATTTATTCTGGGGGTATTTCCTCTGTGCTCTGACCTCCGTGCCCAGTTGTGTCACAAAGCTGTGATCAGCAGTCAGCCAGAGGGCAGGCTCTGCTGCATCTCAAGTCTATCTAACCAGGCTTTCTAAGTGGAAAATACCTAAATAATCCTGGTGAACTGCATTGGCTATAATGTTATCTGAACAGGCCTTTGTAACAGCATGGGAGAGATGATAAAATTAATCCATGAAGTTCTCTATAATTGAAATAACTGATGCCAAGATTCTAGATCAGCTACTTCAGCTGCATTGGGATACATGGAGCAGAACCTAGATGTGTTAGCAACTCCTCTAAGATTAACATGTTTTAACTGAATAACCCAATAAGCACATAAGAAATACATGTGCAGAACCTGTCTTCTAGGTGAATTAAGAATGGGCACAGGAGCATTTTAGCATTCCCAGCTGTCAAAAGAGGTGAATTGCTTCATAGAGAATTACTTGATGGTTGGTCATGCTGCATGCAGTTTGGAAATGCTGTCCTGGTATTTCCTGCTTGATAGTATTTTATAAGAAAAACTAAACAAAGCAAAAAACAAAACAAAAAACAAAACAAAATGAGTTTAAAATTCTAGGTTGGGTTTTGTTTGTTTGTTTTTTGTTTTTGTTTTGTTTTTTGTGAATGGAGAAAATTATGGGTTGTTCATCTTGCTCTCTGTGAAACAATAGATCATGGTCAATCCACTGGAAACGGTCATAAGTTCTTTCACTCCTAAAAGTTGAGCTTCTGAAAGTTCATATTAAGTGTATCCTAAATTCATGGATTTTCAGATTCGGGCTGAGCAGATACTGTGATGCTTGAACTGAGTATGATTCAAGATGTTCATAGTATGAGCTCTCAAGAGTCTTAAAAAATGCAGCATGTCTAACTTGAGCCTACAGAGAACCTTTTAAAGTACCTACCTCCAATCACTGCCTATTCCCGCTGGTTTGCTAGATCTTGTTATTTTTTGTTATCCTAACTTGTGATTTTCCTCTGCCTGACTTCATGGAGATCTCATTTGCACGTGGCAGAGGAGAGGAATGCAGAATGTGGTGACCTCTGCTTTGATTCTGAATCAGGCTTGTGTCACTACAGTTCATTTCAGTGTAGGGCATCACATTGCCAGTTAGGCTGCCCATTGGTTATGGGGTCTCCTCCTTGCAGCTGACCCTAAGCGTCCTGCCTGTGGGGCTGGGCCCTGGTCTGGGTGGCTCTGCTGGGACAGTGCTGGGGTAGAGGGACTGAATTAGAGCTAACCAACAAAGGGGACCTCAGGCACCTCTAGGACACAGAATGCCTACTGAAATCTCCAGTTTTCAGAAGAGACTGTTTTGAGGACCAGGGAATGAAAAAATGAGATGCCATTTTTTTCACAGAGCTGCAGGGAAACATAAAGAGAACCATTCCAGTTCTCTACAGCCACAGTGAATCTTTTTCATGGGAAATGGTCCCTTCAGCAGTGTGCAGGAATGCTCTTTGTTGGAGATGATCTCAGCCCTCAAACACATTGTGGGTACTCTGAGAAATACTCAGAGTCTGCTTTGCTCACAGATAGCTGCAGTAATGACCATTTTTGTGTCACAGTATTTGATTTCCATGTTTTCTGCTTAGGGACACTACTATACTGAGGTTTTTACACTTTGGATATGTGACATTGATCACAAGTTTTAGTATTCCTGTGGATTTGGTTACAAGACAGACCTAAATACCTTGCATTCGTGAGACCCCATTTGTGGGCTTAGTTGAGAAAACAGGTTCAGAAAGCAGTTTTTGCCCTTAAACCTCCCATTCCTGAACTGATGGCTGCGGGTTGTGGCTGCAGGAAGGGAGCAGTCTCAATCTTCATCTTCATAATAGAATGAGACAGGGTTGGTATGCCAGCCAGTGAGGAGCAGGGCCTCAGATGTGCTGCAATGCGAGTGGTTCCCTTTTAGTTGTCTTCTTGAGAAAGCGGTACCCCCAAGAGAATGGGGAATCCATAGCGGAACACAGTTTCTATTTTCCTGGATCAACAAAGAACAGAATAGATTTTTCTTTGCATACAAATCACGCTGGCTTACTGCAAGCAAGTGCTGATGCAGTAGATGTATCTGTAAGAAAGGGAATTGAAAACTGCTAATCCCTCTGTATCGCGTCTTTCCCACAAGACAACGTTTTTATGAGGTGCAGTTTACTCTGAAACTTGACCCATCTTCTTAAAAAAAAGAGTTCAGTCAGTAACTGCCCCCTCTTAGGGAGCAGGGGAAACCAGCAGGACCTGCAAAGCTGCTTTGGAATTGATTTCATTGAGGTGAAAGCTCATCTTAAACATTGAAATATCTCATTATTGCTGCAGGTAGAAGATTAAAAATCTCTTACAGTACAATTGCAGGAGCTCGTCACTGCAAAGAGCCTAATGACATTATTTTATTCTGCTTGCCACGTTAGAGTTTCCATTAAAGCGTTAGTGAGGAGACACCGTGACCTGGGGATCTGTCTTTCAGTGATGAGTAAGTGGATCTGATCCCCTGTCATAGAATCATAGAATGGCTTGGGTTGGAAGGGACCTCAAGGATCATCAGGCTCCAACCCACCCCGTGCTGCAGGCACAGTGTATCCATGTAAGGTGTAGTTCCTCATGCATGGCATGAACGTCAAGGAATCTGTATGGCCTCCTGGTAAAATCTCTCAGCCATTGTAGGATTTGCTTAGATAACAGACTTTATGTGAATGGAAGATATTAAATTTATGCTTCAGCATAGATAAGTGCTTTGCAAAGAGGAAGTGGTGAAGCATGTCGGATTATTTACCAAATTACTGTAAATATCATAGGCCGCAATTATGCGAGTGCAAAAAGGGAAAGTGCATTAGTGCTGTCTTCTTAGCCATAGTCTCACATTCCCAGCTGTATTCCATGCACTTAGTATGGAGCTCATTTAACACATTTAATAATTGAATCATGACCTCAGTTCCAAAATTATGGAACAGAGTCTGGAGTGTAATAGCAGAATGAAGGATTATCCCTCTCTGTCCTTACTGTCTCCAGTTCTTCAGTCTTTGCATTTGTTCCCTGGCTCCCAATCATGCCTTCACCAAGTGGCACCTGGTTTGGTGCTGTAACGTGTGTGTGCTGGGGGGGATCATGCAAGTGATGTGGTTGTTACAGAGCAGGAATGAGCCTGGAACAGATTGTTTTAAATGTACAAAATTCCAATAAGTAAAAATCCAAAGTGAGAAACACACAAAAGAGCTGAAAAACAGGAGGTGTTCTCAGTGCCTTCCCCAGGACACAAACAGGTGAACCCTTTGGGGGGGGAGCAGATGGTTTTTGATGCTGAGATGTTTAGTGCTTGTACCTGACAGACAAGGGGGGTCGGCCATCTCTCCTGAGGTGCCCTGAGGACATTTCTCCCAGAAGGCGCTCCATCAGTACCCTTATTAATAAATGTTTCTAAAACTAACGATGATTTGGAGAAGGAGGAACATAACTTATCCTGTTAAAAAACAGGATCTTGCCAAATAACACATAGCAATGAACAAACAGGGAGACTTGAGATCCCTATACGTTCCCATCACTGTCTGAGGTGCCCTAAATGTGCATCGTCCGAGTCCATAAACATCTCAGAATCACCAGAGAGAACGCACTTAAAGTGCTGATGGATTTTCTTTTGATTCTTTAATGAAACTAATAGACTTGTAAAAGCATTTGCTAAGGCTGCGGAGTGAGGGAGGGAGATTTTTAAAAAGTCTTTTTAAATCTACCATCTTTCAAGCTCTTCCCTGAGGTGTTTGGAGCTTTTCCTCTGTTTAAAATCACATTCTGGAAAGGGCATCAACAAATTAAGGAGCATCAGTAAGTCAACAAAGTAAAACCAGCACAAAAAGTACTGTCAGCACAACTTAAAGGCATTTCTGGGTCTCAGTTCACATCTACAGCATCGTGCAGCATCTTCAGGGCCTCCTTTATCTGTGGCGGTTGCACATATGATGCTTCTTTGTGGACGAACCTGAACTGGTTAGGAAGGATATGCACAGTGGTTCACCTCACCTCTGTTTTATCAATTCCAAATCAAGCTAAAGTGGTCCAAGTGGTGAACATTCAGCCTCTCCTTCTCCTTTCTGCCTTCCTCCATTGCTATTAGGTGTGATTGATGTCACTGTACTGCCAATTACGTTGCTGCTGGCTGCACAGTTCCTGCAAAGTTACTTGGTTCCATCTCTGCATGTTGCTCTGTTTAATTGCCCCTCATGTTGATGGTGTATAGCTGTAGGAGTTATCAGGTTTTCATACCTCTCTAGTTGTTTTTGACTGCAGTCTGAAGCCTTGTAATTGGCTATTTTCTTCCCCGTGCTCTTTATTTATTTTTTCTATCTACTTTTAGAAAAAGAAACAAACAAAAGCAAATAGCTCTAATGTGAGGGTTTTCAGTTATTTGTGACAGTAATCTCTGCTCCAAGTATCCCAGCAGTTGATTTCCGTTTGCTCTCTGTCCGTCTGTAAGCATGGCCAACAGCCCTAACCCAGTATTCAGCTCCACGAATATGGCAGAAGATCAATTTGGCCGCAAGTCTTGCTTTTGCTGTTTTGCTGTTAGTCAGTCCTTGAACTTACACTGATAAGGGGAACTGGAAAGATAACGGGTACTTTAAAATTTCTAATCTAAATACATCTGACAAGCTTCCACACAGGAGATTAATGACTGAAGCAAATAGTTGTGAATGATAACATGACTTTTAACAGGATGCTGACCTGGGATGAGAAATCGGGATGTTAGAAGAGAGGAGCTGCCAGAGGATAATTTTCTCTGGAATGCAAGGTGCTCTGAGTACCTCACCCAACCATGCTTGCCTATGTCCTGGGAGAGAGAGCAGTCTGTACACCCCAGTGCTGGCTTAAATAAGACTTCTCTGCTGAGGAATCAGCTTGCTGCTAATTAATGGCACCAGGAGGGAAAGCTTGCTCCATTTCCTAGGATGTGGCCAAATTGAATTCATGTGGTGGTCACACCAAGTTTTGACATGCAAAACTTTCCAGCAGCTCATTTAAAATCTAGGAAGCTTCCAAGACTATGAGAAGGTGGTGGGGAAGGGTTATTTTGTTGTTCCTGCATCTCCTGTCCCACTGTTGCGCAGATGTCACCAGCTGTCTCCCAAAGAGCAAACACCAACAGCTCTGTAAGCTGGTAGTTTTCTGAAGATGATTTCAGACTGGTTAAAACCCTTAAAAAAAGAAAAACAAACAAAAAGATAAAACCAGATCAATTTGATCTTGAGCTGCAGGTGTCACCCAGTCAACTGTTGCTGTATTTTCAGGTGTCCTCAAAACAGAACTTTACTTTCCAAAGGCTTCCATAGATATTTCAGAGACTAATGCACAGAGTACAGAACAGAAAAAAAAAATGTCTGATAAGTGGCTTGTCAGTAAAATTAGCAGTTAGGAAAACAGTTGGGTATGGTCAATTTCTGTCAGTCTTAGGTTAACATTTTAATGGCCTGACACATGTTTTAAAGCAAAAACAAGTCAGTGAACTTGAATGTGATATCGGTAAGGTAACCTGGAAACTATAATTCCCATTTGATTTTGGATAGTGCAATGAAATGTGATGAAGCAAAAAGCTGCTGTGTGGTAGCTCGAAACAGTAAGGGAAGCTATGAGTGGAATGGTTCTGGGACTAAGGACAGAAACAAAAGGTGCTGAAAGTCTGGGGACCTGTCAGGTTCTGAGGAAAGCCAAAGCCTCATCTATGTATTAAAAACTGTTTAAAGCTTTACCCGAGAGCTGCAGGCCTGATGTGTATTTATGTGCTTGACTGCAGGATGCCCAGCATGGGCATGGATGGAAAGAAAAGTTGCAAAGCCTTGATCTGAGGGGATGTCTGGAGCAATCCCCAGTGGCTCCATAAATGCCATGCATGGAAAAGGGGTTGCTTGAGTATCGCTAGTGTTGAGATTAAAATATTGAATGGGCTGAGAAGTTCTGAGTTAATTTTCTGCCTCTGTCAGAAAACAGTCTATGGGTGTTAGTTAAATCATTTAATCTGTGCGCCTCGCTTCCTTATCATATGACAATTCGGTATCTCATAGGGCTGTTATGAAATGCAGTGCATTAATGTGAGTCATTCCCATTCTGCAACGACGGTTACCGTGCACATGGGGAGATTTAGGCTTTCTATTTGCATGGAAGCTGTTGTTTGCACATGAAGTGTTAGTCACAAAACAGCACTACGGCAAAGCTGCCTGTCATTCAGCAAGCTGTGACTAATGTTGTTTCCACATCTGTATCTACAGTAATACATGTGGAAATGATTTTCCATTTAAAATGCATTGATTTTTATTTGTGGCAATAAGCGCAGCCACACAGCCCCTTTGCTAGCAGGGCAAGAGCTCAGACAGATGGGTCTGTTCAGCCCTGGTTGTTCAGGTCAGACAGGAGCGAAATTACAAAGCCCCCAGGATATCATCTAGAGGTGGCCATCCGGGCAGAAGCACAGAGCACTTAAATTTAAAAGACTTTTTTCATGGGCTGTACACTGAGATTCTCACAGACTTGGTCTGAAGATGGCTCTACCTGTACGTTTTTACTTATTTGTTGGAAATCACTGTCCTCAAATCCTCGATATCAAAATTATGCTTGATAATTGTTTTTTAAGCAGATTCTTTAAGACTGTTTATAACATTAAAAAATAATAATCATCATTTGGAGCTGTATAAGTTTGAAGTCCTGGTTTGGACATAAAGCTTTATCCCATTGGCTCCTTTGATTCCCTGGATGCTGGGGACCCAACAGGCCAAACCCAGGCACTGGGAATAGTTTGTCTCAGAGTGCCCCAATACTCCTTGGTCTGCAGCCTACGACAGATCCCTCTGGACGTGGCAGCCCCAGCCCACCCCCTGCACCCAACACCCATCTGTAATTGAAACACCGTGCACTGCGTATGCACATGGAGAAAGGTGCTGTTTGTTTAGAAAAGCAAAGCCCAGTCTGAAAAAGGGAACGTTCACTGGAGGTTAATACCATACTTGAAAGAACATTGATGAAGGAAAACAAGAAACAGACTGTGTAGCAATTTCTGACTGAAATAAAATAACCTCCAAAACAAATACCCTTTTCTTACTTTGTTCTCAAAGCTTACAGCTCCTGTACTGTAATTATTACTTTGATGATTTCTGAAGGGGATTCTATTTTTCTCTAAAAATGTTTATGGCCCCATCAGATCTAATTATTCCTGGCTTTTTCTTTAGCAGTTTTTCAAAGAGATTGAGCAGAACAGCATTTATCTTTCCAAGATAGGGTGAGGAGGAAAAAATAGTTAGGTACCTCTCCTCCTGGTATCCAGGCTTTGCACATCCAGATAAATGAATGCATTTAACTAGGTCACAATGAGTAATAGGGAAAAAACTTGCATTCCATCACTTTGAAATAGAGCATTTTGGTCACCCATTACCATTTATTATTTATTTTAATTAGTCTTAATTGCTGTGACAATTTGCATTTTAATAGATACTCGGATGATGAAGGAGAAAACTTCCCCAGAGTGGTACTAGTGTCGCTCCCAGGCGCTGGTGCACAGCCCAGCACAGCTCAGCCCTGAGCACTGAGCTGCTCTCCCCATCACCTGCTCTGCTGTGGGTGCAGGAAGGCCGTCACAGAGACAGCTGAGGGCTTTTATTAACACTGCAACACCACATCTAAATGCCCTCTGTTCATTGTATGAGTCGAGCTGTTCTGTGAGCTGTCTTCCTAGCATCCCTGTTGGCTGCTTGTGCCCCTGGTGACCGTCAGATAAGTCTCACTTTTATGCATCAGTGCCAGAGGATAGGAGCCCATTACGCTGTGAGTGAAGGAACTCAGTAGCAGCTTTGGGGCCACTTGTGTGTAGCTGCGTGTGCTGAGTGGTGGTTCAGCCCTGGGGTCACTGCTGAACATCAGCCCCTGCCCAGCTCCTGGGGGCTGAGAAGATGATGTGTCCTGCCTCAACCAGCACTGAATGTGGGTTATTCAATAGTTTTTCAAGAGGGTTTTTCCATAGGAAGAGGTGGTACCATTCTACAGTAACATTTCTATCATAATTACATACCCTATCGTTTCTCTAGTACTACGTTAATCTGACTGTAAAAGTCAACAGGGTATGAAAACTAATAGTGCTTCTTATTTAAAAAAGCAATGAGTAGTGCAATGATTCCTTGTTAAGTGACTTAGGCCAGATTCAGGAGCTTTTCTTTGCTGAAAATCAGGTTTGTTGTGATCAACAGGAAGCTGGAACCAGGGCCTGCATCTCTGGGAGGCTGGTGCCAGTTGGTAATTGACATGATGAGATACGTAACAGCTTCTTTGTGAAATCAAAGTGGTGCCAGTGGATTGTTGGGGTTGGGGCTGCTAAGGACCAGACCTGCTCCCATGATGCCCTCCAGAGTCCGTTTTTCCTCCTTGTTGGTACCCGGGCTGCTGGAAGCTGCTGTCCTTCTTTATGTGTCCAGCCGTCAGTTCAGACTGCGACCTACATTCTCTGAAGTTATTTATAATGCTGTTAATACCTCTGAAGCTCAGTATTAGCATGCCTCTTTAAAGAGAATTCTGTAAGATTTAGCATTAATATGGAGATTTTTCCTTTCTTTAACGATCCCTTACTGTGCCCAGCAAAGCTCCCTCCAATGGCCATTTCTTTCCAATGGAAAGAAACCAATATCTAGAGCTTTGTCCTTTGTCTGCCACCAGTGTCTCTTTGCATCTTGAACATCCTACCTGAGACCCTCTGACCAAAAGAAGAAAAAAAAAGGGAAACTAGGGAACTGATGTAATCTGTTTTCTGAATGAATGAGATTTTAAGTAGTGCATTGAGGTCAGGTGTGGCTCTTGGTCATCCTTCAGCTCCTGCTTTCAGCCCCTGTGCACCATGACTGACAGCCCCCTGGCTAACTTTATACGTGACTCCACTGTGCATCTCATTTTGGATAAGAGCTTTATTTTTGTGCTTGATTTCCTGGTGGGTTTGTAGTGTGGGACCTGAGTAATGCACTGTTTTTTAGAGCTCCAACTTCAGAATTGTTTTGTGCATTTCTGCGGCTTTCAGGAGCCATAAGAGAAAAGTTATTCTTTCTCAAACTCAGCTGTATTTCTTTCAGAGCTTTACTTTCAGGCCCACTCTTTGTCCTTTCAGCTCTGTCAGTGAGCAGGACCACTTGTATCTGGAGAACATGAATGGGTGTGTGGATTTACAGGTTATATCCAGGCATATGAGTAGCTTTGAAGTGATCAATTTGTTGAAAAAAAAAATAAAAAAAAGCTTGATTGACTGTTGTTTCATCATATCTTGATTACAGAAATGAAATCCTGCCCTTAATGAGCCTTTGAACAAACCCAAGGCCATTTTCGGTCCCACAGTAGTTGCACTGAGGTGCAGCCAGAAACTTGGACTAATGCAAGGTCTTGGTGAGGCTAACTTCACAAAACTTCACAGAAGTCTTGCTCAGAAATTCCTGTTTTTGAAACATATTCATATATGGTCCTTGATCTCAAGGTTAAAATCTACCTTGAATTCACAGAGAAATGTAGCATGAAGAAACTGGCAAGTTTCAACCTTAATGATACCTTCTTCAGCTGGGAGAAATATAAGCAAATTCTCCTTTTGGATAAGCTGTTACTGTAGAGGACCCCCCTGTATAGAATAATTCATCAAGATTAACCACTGCATCTAGTTTCACTCACAAGGTTCTCAATCACCAGTTTACGGATTAAATGAACTCATCTAAGATTTGACACACTGATTCAATTACTTCAACTTGTGCTTCAAACACCACTGAAGTGTTGATTCTTTTTCCTTAATTCTTTTGAAAGGCTAATTCAGGCCGAATCATTAACTAGAGATGATTGCAAATTTGGATAATGCATTTACGTGAAGAGCCTTGATCCATCTAGATTAAAAGATTTTTTGTAGCTAATGTTTAACCTCTGAAGTTCATAAACTGAGCTACAGTTAATGAATGTGTTTCATTTTCAAACATTTAAGCATCCTCCCACTTCTTTTTGTCCCCTAAAATCAAAAGGGATGATCCCAGCATTGCAAAATGCAACACTTAGGCTAATGTAGTATCATTATAATTATTTCACAGTAACCAAAAAACCTATGTGCACGCAGTTATGTAAGTGACACGAATAAATACAGAAGCAGACTGTTTGCTTCACTAAGCAAATCAGCACATTAGGAGGATAAACTACTATATTACCTCATTAGCTGCTATCCAGGAAGGGTGATTCCATGAGTGGGAAGCCAGATGGGTGAAAGCTGTCTTGAATCACTTGTTTGGAAAACTACATTGCAAGAAAGCTGATCAGCACTCAATTCAGATAACTTTCTTGGTAGCTGGGGCAGGTGGAGGTGTAGAATAGTAATAATAATGCAGGACTTCAAGCAAAGGGATTCTGTCTGCTTTGTTGTCCACATAATTAAAGGAATTTATGCTTACAGTTTTAGAGACTATGTTACAGGTACAAACATCTGAAAATGTGGTCTGTGATGTTGGGAATGCTATAAATTGTGCTTGATTGCAGCAAAAAGGGAATTATGTGTAGAATGGGGTTCATTTACTATCAGACTAAAAGAATGTATTTTATAGCATCCTTTTTATGCCAACATACTTATTTACTGTAAGAAAGTAAAGAGTTTACTGTAACACAGGCTGCTGACTGTACTGATCTCATGAGATGTTGACAGTGAAAAAAAGGTCTGTAAATAATAATTCTTTTCAAAGATTTGGCACATGCAGGAAATGTTTACAAATCCAAATGTATTACTTCAGACAGAGGAGAAATGAAACTGAGCTATGATTCAAAGCTCCCAGAGGATAGCAGCTCTCCCAGTGATGCAAGATGGGGCACCTTCAAGGCAGGGATCTCCATCCTGGGCAGTTTTTTGGGTGGTCCTATGTGCAGCCAGGAACTGGGCTTGATGACCTTTAGAGTTGCCTTCCAACTTGGGATATTCTATGGTTCCATGACCGAGGCTTTGATGGAAAATGAGAAAGAACTTTAAATGCCCACCTCCCACATCAGTCATCAGGCTGGGGAGCCCTTCTCTCCACCTGGCTTTGTCTTATCTAGAGACCAGAATTTCACTAGTCTCTCTTTTCCCACCTCTGCCCTCTGTGTGCAGCTCAGTCTGACTTTTCTTTTTACCCTGAATTTGTCCAGATACTAATTTTATAACTACCATGTTTTAAATCTGTGTCATAAAATCTGACCAAGCAGTGAACGATTTATCTCTTGCCCACAAATGATTGTCATGCTCTGGTGTGGATGCTTTGGTCCAGAAATTTCTTATTTACATCTTAGCAGTTAATGCCCGAAAGAAAACAATATCCTTTCACTGTGAGTCATTGGAAATAAAACCACGGGAGAAAGCTTGTGTTTGTGTTAAGACAGTCTTGTTTGCTCTTTGGTGCGTATAATTAAGTTTCAACAATTCACATTCAGGCTGCATTGAGGCTGTCCTAAAAGTAGTCATCGTCAGGATGCAAGTTATTTCATCCTATAGGAAAGACTTAAACACAACTTCTGATTTGTCTTTGTTGGCTTGAGGGAGCACAAGTACAAGTAAATATCTGTATTTTAGCTGTTGAAAGCAAAGGGTGATGATGCCCGCTGTATCTGGAAGCAGGTACTGAAGGGCTGTTGTATGAACTTTGTCTTTCGTGTCCCAAACCAGCATGCAACTCAGTATTATGTTTATATGTACAAAAACATACGTACCTGTGTGTTCACCCAGATGTATGTGCATGTATACATATGGGTGTGTGTTACAAATGTATTTATTCCCGTAAGTTCACTTGAGAATTAATACTTCCACACTTTCATCTCAGCTTTTTGCTTATTAGGACGTGGAATGTGCCCTGGGGCTTTCTAGAGAGTTTTGCTTATACATGGCAGAATTGTCCCTCCAGCAAATTGTGTCCTGTCTTAAAGAGAAGACAAACAGATTTAGAAGGAAAATAGTGGCAATGTGAGTCAAGGCTCACACAGCAACTTGTTCCAATTTCCAGGCTCCCAGATTAAGATGTTGCTCCTTGAATTTCATTGCTTGAAGCCCCTCTATCAGCAACTTGCCATAGAAAAGCAGGATGAGCATCTCTACAGCATATCTGACAGCCTTCAGCTGCAGAGGGTGCTCTAGGGGACATATCTGAGGAAGGCAACCCTGGAAACAGAACATCTTCCTTCTCTTTTATCCCTTATTTTCAGGCCTTATTTAGGCAGTCTGACTCTTCTCCAGATTGAACCATCCCAGTTCCTTCAGGCACTCCCCCACAAAACTGTGCTCCAGACCCCTCACAGCTACCCTCTGAGACACTTCAAGTTCTTGTGTGCCCAAATAATCTCTTTGCTGTTGAGAAAGCGTTAGCACGAGTAAAGGGGATAGACTCTGACCTTCAGACCGGTCATCCTGAATTTGAAAGATACAGGCAGTATATTTGTCTAGGAAGGGATGACTTGCTTTAGTAAGACTTGATGCTGTTGCTTATATGGATGGAGGATTAGACTTTGCTAAAATATATGTGAAATGCACTTCTTACTTTGCACATTCTCCTGTACGTGTTGTATCAACTGCATACCAAGTTCTTATTCATTTTATAGGTTTGTGAGCTACTCTGCATGGAATTTACTGAAATGTAAGGACTTGATTATCCCCTTATTTGATTCGGTGGGAGTTCTGCCATTGACTTAAATGGGAGCAGAGCTGTGAAAAGGGATTTGCATGCATTGATTTAGTATGGTGCAAGTGAAGATTGAATGTGTGAACTTGGAGGGGGGGCAGGTTCAATATCTCAATAGTCCTGACATCCCCCTGAGATCAGATGTTTCCTGTAAAGGTATGGAACATGTAAATAGGATATATATTTTGTTTTGGGTTCAGAAATATTAATGAGAATTTTTGGCTTCCGTGTGCAGGCTGATTTCAGTTGGGAAATTATAGAGCAGAATAAAACCTTTGTATTTATTTTCTCTTAAAACCTTTGGTCTCTGCATTTCAACGTTAGTTTCCCTTACATCTATTGACGTCATCCTTGACCTTGCTTTAAAATAGGCATGTTTTAAAATGTATATGTAGATAACCTGCGTAGAGATCTGGAATAATTCACTTAAGGCTGTAGGATTTCCTGTTGTGAAGGATGCTGAGATAAAGGATGAGAAGCTGAAGCTGTGGGGCTCTCAGCAGCACTTGGCGTGCCAGGAGCCTTGGCTCCAACTGTCCTCCTGGGATGTGATAGAGTTCACTGATGATGTGCCTGGAGGCTGTGCAGGTGCTGCCAGCTACGGTGGGGACTTCAGGTGGGGGTGCTGAGTCCCCTGACACGCAAGTGCCTGCCACCCACTGTTGGTGCCTGCAGTAGCCTCTGTGCTGATGTTTAGCCCTGAGTCTTGCTGCATCTGAACTTTGAAGCAGGTTGGGTGGTGGACTGCAGCCAGGGCAGTGTAGCTTCCCCAGGTTCTGTTACAGGCAGTAGCTGAAAATAGATGGGCACCAGTGTGCAGAGGGGGAGAGATGGGTACGATGGCACCAGAGGGTGGTGGTAACCCAGTCCTGATGTGGAGCACACTCCTCCATTGGCTCATGGGAACCAGCTGATGCAGCTCCATGGGTGTGCAGCAGCACCTGCACTGATACACTGCTCTAAGTGCACTCCTCACCCACTTATCTGTGTATGATTGGTGAGTGCATATTCCCGAAGCCTTTAAATACTGCCAGCTCCTTATCAAGTGTTTGGGAATCACACGTGCTGCTGGAGATAGCCTGTTGTAGCATCTGACTTCATCTCGCAGATTACCAGATGTTTGTTATTTGTTCATTTCTCTTGGCAAGTTCAGCTTTCCTTTTCTCCTCGCATTTTCAATAGTTTTGCTTATCTGGCTTTTCTCCTTGCATTTTCAGAAGTTCTTCCTATGTGTCCTAACATCTGTATTGACTTCCTCAACAATCACTAATCCCTGCTTTTGCATATTCCACGTAACGTGTTGGCATTATTCACTGGAACAGTCTTCTGCTGTCTGCTTTACAATGGGGGCTTTATGGGAACCACAGCAATGTGAATATGGCTGCCCTGGCTTTAGGCAGGGCTTCAGCAAAGTGAGGCAGCTTCCACAGAACTCGCTGGGAGCAGGATTAGGCCATTGAGCAGCTGTAACTTCAGGCACACGTTAATCTCTCCTAAGGGTTACCCTTGCTGTGGCAGGCAGCTGGGTCTTTGCTGCTTAACCACCGAGGATGGAGTGACAAGGATAAATGGCACCACAGGACCTGGCTACAACTGCTGCCCATCCGTGCTTCATATCAGCCCAAAGTCACGTCCACATTTATGGGCAAAAAGCTGCTGAAAATCGCGCGTTACCGCTGTCACTGTGCCGACAAGAAGTGGCCCTGTGGGGACAGCCTTCTGACAGCTGTATTTATACTCATTCTCCAAACAGATTTCTGCACAGCTCTGTGTGGGGTTACATATAGGACACGAGTAGCGTTGGGCTTCGTGTCATAAATGGAGAAAATTCGAAGCTACAATTTTCATCCATTTGAACCACGGTGATGCTCATTTGTGGCATTTTCTGGGTGATGAGTGTTCTTTAATACACTTATCTATAGCAGCAGAAGTTACACAAGCCCTGGACATTCACACTCATGCGCTGCTTTGCCTTCAGCTCAGCAGCAATTGCTCAGCACTGGTAATTCAGCTGCACTGGAAGACCTGTGGTCACAGAGCCTGATGATCTTAGCGGTCTTTCCAACCTCAATGATTCTGTGGTTATCACTTCTCACTTCTCCTATTGATCTTTTTTTAGTTTTACTGCTCATCTTTCCTTCTTAAACTGCCAGTGTTTTTGCTGTAATAACCCAGCTGTATTTGGAGTCAGGAACTGGCCACTGGACATGAAAAGAGATGCAGGAAATGGTCTTTATAGCAATATTTCAGCAGATATTTGCTCTTTACCAAGAAAATAACAGTCTCAAAATGAATGGTCTTTTTACACATTTAAGGTTAGGCTCTATCTGTTGTTTAAATCGGATCTGGAAAGTCAAATAACTAAGAGGGTTACTCATAACGCAAGGGAAAGCAAAACAGGGGTTTCTCTATCTGCATTCAGGCTTCTTGCTGACAAAACATTTAAAAGCATCTGTGAAACAGGCTGTGAATCAAATAAATATTCATCTGGAGAAACAAATTAGGAACAGGCAGTTCCAGGCTTAACCAAGCATGCAAAGCCCTCTGCTGATGTAGAAATTAGAGATTTCCATAGTCCTCTGAGCATTTACCCAAGAGTATCTAAATGCTCCCCGAGGTTAATTTGAGAATAGAAATGATCTATAATCATTATGATCTGGTGGATGGCTAAATTAGATAAAGATAGTGGGATTTTTAAACTACTGTTTAAGATACTGAAGGCTGCATGCTGGGTAAGACCGTGGAAACGCATGTTTATAAAGACATCTGTAACTCCGATGGAAAACAGTAATGAAAGGAATTTCTTTTTTGGGGAAGGAGAGAGGAGCGGGGAGATGAGGGAAGTGGCTCTGTACGTGGTTTTGTGTCTTTAATTCAGGCCTCTCTTGTAGCAAATAATACAAATAATACAGAGAAAAGCATGAGCAGTCACAGAACAGTTCCCAACAAGGCAGGTCCCAGTTGAGTTGTTGGGCTTTGACATGGGAAAGTTACCTTTCTGACGTGGTGTTCCCTTTATTCCTTTCAAATAAATGTAAAAGCTTCCTTCTCCAGAACATGCTGATGTTAGTCTAGAAAGTCTTTTAGTAAGATGGCTCTTTTAACTTAAATCCACAGTGGTTGCTCTAATTAATGCTCTCAATAGGTAGTTCCCAGCTGTGACTGATATGAAGGGTGTGCACAGCAGTGACTGCCGTTCCTGTGGGGAAAATAAGATGTCCGTGGTGTGAGCTATAAGAGCTCAGGGGGAGCTGAGCCAGCTAGTTCATAACTTTGCAGACTGATCTGTATGCAGGTTCTCACTTACACAGAAGAATCCCTTGGCCACCTCAATCTCATCACAGGGTTCGTGTTCTTTGTATTTATTCATAAATTACTGCAGGTCCATCAAGTTCTCCCGCACCGCAGTACTGGTGTGATTTATGTTTTAACTGTAACAGCAGTTCACCAATTGACTGAAATCTTTCTTGCCATGAATATTTTAATGAGAGCTATAGACTTAATATCTATTGAAAGAATATAATTACCAGCCGTCTGACGTTGCTGGCTGACATAGTGGAACGGAGGTATGAGCTGCTCAAAATGACTAAATGTCTAATAGACTGATCAGAAAATTACACTGCAGCCGCTTCATTTTTATGTTTCTTTATTGCTAGACACTCTCTCAGCTGATGACCTGAGTGACATGCAACATGATGGTGCATTCGTGGGTTTCAGTGAGCAAAGGTCAGGGAAATAAAACAGTGAAAACAAACATATTCGCCACTAGCAAGAAATGGACAACATGCATGTTCTTCAAAAGCTGTTTTTCCCCTGGCAAAGGTCAAAGGGCGTGAAAGGGTCTGAATATCCTCTGTCTTTTCCCCTGTTGGAGCTGTTGTGCTGTGTGGATCTCCCCTGAGATCCCTATTGGGGCTGGGCTGTACAAATCCTGCACACGTGGGCAGAGCAGCATCAGGCACAGCTGGGTGCCTTCCTGAGGTGGGACAGGGTGCATTGGTCAGTGCCTTCAGGGCTTTCCTCTGGGGCTGACACAGTCCTTGGGCTTGGCTGTCTCAAACCAGAGCACAGCTTTTGCTTTGTCCAGAGTCCATAAGGAGTTCACAGGGTTGCTGGGGGATATTGAGAATTAACGTGCATAAGGAAGCTGGAGAGTTCTCATTTTCCATTGCTCATGTATTTGTTACTGCTCTACCGTGAGAGCCAGAAAGCATAAATAATCTCTAAACATAAAGGTTTTTGTTTCCTTCTGTTCCTGCTATAAGAATTCCTTATTCACTGTTAGGGTAGATGAAAAAGGCAGGCAGTAAAAGCGTGCTGGAAGATGGATAACTATCAGTGTGGAGTGTTATCCTATAAGAATGACACGGGCATATGAGGAAAAGAGAGAGGACAGAATTATCTCTTTGGTTTTGACTGAATGGTTGAGAGTGCCCTCAAGGGAGAAGGTGGTTACTGCCATCCAGCAGAACACACATCCACTGGTGAGTCCAAAGAGAGCAGCAGTCATTGAGACAAGCAGGTAATTGCTGTGAGATTACCACCTGTAACTGTAGGTCAGTCTGACTGATGCAGATCCAAACTGGTGATCAAAGTGTGGAAGGCTCTATGTTTCATTACCAGCCCTCTGACCCTCAGCACAGAGCAGGGATGCACGTCCTGCCCTTGGCAGTGGCTGACAGCTTGCTTTTGTCCATTTGTTGTCAGCAGTGCCAACAGGAATTATTTACGACTCAGAAAGAGCTTTGACTTTTAAAATACTGGAGTAAGATTACACAGAAAAGTTAAGGGAAATGAAGAAGGACTGATTTACACATGAATGCGCTTTTTAAAGATCAGTTTTTAGTGTTATTGGATGATGGTATGAAAGATTAAAAAATCCTTTTACTCAGTGAGTGCAAAATTTGTTTTATTAATGCTGATAAGCTTAATTGAAGTCAGATGTCAGACATTTAAAAAATATGGAGATGTTCTGGCTTGTGCTGAGCAGCCAAAATTCAATGTGTTCACAATCAACTTGATAGTCCTGAGGCAGGAGAGGCTGGGAGATGTGTTCCCAAACTTCCTGCTCGTTACAGGGAGGGTGAAGACACAGTTATGTCCTCCTTGGAGGCTGGCTGGGCACCCAGGCTTGTTTTCTTGCCATCCCAAAGTCTCTCCTGCGTGATCTGTCTCCATGTCTGAGTAATATGAGATGCTGAGTTGTAATGCTCTTGGGAGGTAGACAGCGATTAAATGTGGCTAGATATTCAGGTTTTAAAGGTGATAGTAAGTGATTTAATGTAAGGTAGGCAGAAAAAAAGCAGCAAAAGCAGGTCTTATTTTTTAACTTACCCAACCCCTTTGATGAGACTCAGGTTTGGGGGAAATATATTCATTTTTTCTGAGCCAAATGGGTTGTTAGCCAGGAGAAACCAGGGCAAAGACCATCTGGTTACCACTGTTTTGACAGACATCTCACCATCAGGCTGGATTCTCCTCCTTTAAACTGTCTGTGAAAGTCAGTGTAAACAGCCTCCTTAACATGGTGTACTCAGGAGAGGTTCATACTCTTGAGAGTTTGTTTAAATAAGGAGAAACCTGGAGAGAGGTATTTAGATCTGAAACCTCACAGCCAAAAGTTCATTAAACAAGTGGTGTTCTTTTTGTTATAAACGGGCAGATTGCTCACACAGTGACAAATAGGAAGGTCAGACTGTACTAACCAAAATGGAAGTTCTGTTTCTCCTCCTCCGCAGGCTGCACCAGGGCTCACTTTTACATCCTGTGACTTTATGATGCAGTTGCTTGAGCTGTACTGTTGGTAATGTCCCATAGTGACAGAGGACTTTGTTGTTTTCTCCTATGTAGAGGGGCTTCATGGTGCTGGGAGCTGCCTATGAGCTCTAGGTCTTGACTGACCTCCTGCTGGTAGGGTAGGGTAGAGTTTCTGTGGGACCCTTTGGAAGATCATTGTACACTTGAGTATTTGGCTTGTTCTTACAGGGCTGGAAATCTCTGAACAAAACATGAAAGAAAATTAAAGTGCATCCTGCAGATTCTGCCATGGGAAATGATAATGCTTGCATCTCCCCCCCCCCCCCCCCCCCAGTAGCCTATTTATGCTGCTGAACAGGGAACCCATTGCTAGAATTTATCGGTCACAGCTTTACATCTGCATTTATCATCAGCACTTCAGTTTGGCATGTTACCTTTCAGACAGTCCTCCAAAAAGCCTTCTGATTTCAGCCAACTTCGTGTCCTGGTTTTGTTATTGATGGGTCTTAGGCTGACATGAGTCTGAGATGGCTGCAGCCCCTAGCCCCTTACCTGAGCACCAGGCAGCTTGACAAGAGCTTGAAGCACAGTGCGATCAAAAGCCTTTCTGGAATCAGTCAGAGACTTCTCGTGGGCATCAGGACAATTCAGATGTGTCACATTTGTGTCTCAGATACGTTTTGGGTTTGAAGAGAAAAATGGACTCCAGCCTTTGGAGCTTGCATTCCTTTCAGTCAAAAGCATTTCTGGTTTCTGTGGATAAAAGACATCATGCTGCTTTGATATGGTACTCTTTTTTCCTCTCTTTTGTTTTCCTGTGTTGCTTTCTTTTCTTTAAACAGAACCAGGACAAGTTCCTTTTATCCCCGATGATTAATATCTCCTGGTTTGAAACTGGTCCTGTAATCTGTTTAAAATATATCATTATGATTTTACCTTGTTATTTTTATGGGCTATATTAACATTTGAAAGGCTACATACACTGGGTAGATTGTAAAGTATTTGCTTTTCCCTCCATTAACTCTTACACAGCACTGAGTGGCATCGTGTTACAGTTGCTTGAATAGCTGAGCCTCCGATTGGGCTTAATGAGAGCTCTGTCTTCAATGGGAACTGAATTCGGCTTCAGATTCCTCCTTTATTTTGATGTACTGTCGTTCAAACTGATGCATTTTTCTAAAGACAGTAATTGCTTGTACCTTCCAATTTACCATTTTGAGTACCCTATGATTTTAACTGAGCAGCCACAAGGCAATGTTCTTTATGAACACTGCCATATTGAAGTTGCTTTAGTTAAGACCCTATCAGCAATTAAACCATAAGTCCATGACTAGAATGTTTTTGTGGCATCTTGAGGCCATGCACTTCATTCTGTTCATGCTCAGGATGAGGCACATCACTTGTGTTTTTAAAGCAATGTGTAGTTTAGCAATACAGAAAACTACTGCATGATAAAGTGGGTTATGATCATTATACATTACAAAAGTGTGGGAGCTCGCATGTCAGAAAATACCAAAGGTAAAGGAAGAATATTGTTCATTATTGCCCAGTTCATGGGGGAACTGAAGAAGATAAAAGTAAATTGACTTAGGTAGATAAAAGCTAAGTCAAGATTCTTGTGTCAGGGCTTGAAAACAAATTACTATTATTTGGTGCCAACTAAGATCTGTTTTCCTTCCTTTTCCTAATTTCTGTAACACTTATGTAAGCATGTTATTGCCCCTTTCTTCACTGCTTTTATTACAGCAGCATACCAGCTCTTGTGTGGTTATTGCATGGTCTTGTGAGCACAGCTTTCTCATCGCCAACATTTTTAAGTATTCGAGGCTCTTGCACAATTCCATTCTTTCATTCCTGGTATTTCAATGCTTAAGTTTTGTTAAGTTCAGTATCCTGGAAGGGCAGGAAGCAGGTCTGGGCTGCTAGAACATTCTACAGAATGGGTCTGTGCTCCAAACCAGAAACTCTTACCACTTTTGGAACATCAGGTCCTGACAGAAATGCAGCAGAAGCCACCATTCCTGACACCTCACTGTGATTCCAAGTGATGGTGGTGGTGGCTGGGGGGCAGCAAGATGGGAGATTAAAATGGGTCATGGTCACATTCAGTAATGTGGGCAAAGAGGCAAATTTGTGACATGACCATCTAGCTCAGAAAAGAAGCTGCACCAAAATTTATAAGCAATCTTGGTGTATAAATTGAGATTAGGGTTCATATCACTAATACCAGTCAGCAGTAGGAAACAGGGAGAGAGTGTGGTATATATTGTTGACAAATATATATGGTATATATATATATGACAAATATTGTTTCAGCAGTCTTTGAATGCTTACAATTGCTGCTGTTCCTTCTGCATAGAAGAGGTTTCTCTGAACTGTGAAAGTTGAAGCAATCAATAGCTTCAGGACAAGAACTCAGGCAGCTAAAACAGGAAATTGGGTGCAATTTGTAACCTTCAGAATGCAGATAGTGCAGTGCCAGAAAACATTTTTCAGAGAACATTTATGTCTATTTAGGTCACATTCCACAACCTGGAACTCCATTGGAAGACTCGGTGTCGTTTATGCAACATGACAAACCCTGGTATCAGCAAGGGACAGTCAATCTCCACTTATAATGAATTGTTGAGAGACAAAAGGCAGACTTGGGGCATTTCAGGGGAGGGATGCTGTGACATCTGCACCCTCACCAGCATTCAGAGCCCTCTGTGAGTGGAAAAGGCATTGTACATCCTGGAAAAGGCTTTTAGCCAGCAATACCTTTTCTAATCCACTTTCTCTCCCCAATGTCACGTTGCATTGACTCCTTGCCAGCAGCTGCAACACGATGGGCTCTGCCTGTAGCACCCACATGAGCGCTGCACCGGTGCCAACGTGCAGAAGCAGTTTCCAGGATAGGTTTAAGTGGCCACTTGCCGTGGGCATTGTACAGCAGTGCAAAAAATAATGGGAAACGGAAACACATTTTTTCCATTAAATCCTGGCAAATCATTTTATTACCTGTGGTGCAGAAGACAAATAACCTGGGTTAGAGTCTGTCAGGAAACAGGGCAGGTACATTTCAGAGAAGAACAAAAACAGTAAAAACAGTCCAATTTTTTTTTAAATTTTTATTGTTTTTTTTTTCCCCCAATGCAAAGCCTTTCTGTGCTGAGCTGTTCAGAGGGAGCGAGGCACAATGCAGCAGTGTCATCCCACCGTGTTGACGTGCCAGTACACCTAGTAAAGTGACCTGATTACAGAGTTATTATACTTAAAGCAATGTTTGTGTCTGCAAGCCCCAGAAGTGAATTTGGATCCACACATACAACCTGCTCCACTTAGTAGATATCACAGAAACATGGAAGTTGGAAGGGGTCTTTAAAGATCATCTTGTCCAGCTTCCTGCAGTGAACAGGGGCACTTGCAGCTCAATCCGGCTGCTCAGAGCCTGGTGCAGCCTGACTTTGAATGTCTCAGTGCATGTTCCTTCCATCTGTAACATCCACTGTGGCAGCACCATGAGCCCACTGGGTCTGCTGAAGGGCCACAGCTAATCATTAGGGGCAAAGGGAGCTTAGAGAGTTTTGCAGCAATGAACACTTCTGTTAACCCGTGTTCTGATTCCAGAAGCAAGCTGTGCTCCTTAGGCCTGATCGAAGCAATGTCATGTTTTACAATTTTTTGTTGCTGTTAATGTTTTGTTGCTGCTAAAAGGACTTCACGTGGCAGTTTTCCTCAGAGAAGAAAGCTACTTAAGCTGTTTGTGCTGCATCTCAGTGCCCACCTGTTCCAATATGCCCTTTTGTCCAATAAATGAATTTTAAGATCCCCATCATGTATCTTAATGAGCAGCATCTTCGCTGCAAATGACACACAGGTGTACAAGCAAACTGGGAAATCCTAACCAAGCAAGGCAAGCACCTGGAAGTCAGAGGTACAGTCAAAGCTTAGAAAAGAGCTGAGGCTTGAGAAACAGCAAGGTTAAATTAATTCTCAAGCTGCTATGATGTTTAATGAAGGCTTAATTAGTGAGCAGACCATCTCAAGAAGACTTTCCAACAAGCCTTTGTAAGCTGTGGCTTCAGACAGGACATGGGTCTAGGTAGGACAGCCAGAAAATGATCTGTGCTTCTGGGAAAATCATTGGCCAGAAGAAATGGGTGATATTTCTCAGTAATACCAACAGCAGAATGCAATAGAGATTTCAGTAATTTTCTGTGTTTGGTTTTTGCTGATCGTTCTCCAAATGGCTCCCAAAAGGGAGTTAGTTAATTTAATATTGAGAGAGGTATAAATGGGTGAGTGGTAGAGGAACTGCTTATTTCTGCAGTTACAACAGTTAAGAAGTTTAACAGAGGAACTCAGTCTTGCAGCAACACGCTGATCACTGAGACCCCCTTGTTTCTGAAGCACATTACAGAAGTACATGTTTCAGAAAAGCTGAAGCATTTCTATTTATCTTTGTTCCGTTTTCCAAGGCACTGTTTATGACTTTGGATAACCAAAATGAAACAAATGAAACAAGTACTTTTTTTTTTTAACCACATATTCTGCAGTGACACCAGTTTTTCCATTCCTGAAGCTTTCAGTAGGACGGAGCTCCTAAATTGCACCAAGTTCTGCGTTTGTGGTCGTATGCTCACCTTTCATTATTTCCTTCCAAATTCCACGTTGTTCTTAAAGTTCCATTGGTTTCTGATTTTAATCTGCCTTTTCTTAGTCCTTTATGATATTGCTACAGATATTTCGTGCTTCTCACGGGTCCTCAGAATCTGTGCAGTCAGGATATGGCAAATAGCGCAGCATGAGGAAGCAGAATCTAGAATACTGTTGCACAAGTCCGTGACTTCAGGTTGTCAGCTCCTCCTATTTCCCTGCTTAATATAAGGAAGATCTGGTGAACTGCACTGAAGTTAGTGGTGAATTCAGTGGGCTTTTGGTCTGACCACAGTAATATCAAGTGGATGCAGGTGAGGAATCTTCAGAGGTCGATAAATGTCACTAAGGGCCTTTTCTTCTTGTTTGTGTGACAGTTATATGGATGGCCCCCCTGAGAGTATGGAAACAAAATCAATGGGAAACTTCAATCCACACAATCACTTCTTACGTGAGACAGAGCATTGGATATTACCTTACAGGTCAGTCAATAACCTATTATCTCACAAGCTAAGGAATAAATACTGCCTTGGGCCGGTATTAATTAGAATGGCCAGGGAGGTATAGACCAAATAGGTGATGCTGTTGTTTCTCACTGTTTGAAACACAGAGGGATGACAAACCGATAGGATTTGGTTTGCTGTTCATTTTTGCTGGGTTGTTTGGTTTTTGGAGTTGGGGCCACAAGGCTTTTTTTTTTTTGCTTTTTTTTTGGCTATGATTCATCACTCTGCTTTTCAAAAGATAAAAATGTTGACGGTACAGAATTAGTTTATTAGTTTACCTTCCTTGTCACTTGAAGCAAAGAGGTCTGTGGTTCCTTTGCATTACAAAAGCAAGGGAAATACACCTTTCTGAAAATACTGTTTTAGGGGGCAGATCCAGGAGTAGATCTTCAATAGATATGAGGATTGTTTTACTCTTTTAAGACTATTGAAAATCACTGACAACTGAGTACTGCTGCTTGCTTAAATAGGCCACCCTTTAATACCTATCAAGTCTTGGCTAGGGTCACTTCCTACCATAGCATAAAGAATTAGGAAATGGTTTGCTGAGTATCCGGGATTTTAATTCCATCGAGGTCCCAGAGTCGAATAGTCCCCGTGCTCTACAGACTTACAGTAGGTTGATAAGAAATCCCGAGCACAGTGATTCAGGTGGAATTTAGGCTGCCTGAATATGACTCTTATGTTATTCTTCAGATGCTTTGAATAGCTGACCCTTATCCTTTGGCAAATCCAAGCTGGATTTTTTGAAGTGCATTTAGTCTAGAAAATTAAATTAATTCTGAGATGAAATATGGTTTTAATTTAAAGCAGTAAGAGCTGGCCTGACATAATTGGCACTGCATTCAAGAGAGCTAAGAACCATTTTCTTTGACATATGTTTTATCCCCACACAATCATCTGTGGGGCTTGCTGCCCAAGGCAGAAAAGTCAAATCTATAACATTTTATTTGTAAGGCAAGAAAAAATGCACTTGTTTACATTTAGATATGCAAACACACAGACATGGTGATAAGCCAGTCATGCCAATCAGTAAGAAAATGAAATTCAACTTAACATGTGTGAATTGTATGGTTTAAAACCCATTCTGAGTATCTCTGGCATTGAATATGTCTCAGTCAGAGGTTTTTGAGCATCTCCTCCACTACTTTTTGTAAAACTGGTTTTAAGAATTTCATATTTCATTTCCTAATTGAAGAAAATTAGATTATCACTGGAAATTCTCTATTCTCATTATTTGATTCCAATGAATAACTTAAAATTGAAACAAATAACTATGTAAGTACAATAGTCTGTTAAACACAGGAAGCTGCTCTGTGCTGTTTAGGTATTTCCAGCTGCTAACGACTGCTTCTGTAGCACCACTTAGCTAAAGTAAAGGGTAGATTTTGCACAGTGAGTGTCACTGCAAAACTTTGGCCAAAGATAAGCAAGGTGAACTCCCACTCAGTAAGAAGTGTGATATGATGTACGGTAACATTTCTGTTGGAGGCACTCACACAGTAAATTACACAGCACTCATATCTCTTCACCAACATGTACTTTTCAGTACTCAGGAATTTCACAGTGGATACATAAATTCAAGCAACCTTTAAATTTCTTCTTCCTGTACCCATGTGGGTGTGAAAAGTCAGGATGGAAATTTCTTTTGCAATCATGTCAAGTGAGGAAAGAAAGTTGATACATATGCATACACATGCATAAACACAGTTTAGCTGCTTCAATTTTCACTTCAGTAAAAAATACTCTGACTATGTAAATTTTGTGTTCACTGCTTCAGAATGAAATGTGTCTCAGGACATCATTGATCTGTGGGGAATCAGCTGCCATTTATCTCTCAAGGCTCCTCAGTGTAGACTTCTCTACACTGAACCCCATCCTCCTTACTCTCAGGCCTACTGCTGGGAACCACTGTTAGTGGTAAAGCAGGCAATGCTTTTCTTGTAGCCTTCAGCATCTTTCCTTCCCACTTAATGCTTCATTTCTTTTATTACTGTAATTAAAAATGGGCAGGATTTCTACTGAATGCCACAGAGTTTCCTCAGTTGTTCTCTTCTGCAAACTGTCAAATTGCTGGTCTTATCCAAGCCAAGAGGGGACCTGCTGTTGTTCATAATGCTGTAATTGGCTCTTCTGGTGCTGCTTGGCATCTCTTGTCTTTGTCCTTAGTGATGAAAGAAAACCCTGAGGGCCTGCAGCTCTTCTCTCAAGTGTAGGCATTCCAAGCGTGGACTCTGGAGACAGGGCCATGAGGGATGCTTGACTGGAAATGTTCCCTGCCAAGGAGTAATCCTGAATGCAGTCGTCTTCAGGCAATCTTGAAATGCCTTCTAACCATCCTGCCACTGAGGACACGAAGCTTTTAGCCACGGGATGAATTAAAAATTTGAATCAACTCCATGTGAGGTCAAGACACTGAAAGGGACCGAAAGAGGTATTCTAAATTGCCTGAATCACAAACACAAAGAACTGGAACTGCTCGGTAAAGAACACATACTTGACCTTTCTGCCACTGAAACCCAAAAGCTTCATATAACCTGTAAGTGCAAAGCAGTACCGATGATTTGGAAAGCATAAAAACAAGAGGGCAACAAATGCTAGAATCAAAGTTCCAGTGCCCACTTACAGGGAGACAACACTGAAGCAGGTGGCTCACAGCCCACAGGGTCAGCACACATGGCGAAGGATCCCCTCAGCTGAGGCTGAGGACAGGGAAATCATACGACCAACTGGAAATGGAGCCCCTTTCCTGCTGCTCTGTGAGGGGAGCTCTTAGGCAGGCTGGAGAGGTTCTGGCAGGTGCGGGAGGACTTGTGCTGGGATACTCCAGCATCACTGGCAGAGCTGGGAGTGCTACAGCTTAAGGACTGACCAAATGCCTTGGGAGTTAAGAATACTTAAGGTGCAAGAGAGCATGACTGGATTACATTCATTATATACCATGAGGAAAAAATCCCAATCAATTTTCTCTGTATCTCTGAAGTCACCAAACTGAAAGCTGTTATGAATTGAATCATCTGTGAGAAGCAACTGAAATAGGGTGAAACGTGGTTAAGAACTGTTTAGAGATTTTTTTAATTTGATGTCTAAAAATCCAAAAGCTCACAGCGAGGATGGAAAAGCGTATAACTTCAACAAAAGCAAGCTGAGATCATAGAGGAAGTCAGACAAAAAAGCATCAGTGAAACTATAACAGATGGAAAGCAGGCGACTGTGAAAATTGCTGTTATATGTTAGCAGCTAGAAGGAGCCAATGAGAAGGAGAGAGCCTAAATGACACTAGTAGGAAGTTTTGAGGAGCTGAGTGATGGGAACTGATGAAAATGACAGATATCCTGGCAAGGGCACCTTCCTGCACAGAGACTGATAAGTGATGGTGCAGGGAAGATGAAGCTGAGCATAGAGCTGGCAAGAGAAACTTCAGGTCCTGCCTCTTGATCCTGAATGGTTTCTGGGTTTTACTTAACAGCTTTTTAATGTTGCGTGTCTAAGAAGTACTCCCAACTCCATGTTGGCTTTTCCCAGGTTGTGTGCTAAGCTGCAAAGCTGTGCCTCCTCAAAGGTCTTCTCTGTCCATCTCTTCTGTCCTGTTAGCCCTTGACTTCCTCTTCACATCTACAGCAGCTGAACATTAATGTGATTAACAGTGCCATGCTTCTGACAGCCTGCTGCATGGCTTGGGAGGTAGGGAAGGGGTGAGCTGAGTTTGCAGCTCTCCACCTGGGGAGGAGCCATCTTTCCCACTTGCCTTTGCCATTATGGTTGCTGCGCCGCAAAAGCACCTATGCTTTATAATAGAGCAGTAACAAATCTGGCTGTTGCATCTTCAGCAGGATTCAAAACGGGGTTAGGTTGCAGTCAAGCTTCCAGCTGCTCAGTCTGGCTTACATGCAAGGATTCAGCACAAGAGAAAAGGGGTGAGAGGGACTGTCATACACAGCAACTGAGCTTTCAGAACTAAGCAGAGTCCGATCAGTTGTGGTTGGAGTCAGGCTGCAACTCTGAACACTGTATCAAGGTTGCACTACTGTATATTATTTTATATTATTTGCTGGTGGTCTTCAGCAGCTCATTTTGGTTGCACACAGTTATAGGAATGTATATACATATATATGTGCAGGTGGGAGTAGCTTCAGAAAAGCATGAACACACACATCTAATGAGCATATAAACACACTCAAAATCATCCTAGTTTCTTTAATGCTCGATAAAGAAAGCACGCAAAAGCAGCGTTCAAGTAATTGGAATCTTCAGTGTGCAATACAAGTAGGAACTGGAGAAACTGTAATCCACATGGAAAACAACAAAATAATCACACACTGATTATCAAGTCAAGGAAGTCAGCTCAACCCCTTAAATACATATGGCTTGCACTGCGTTGTTGGTGGTAGTACAAATAGAGAAGATACAGGGTTGGTGTAAAGGAGAGTGAACGCAGAAGACTGCTATTTGGAGGCTCTATCCAGCCCTATCAGCAGTCCTAGGGTTAGTGGCATTTTCTATTTTAAGCATAGAGAGAATCTCACAAGAGAGAGCATAATCAGATGAAAGTGTAAGCCCTCTGGACAAAAATACAAGGTAAAGATATAAATCTGGTCATGCCGTCCTACTGAGGCAAAGATGTCACAGGCAAATCTTTTTCTTCCAGTTTAAATTGGTCTAAGTGGAGCAGCATTACTCAAGAATTACCATGGAGAAGAAGCTATTTCCAATCTGCAAAAACTCCAATTCAGTAGGGAGGGCTAACTCAATATCTGCCTTAACTCCAAAATCTTCTTACAGCATTGTGCCTCCCATGGAAGAAAGTGAGGTCTGTGTGCCTGAGAGCATAACACCACGGTTATATCTGAGGGCATTGCTATCAATGCTAAATAATCCTCTCTTCATAGCATGGCTCCATTAAGATCCCTCAGAGTACTTTAGCTGATTGATTCTGTGATTATTTTCTGTGTATGTATCAGCAGTCTCCACTTTAGGACCTCCTTATGATCTCCCAGGTCCTGGAGAGCTGGGTACCTCCAGTTGTCTTCTCTCACTGGACACCTGCAGCAGTGATTGCTGTTTGCTCTGCCTTGCTCAGAAGACCTGCCCTCGCAAATAGTGCATAAGATAATAAAAAATTCAGTAAGCTTTCAGAAAGAGAACATTATTCATCTGCTCAGAAACATCTGGACATTTCAGGAGTCCTGCTATATTTATGGAGTCTACTCAACAAATAGAAGTTTTTTACTCGAGGGTAACTAAGCCATTCTGGGGGCTTTGCCAGGCATCTTCTCTCTATTTTGTCTATGTACTGTATGAATAATGCATCTTCTCTGAGCTCAAACCAGCAGCATTAAGTGCCTTGTTTCATTCTGTATATTTTTAGGAGCTCCCACTAACTGTTCCCACTTACAAGGGGCCAATGTTGGTGTGGCTGCAGGCCTAGCAGCACTGGAAAGGACCCTGAGCCTTGGGCTGCCAAAATCACAGACCGCCTTAGAGGAGAGAAGTTGAGCCAAATCTCCTGTAAAAGGGTCAGTGGAAATGTCTGTCAGGATCTCATGTGTCCTTATAAACAATTCCTTGCAGGGAAGGAGAAGAAAAGAAGGAAAAAAGGAAAAGAACAAAGGTAGTTCTAATCTTTGAAAGTCATTCAAACTTCTTTTGCTAAGTATTTTTCATCAAGAATTTGCATATAAAAAAGTGAAAATGTCATAACTTATACCCCGATTCTTTTCTCCAGCCCTTTCATGCCCAGTCTCATTTTAAGTCCTTGGCTGTCTTAACCAGACCCAGGATATTTTGATTTTGTCTGTTCTTTGAGAGTAAGTAATGCCATTGTGATGTTATTTCTTGAACTATCTTTTCTCCAATTATGTTCTTCATCACGTTTTCATGCAGGAAAACTAATAGCAAATCCATTGCAGTTTGAAGAAGTGCTCAGAATTGGCTTCACTTTATTAACTTTGGTAGGAATAAAGATGCTCAATGTGCACTGCTTCTGAAAAATCTTCCTCCACCTTATATACAGTATAAGTGACCCAAGCCTTACTCTCCTTTCTTACAGGAGCAGTCCTTGAAAAGAGTAAAGCAGCCTGGATTTCACAAGGAAGGAATTTTCTTATCATTTTTTATTACAATAATGAGACACAGGATGCAAACAGGTGAATGTTTTTTTTGTTGTTGGCAATTAGGGACCAAATCGTAGACAGTCGTATACCACCATACTGACTTTTCTTTGCTGGAGATACCATCTGAACCTCATAATGACTAAAAGAATATATATTCATAGTCTTAACCTGATAATTATCAATGTGATTTACATATCACACTTCAGCCCATGTTTATCTTTCTTGCCTTTAATATTTACTTCAAGTAGAGACGGTAGTTAATTAGTCTCATATAACTTCTCTGTCTAGCAGATTCAATTATAATTGACCCAAAATGCTGAATTCAGCTTTGAGATGAATTATTTTTAAAGCAAAACTATGACAAATCTTTTAAGAACCAGCTGCTCTGATTTTTTTGCTCATCACAAATGATGGCGCTCCCAGTGGTATGAAGCTTGGAGAGTCTCACACAGAAAGCAAGGTCAAAGCATCAAGCATCACATCATTCTGGCATTAGCTTATGCTCTGCTCTATGCAGTTATGGAGACGATTTGTTTCCTGAGTCCTGATCCAGACTAGGGCATGGTTTTTCTAAGGTGCCAAATTGTCAGGTCAGTCACATCGTGGACCTAGAGAGCACAGACGTGTGAAACAAGAGAAGCTTTTTGATTTTCAGTTAGGATTGCAGGTAGTGAAGTACTGGTAGACCTAATTAATCCCTCTACTGCAGCAGGAATGATTTCATTGTGACAGGATGAGACTGGAATGGTTACAGGGAAGCAGGAGTCTGGAGGCACCAGGAGACCTTCCAGCAGGGCAGCACAGAGCAGCCAGGTTCTTGCACTAGCTGAGCTCAAGCTCTCTGCTAGCAGGTGGCAGATTTGTACAGTTCACCTTACAGCTGCCCATTTGTGTTGCTGCACCTCACCTATCAGCTCGTTCCATGCTGGATCCCTCAGTTCAGGACGTTTTTTTCTTTTTGATAGGTGAGACTTGTGCTGGATGGCAGCATGCCCTCTGTACAGACACAAAGCAGAGTCATGTTACAGTTAGCAAGGAGCTGATTTGAAAGAAAAAGACTAAAATGAAGCAAAGGAGACCCCCCTCCTGCTAGAGATGGTTTTATACCTGAAAGAATTCAGACACACAAAATTTGGTTTGGGTATCATGCTGTTCTGTTACCTTCCTGGAAGGCTTGGAGTAAGTCAACAGTGAAGGGGCTGATATTGTCCTTGAACCTGCACATAGGTGTAGCTGCTGGCCATTCCTGGGAGGGAGCATGCTGCACTTCTGATTGCAGCTACCTTAGAAACTGGGACATCTGCAAGAATGTGATAATTTTCTCTTTTCAGGAGGAAAGAGGAAAAACAAATGTGAAAAAGAGGATGGCTGGTATTTACCTGAGCCCTGTGTTCGTGACTCGATTCCTACTCTGTGCACATTGCTTTCTTTCCAACAGGTAGAGCTATTAGAAAGTAAGAAAAATCTGCTGCAATCAAAATGAAGTCTACTTAGATTCTCTTTCCTATTTGAATGAAAAAGTCATGCTTTTCTTTTCCTTTGCAGTGAAGGAAATGGAATCCTAATACTTTCATAAGCAATGGACATACTTACCCCCCTTTTCTCTTCTGGATGGTTAGACAAATAGGCAGATGTTTATGAACAGTTCTTTGCCACGTGGGATTATATATATTCTCCTCTGGGAAGTGAAAAAGGTATTTCAGCTGCAGTGAAGATTGATAGCAATTCCCTGGGAGAGGTCAGCTCTGACTTTTACTAAACTCTTGTTCCCAGTTCTCTCCCATGGCAGCTGCTGACAGCCAAGCAGCTCATGCTGCTAGGATGATAGTCTTTAAGGGACCGCCTTCTCATGGCTGTGGACACTGTGCTAGCTCCAAGTCACGGTGACTCTTACATTGTGTGCTGCACATCAGTCGCATAAATGTTGTGTGTGTTCCTGTGGCAAACATTTTTATGAAATGATGTTTTCATCACAGAAGCTAGAAGTAGTATGACTTCCTCCGCTGCAGTGCAGGTATTTTCTTTAGATTAGGGGAGATGCAGGTGCACTAATGCACCTGTGTTTCTATAGAAGAAACAGGAAGGAAGGGGCTGTAACAAACCCAAATCAGAACACATACTCATAATAAAACCATTAGAATATAAGTGGCCTGAAGTTAAAGAGAGTTTACACAGCCAGTTGACCACTTAGGAAAGTTGTCAGTCTGAATGGCAGTAAAGTCATGCTAGGTGGGGAACCAGTGGGAGAATTAAACATATTCTCAGAGATGTCATGACTGAGTGGGTCATAAAGTTTCAGAAGTTCAATTTCACTGTTCAGAACAAGAGAAAGATGTCATCAAAAGCAAAGGGACTGGATTCTTATAACTGGCCTGCCTGTTTCAGAAGATAAGGATAAGCTTATTTCATAAACATTTGCCCTAGGAAAGAAGGTGCAGTGGAGTAAAGTTGTGGGATGATAAGGGACTGCACATCTTATGCATGCCAGTCATCAAAATTGAAAACAGTTTTTGGGTCTTGTTATTCCAAAAAGAATTTGATGCTCATAAATACGAGGGTTATCAGGATTTTTTGAAAAATCCTTCTGTACACAGGAGGGGATTTATTTTCCTACTCATAACACAGACACAAAGATAGCACAGGAGTAATAGCCTCGAGAAATTACTTTGTGGGGAAGTAAATAAGAAGAGCCTTTCTGGACTTTGCCATGAGTTAGACAGAGGTACTTTGAGAGGAGTGGTAGGAAGGTGAACCTCTGCAGCTGAGTGAAAGGGTTTTGTCAGAAGCAAAACAGACAAAAGCCTAACATTACTTATCAAGGCATCCCCCATCTCCTGCCTCCCAGCTGCATGGGGACCAGGCACCCTGGGTCAAGGGAACTGAACTGTGAGACCCTACAGGATGCCCTGCTCTTGCCACCACGTCTGTGTTGGTCATCCCTCAGCCCTGCCCATGAAGATGGTAATTTTGCCCCGAGAGAAGAACTTAAAAAGTCTTTATGACACTTGTGACTGAAAACAGTAACTGATCCAAAGCTATGAATTGGTAATTCCAATCCAAAATCAACCTTATCCGTTGTTTCTATGGCAGCGTTTTTGTCCACATTTTAGGCTTTTATTCTCCAATTCTAGCTGTGCTGTTCTCAGGTTGATACTTGGCACGGTCTAAATCAAATGAGTCTTTCTAAGCAAACAGGAATTTTGTTCTATCCATTGCATTACTGACACTTTCCAGGCTGGCATGGCCTGCCAATATTACCACTGAAGCAATGAGGAGAGCTCACAGGGTCTGTGGAATTTTTTTTTTTGGACCTTGTATAAAATACAATTCAGGCTTGAGAGAAGAGCAAACTTGAAATGAATTCACCTGAGTTTTGTAGAAGGCATTTTTGTATGTTTACTTGAGAACTGTTCAATTTCCTTCTCCAGAACTGATCCAAAGTTCATTGAATCACCAAGAAAGAATCCCATCCGTATCAGTGGATCTTGCATCGATCCTGAAATGTCAACAGATGACCACTAAGTTACAGGTACGTCAGTAATGCTGTATTCACTTTTCTTCTAAAAAAATGTCAGGTTTTCCTGTGTTTTCCTAGTGTTCCTTGCGCTCTGTTGGTTCCTTGAATTCACTGTTTGTCTATCTGTTTTTCATGTTTCTGTGGATTCTCTAATAGACACATATATATCAAAGAGTTGAAACTTTAAGTTTACCTTCCCTACAATATTCACTTTTGTTGTTCCCCTTCTGTCTACAATGTGTCATACTTGGAAGTATTCCCTCTAAAGCTCAGGTTTCTACTGTGCCTCTTGGAAGGAGGAAGATGAAAAAGTTCACTGTGTTTCATATCTAAATGGTTCACTGACCTACATTTATTTCATCTGCTTCTCATTTAACATTTTATGTGACTTTTTTGGTGTGCCACAGCAAAGATTTTCAATGGTCCAAAAAACTATGCTGGGAAAGCATCCTAATACTATGCTGCCCTTGATAGGATAGCGACTGGCAGTGTATAAATACACTCAATGGAATGACAGAAAACTCTCTTCTATATTTATGAGGAGCCCTGGGCCAACACACACAGTGGTGGGAGCCCATCTGCTCCATTGCAATCATTTTATTGACACACTGCTATTTAACAGCTGAGGCTTTTGCAATTTTTTTTTAAAAGCTTGGTGTGTGTAGTGAGCAGGAGGTCTTGTAATAGTGATACGACAAAGCCAAAATAAATTTAAAAGGTGAATTATGCATTTAAAAGTCTAGATGGATGGAATTTAGGTATTTCTTGACCTCCTGGGGCTCCTGCTACAACTCTGACAAGAGCCACATGCTCACAAGTCCTTTCTTGCAAGGAGAGCAGCAAGGAAAATAGAGGGGATCTGAGGAGTTTGTGATCTGGGGGGCTTGTGGGTCTCCCAAAAGGAGAGGGGTTTGGTCACACGTATTGCAGATCCATTTCCTACTACTGGATGGCCTGGTGGGAAGATGGGCATTGTTGGTCCATTTCAGATTATTTCTTATAATGTTATTTTACTCTTAAAAGAATAATATTATTACACACTGCTGAGCAGCTACATTTTCCATTTCCAATCAGCTTTGTTTCAAACGATGCTCTTATTTTTGTTTGTTTGTTTTTGTTTTTTTATATTTGCTCACATAAACATTTCTCCTCACTTCTAGTAGTGTGACTGCTTAAGCTCATGTTCGAAACTGGCCACCAATGCACTGCAGCCAATGAACCTATTCCCACCAGAAACATCAAGGCCCGAATTTGGATAAAACCACCTTGCTCCAATATTTGAAATTCAATTCAAACATCAGAGCTAGTTTCTGTTTAACACTTCACCTAATGTCTGTGCCTGCAAAAATGCAGATTTACCTCTCACTTTCATATCCTACTCTTCATGTTTCATTGCTCCATATGCTTTTGCCTATCAGCACCTCCATGCAGAACTCACATAAGTACTTAATTTTAAGCATATGTCTAAGTCTACTGGTATCTATTAAAGAATTTTAAGCTTGGTCCCATTAATCTCCATAATTAAAAATCATGTTGATTTTATTCCAGGCATCAGTGTTCTAGACTATGTCCAGCTGTATAAGAGTCTGCAACTGTATTTTCTGCAGAGTACCAAGATGGGTGGGTAGCAGAAATGAAAGCTTTCATCCTCTCCATAAAGGGAGTAGTATCTCCCTCCTTCAAGTTTTATGAATTCAATCTGAAAAAAGAAGTCATAAACACGCTGTTAAAAGACTGCTGTTTTAAAAGGCTGTTTCCCCAGAGACAGTCTGTGAAGCATCTTGATGTGAATTCATAATGTCTGAGCAGTCTCAGCTGAATTAAAGACTAAAAAGAGGACAAGAGCAGCAAAACATGATTTCAGAATTCAAGTTAGCCAAACGAGGCAATTCAAGGCTTAAGTGGCACTTCACGTTCTTAACATTTGCCATAGAAACTTTCAAAAATGCAAAGGTAAGGTAATTTCTGTTGCAGAACAACCAATTTCTCTTAGGAAAACTTTCCTTCTGTGCAGAGTCCAAAGGCATGCTGCTCTCTTCTTCTCTGAGCTTCCTGCAGTTGAAACAGTAATGGCATCTGCCCACCACTATGGCTGGGCAGACGCTGAAACCCAGCCAGAGGAGCCACGAACTCCATGGGCAGATGTGTGAACCTAAACAACCCTCCTGAGGAGTGAAAAAGCTGTTCGGATCTTTGGCTGTGGGGAACTCCAGAATCTGGAAGTGCTCTTAGAGCCTGAGGGCCAGAAGTCATAGAATCATAGAATGGGTTAAGTTGGAGTGGATCTTAAAGACCATGTAGTTTTAAGCCCCTGCCATGGGCTGGTTGCTACCCACTAGATCCAGGTACCTAGAGCCCCATCCAACCTGGCCTTGAATGCCTACACAGCTTCTCTGGGCAGCCTCTACCAATAATGGAGGTGGACCAGCAAGGTGCCCACTGCCAAGAGCAACGTGCAGCCTATGACTGGGCACTGTCTGAATAAATGGGTGAGGACAGGCAACGTGCCACCTTCACAGAACAATGTCCAGCCTTCAGCAAAACTAACAACATCCCACTGCAACGCTGAGCCTGGGATGCCCCTAGGAAGCACAGGCCACATCATTTCAGGAGACTATGGGATGAGTTCATGTCTCTGCCTGGCACCAGTGCTTGCTCAGAAGCTCACAAGAAGTCAACAGAGAGCCCAGAAAGATGGGCAGCCCACAAGTGGGAAGCACAGCCGACCTGCACTGGACTCCTACCACTAATAATACAAAAGTGAACTTTCAAGTGTTGCTTGACCACCCCCAGGGAAAGGAGACAAGATAAGAGAGGAGAGGGTCCACATCACTTCCTGCTCCAGGCCTGGTGGCATCAGCATACCCATCTAGCTTGTTCATATTTGCTTGCAAATAAAATAAGCACTACCCAAGCAGAACAGAGATTTATTTTCAAGCATGTGAGCTTGAAAATAAATTTAATGTCGTTTACTTAAAATTACACTCTAGAAACAATGGTGATGCTTCTGCATTACTCTCACTTTCTTTTTTTAATGCCACTCTGTATTTAATCCGTCTTACTGCTCAATAGAAATAGCTTACTCCTACATTTGAGTAACTGATTGGGTGAGAGCCTGCATCTCAAACACCATCCTGCCACTAGCAATGAATGCCATTTTTAGATCTTTCATTCCAAAGAAAGGTCGGTCACTATTTTAAATGGTAGGAGGAAAAAGCAGTCAGTGCAATGTTCACCTTCTCCAATTTTTAAAGGGGAAAAAAATAATCACCTTGCTAAGGTAATTTCTAATGTTTTGTATAGATTTAACTCAATCAGGAAAAAGATTTTATTCTCAAGGTGTTTTTATACATTTCTGATAATGTCACAGTTGTCCTGTGGAAGGACATCAGATAAGACACGCGGTTGGTTGAAATCTTCCAAATTCTTTGTGGTATTTTTCAAACGAAAAGAATTCTGTCTTCAGAAAATAATATTAAAGAAACATCAGACTGTTAATTCAAGGTTACCAAATATAGTCAGCTTTGACTTTACAGGGATTTGTCTAGTTTATTATCAAATGGCCTCAAATGTCTATTATATTAAATTATAAAAGTCAAGTCCCTTGTAAAAATGCTTCCACAAGATCTGGACCACTATTTTTGGTTTCTTACCTCCAAGAAGCCAATGGAGACTAACCTTTCAACCTACCCAGGTAAAGCATACGCCCAAAGTTGGGCTACATGAATAACACCCACTGGTTATTGGTGGAAATTCACCATGACAGATGTACTTCAAGAGGTGATGATCACAAAATTACCAGCACTTATCTTCATGGAGAAGACACAAGGTGAACTCACACGGCTACTGGTAACAAAATGTAAGCATGAATTACTGTCAGCTGCCTTGCAGAGATTTCTGAGTGAAAGGATCATCACAGAATCATAGATTCCTTAGAGTTGGAAGGGACCTTTAAAAGTCATCTAGTTCAACTCCCATGCAATGAATAGGGACATCCACAACCATATCAGGTTGTTCAGGGCCTGGTCCAGCCTGACCTTGAGTGTTTCCAGGGATGGGGCTTCTACAACACGTCTAGGCAAACTATTGCTATATCTAACCAACCTCACTGTAAGAGACTTTTTTTCTTATATCCAATAAAGATCTAAGGATGAGTGGAGGATTCAGAAAGAAGCCATTATGGTTAGGGCTAAGATCGTCCAGACGTGAGTAATGTTAGTCAACAAACAGCTTGTTATTTGTTCTAGAAATCATTCTGTAGGAGAAATAAGAATAAAATACAGCTGTCTTTTTCATGGTGGCATACACTTTTTATTACCAAGTGTACAAAAAGTAACTTGTAACTTGAAGACAGAGGATGAAAAATTCCATTTTGGGTAACTGAGAAATCATCTGCCCCAAAAAATTGGGAAAATAAAATGTACAGGCTGACTGGCCTGAAGATATATACAAGATCATTATCTTTTTGCTGAATGAAATCAAATATATGCATTATGTTATTATCACTTGCTTGGGTCTCAAAACACAATGAATGCCCCTAGAACTCCTATGATGCCAACTGCTGTGACGGAAACACCTCTGTCATATCTTTAACCCATGTGAAGCAAGTCAGCATCAAAACAATTCCTCTTGGCAAGCTGTATGTTGCTTGAAAATAAAGCCTGGATAAATCTTATGAACAAACCTTATTTTCTCTTCGAATTGAATACAGCAGTTGAGGGCATCTCTACAAGGAAACATCAGCTCTGCAGGACAGTGAGCAACCTCCATTGGGAAAATAGCTCTCCTCATTGCTTCAGTGTTTCATCACTTGTTAATTAGATGCTTTCCCCTCTTCAGTTCTTAAACAAAGCTCAGCTAGTGCAGATGCAAGTTCCTCATGAGCGCTGTTCAACTACATTACTCCTGAGGATGAAAAGAGGATTGCTGCAGGGAAATTTTGCACATTTGGGAGAATAGTTAAGCTCTGGTTCAAATCTAGCTTTTCTTAAGTATTTTGCCCCTCTTTCTCCTACAGCATATTCAGACCATCACATTTATCTTTTTCCTTATATTTTTCAAACTTTTTTTTTTCTTTTCATTTTTTAGATCTAAATAAAAAGCTTCTCAACATAATAGATGTTTTAGCATATATTGAGATTTAATTCTTGCTTTATTTGAAATACTAACATATTCAGCTATCATTCTTATGACAGTTTAGCAAATAAACAGAGTCATCGCCATAAGTTGAGTCATCACCTGAATCACTGATTGAGCACCTGGGGAAGGACCCAGTCAGCCCTGGGAGCACATGTGAAGGCAGTTCAGCTGTGTGATTAGAAGGGGTGGAGCATGGCTGCACCTCTCTTAGACCTCATTTAAAGGATGGCTGCTGCTGGGGAATGACCTCTGGTTGGAGATCCCTCCATTGTGGAGTTCCCCTTGTGGGCTGACATCTTCAGAGTCAGGTGAGCCCTTTTCTTTGTAGTACCTTTCTGTTGTGCTAGTTCCCTTGTCATTACACCTCCTGTGTAGCCATTCCATCATGATGATTTTTCTGACTGTTACAATAGGAAAAAAAAAAACCAGAACTCAATCCGACGGGGTCAGTGTCAGCTTAAAACTGCCTTTTCTCTGGAGTCAGGTCAGCAGGTTACACACAGGTGTGTAAGGGTCACAGTACACCCTCCATCCCAGTAAAACTCTGCCTGTCAATGTTGACCAACTTGGGCACTACCATAAACTATAGTAAAATCATTTCATGTTGAAAAGCCTGAATACCACGATTCCTTCAAAAAGCTTTATTGTAAATGAGATTAAAAATAAAAACCCAACAAACCCAAACAACCCAACACCAAAACACCATAGTAAAAACATGAGAAAGAGTACAGTCATATCCTGACTGATAGCATGCTCCCACAGACTATTGCCATCAGTTGAGAGTATGTGCCAATATTTTTAATGAACTATCATTACAAAACATAACTTAAGCAGGCTGGAAGAAAACAGCAACCTAGAAGTGGTGTTCAAGAAAGCTGTGGGAAAGAGGAAAAAAAAAGAGGAGAGCTGCTGAGCTGAATTGGCATGTGGGCTGAAGCTGGAACAAAAGGATTCTTCAGTTGATGCCAAAAATACTCATCAGTGCAACTGGTTTTTAAGTTTAACTTTGTAGGTGACTTTTCTTGTCTCTAAACCATCTTGTGGGAATCCACATAGGTTCAACTATGGATGACTATTGACTTGGGAGACAAGTTTGTTCCTCAGTAAGCAGAGCAAGGTTGTACTCCCTGAATTTCTGTCCTGCTCCAGAACCTCCCTGGAGGTATGCCTCTTTGCAGCTTATATGGTAAGCTTAAATGGCTTTTTCTTCTTCCTTCCTCTGCTTTCTCAGTGCTCAGAAGGTCCAGGCATGGCTCAGTCAGCTCAACAAGTTAGGCGCTTACTGTACTTCCCAACTATATAGAGGTAGCTTCTACCTAAGCTGGATATCACCAAACTGTGTTTTAAGTGACTTATTGCACAACATAAAATATTGAAATGGGGGGTGTATTGGTTGTTAATATACAGATGGCAGCAAAGATGGTAACAAACGTACAGAAGTAATAAGCAAAGGGAAACTCACCAGTGGTGGTGCTTTAGCTGAAGAACCTGGGGCTGTCCTCAATGGAGAGCAATCTCCAAGAGATGCTGCCTCAGTGGGAGTCAGCCCTTAAATGAGGTCTCAGAGGAGGTGGAGTCGAGCTTCACCCCTTCCAGGAGCACAGCTACATCACTCTCACCTGTGCTCCCACAGCTGACCCCATACTTGCCTCAGCTGATTAATCAGAGGTTCAGGCTGTGATTACCAATCTCCCATACAGGGGGAAAAATAAATAGGAAAAATCATGACTGGACAGAAGAATATTTTTCTTGTAATCTGATTAAGCTGTAGGATTCATTATCACAAGGAGCCACTAGGCCCAGAAATGTAATGATCTTTGGAAAGAATCAGGCATTTGTGTCTCTAGAAAGGAAAAAAAATGAAGTTCTCCCACTGAAAAAAATACAGAAATCCTTTTATATTTCAGAAGGAAGCATTTAAGAATTAGAGCCTAGAAAGAGGAGGCAAACATGAAATCTGCCTACTCCGGTAACTTCAGAAAGTTCATCAAATCAGATTATTCAAATCATAGCAGTCCCTGTGCAAGCTTTATTCTTCATCCAATCATATCATAGAATCAATCACAGAATGGCCTGGGTTAAAAGAGACCATATGGTCATCCACATGCTATGTGCAGGTCTACCACAGGACCAGGCTGCCCATTGCCACATCCAGCCTGGCCTTGAATGCCTCCAGGGATGGGGCATCCACAGCCTCCTTGGGCAGCCTGTTCCAGTGCATCGCCACCCTCTGAAGGAACAACTTCCTACTACCTGGATGGGTACCACATCCAGTAGAGAAGTTCATAGTAAGTAAGCAAATGAAGGCAAACAGGCACAAAGTGCAGGAGGTCTACATGCAAGTCTAATAGTTTTTCTGGCTTTGGCTACTCATTTCAGATGGAAAATAGCACCTGCTAACCTTCTACTGCTTTATGGTAATGACCTGGACAATATTTTTGCGATTGTCAATGTAATGTACAGCCAAATCCCTTTATGCCTTCATTCAGCATCAAGTCATTGATGTAAATCAAACATCCACACAGAACCACGGCCATCCATCAGCACTGTTTGCTGACTGTAAATGACAGGTTTTCTTGAGAAGATCAGTCTGTAGAAATGATCCTGCTCTTAAATATGATATAGGTGACTCCATTCCAAGTTTGTTTGTGCTTTTCTTAGCAGATGCAAGCACAACTTGTTTGTAATGCTCCAGCTAAGTACTTCAAAAAGCACCACCAATAACAACTTTTTATAACCTGGATATGTTTGAAATCTTTCTAATCCTAAAGCAAATAGATCTAAAGAACCATGCAAAGAATACGGCATGTACACTTGCAGAAAGCAAGATCACCTTTTATTCTTCAGCTTGAAAACGAGCTTTTGTATCTGAGGAAAGTACTACTAATAAATCATCAATTTTAGCCTCAAAATATATTCACTTACTTAAAAAAAATAATAAAAAATGAGAGCAGATTATTAAAGTAACACAGTTCCCTGGGAGCAGGAACGGTCTTTGTTATTAAAAAGGCATTTACATAAAAAGTTTCCACATTTAGGGGCATTTAATTAACTCAGGAGTAAAAAACATAAAAATTAATATATCTCATACAGAAAAGCTGACAGCAAATTTGTCCTTTACTCCATGGTTTTACTGATTATGGGTTGGTAGCAAATTAGAATTAGATTGGTTCAGCTGGAAGGGTCCTTTGGAGATCATCAAGTCCAACTGCCTGACAGAAAGAGTAAGATATTATTAATGCAGTCACAGCTTAAAAGAAACCATCCCTAAAGGAAGATGCCGAAATGAATTCTTCGTGTAGTAACAAAGGAAGCCAGAAGACTCCCTTACAATGAGTCAAGTCTGCAATAAAGACAAGCCTGACATTTCATAAGCTTTTAAATAAGTATGCTGTAAATATTACAGATTCTATTTCTAACACTTGTAAAGGCTCCAGAACCATTCATCATCACTAAATGAATGTATTAAATTTGGTATGACACAAAGTTGCAAATATAAACGGGGAAAGCATCAACCTGTAAATTGCTTCATAATCCATCCACTGCTCAGACAGTTACATACTTTTCCATCTTAATTAATAGTCAACACATTGTAAAAGGCCTAAAGGAAATATTTTTTCCTAACCAAAGCATGAAGTTAATCCCCATGTCACGCTACCACGTGGTAAACTGGTGATCTTTTCAGAAGAAAACATGGAAAGAGTCTGAAAAAACAACAGTTTAGTGCTTCTCTCCCTCTCTGAAATGTTTTTTTAAAGTCAGTCCCACTTCCAAAGGCAGAGGAGAGGAGCACATCTCAGCAATAGCCACCAGATTTGTACGAATGCTGCCAGGCTCTCCTTTTATTCACTGCAGCGCTTTCCAAACCTAATCAATTCACAAAGGCTGTAATGAAGTGATTACAGAAATAATAGACAGTGGTGGAAAAGAGGCCTGTGAGAGCCACAGAATGACTGTCTATCCTCCTCACCACAAAGAAACTCAGCCTCTGCTCTGCCTGGGCTCATGGGGATTCAAGAACCAGCCTGGAAGGTGATGGGGACACAAGATTACATTAGCGTGTGTATATCATATTCAGTCAGGTTTTGAGACTGCGGCATCATGATTTATATGCAAGGTTGTTTAGGTCATAATTAAGATTTCTAAAGTGTACTTGTAGTCATTTATTTTCCTCCTGCTGCTTGAATCTGTTGAGCTGGACTCTAAGCATTACGAACATGATTTTTATCATCAAACAACAGGAAAAGTCTGTTCAATAGAATTGTTTGATCCGCATTTATTCCTTAAAAACATGAGGAATTCTGTAGTGATAGGACAGGCTCCTACTGAGAGAAGTTAAATATGATACGTATTTGTTAAGGACTTCCTTGAAATAAAATATGATTTCTTTTCCCTCTTAATTTATAACAATTTAAAATGGCTAAGTTCCTAACTTGTTTTGTCTGCTGAACCACTGAAAGTGATTAGAGCATAAATATATATGACATGCACGTTATTACCAAATACATTCATTAGCAGCAGTGCTACCACAGTGAATACCAAATGGAATTAACAGTGACAGAGCAATAAATTAAAATGTTCATACATTTCTATCTCACAGCGTACAAACTCAGGATTTATTCCTGACCTTTGGTGTGAAACTTGACAATTGCTGGTAAATCATATATAATACTGCTAGTATTCAGTGCCACAACTCAGACCTTTTCACCCTGGAGATGTAACAGATAATTTTCTAAGAATTTATTTGCGGATTAACATTCATTATCATGCACACTTCATGAAGAATTAATGTCAGTAGAAAATAAGCTTATCTTCAGTCAGGATACTTTCCAGTTTATTCTTGCCATCTCTGTGATGATGTGTTTATGTAACACAGGATCACAGCACAGCTGAGGTTGGAGGCACCTCGGGGTCCCTCACTGCCCCAGCAGAGCCACCCAGGGCAGGGCCCAGCCCCACACACAGGCGGCTTTGGGAGAACTCCAAGGAGGAGACCCCACAGCCTCTGGGCAGCCTGTGCCAGGGCTCCAGCACTGCACAGCACAGCAGTGCTGCCTGATGGGCAGAGGGAACTGCTGTGCTCCGGGCTGTGCCGCTGCCTCCGCTCCTGGCACTGGGCACCACTGAATGGAGCCTGGCTGTGTCCTCTTTGCACCTCCCTTCAGGTATTTATCCACATGGATGAGATCCCCCTGAGCCCCCTCCAGGCTCAGAGGGGATCTCTGATTGATGCTCTGCTTCTCTCAGCCTCTCCACAGGGCAGAGGTGCGCTTCATCATCTTTATGGCCCTCCATTGGAGACTCTCGTGTGTGTCCAGGTCAAGGTCTCCTGTACAGGGGGACCAGCAGTGGACACATGGCTCTTGGTGCCTCCCCACCAGTGCTGAGCAGAAGGGAAGGCACACCTCTCTTTATCTGCAGGCAATACTTTACCAATTGCAGCCCAGAATACTGTTAGCCTTCTTTGGAGCAACCTGGTGTCCATCAGGACTCCCAAGTACTTTCCATTCAAGTGTCCCTCCCAGCTTGTGCTGATGCTTGGGGTATTTCTTTCCTAGGTACAGGACTTTGCAACACTCTTTGCTGCACTTCAAGAGGTTTCTTACAAAGCCCATTTCTCCAGCCTGTCAATATCCCTCTGGATGGCAGCACAACCCACAGGTCTGTCAGACAACCCTCCCAGTTGTGTGCATCTGAGTGAGCTGTCTGCTCAAAAAACTCACCACATTCTCCTTTTATGAGCAGTTGTAACAAATGTCTCCTCTGGGCTTTGGGTCCACAGGAAGGCTTTTCTGAGTTGGAGACACCTGAAGGAGAGGTTTAGAGGTTAGGTAGGAACTTATTTCCAGCTTTTATACATTTTGTGCATTTTACCTGGCAGAGGAAAAGAAGTTGTGCACACCAGTCAGATTCAGATTGCAGACTTGGTCCGTTTCACTTTGTTAGCTGAACTTACTGTCTTGCTCTGAGTCAGTAAGGAATTATTTTTCTAAAAGACAGCAGTTCCAGCCTTTTTCTGATAGAAAATCCACAACTGCAGGTGCTAACCTCTATTTAACAGTTCCGATACTCTGAAAATAGGCTTCCTTCACTTTGTTAGCTGTCATATACCTTAGAAGTCCATACAGACCTTGGGGGTAAAAAGCAGAGCAGGAGCTGATTAAGGTTTCCAGTTTTTGGACACAAAAATACAAATGTTGGCTAATTATAACCATGAGATCATTAGCGAAATACACAGATGTGGGAGTCTTTTCATGTCAGATAGACACTAAAGAAAATGGAGATCTGGGGCTCTTCCTCCCCCCCCCCAATATTTGGCCAATTTAACAGTTTCATAGGAAAAACAAGGATGCAGAACCATAATGATGCTGTGACATTTACACCTGTATAAGAGTGAACTGTCTGTAGAAAAATACCCAGCAAGGAATAAAAATCCTGTTCCTAAATGATGTACACATGCCTTGCACTCTTCTTTGCGTGCAAGCCTAACATTGCAACCATCTGTGTGCAAAGTACAGCATCAGCAACACCCTCAGCAGTAGCTGTAGGCTGCTTGTATGGAAGAGGAAGAATCCAGCTCACTCTTCTCAGTCATGAAGCAGTCAAGACCTCTAGACAGGGTGCTGCTCATGGATTTATTTATTTATATGACCATATTCTTATCTTTGAATTTCTTACAGTAAGACTAATCATACACCTTTCTCTTTGATCCCAAAAGGCTGCAAAAAGGCTATCCTATGTCCATCCTGATTGTGGAATGAGACAACTGATGGTTGGTACGGAGCTTTATTCTTATTTATGTATTCTGATATTATTAAAGACTCACACCTCAAGTGAGGCATTTCCAGGAAGGGTGAACACATGCAGTGGGAGAGAGAGAGAAGTGCACAGTGAGACTCAGGAGCTTAAATGTCACCTGCAGCAGAGGTGAGCTCTTCACCCTGACAAGTGAAGAGACCGACACATGGCTTCCAGTGCTGCCATTAAGGCTCAAGCCAAGCAGCAACACAAAGTCACCCCAAAGCTCACCTCTCATACAGAGCTCTGCTTCTAATAGCTGCAGGTAGCGAGGCAAGGATGTGTGGCTGTGGGAGACATTTCTCCTCCTTTCTCTTTCTTTTCCTTGCATGTTTTTGTCCTTGTGCTTTCCCACTGTGCTGAATGGAAATCAGATCTCAATCGTGCCCAGGAAATTCATTCAAATGGTAAACCCCCAGCAGCAGTGTGCGTGGGCAGCATGTAGGCCGACTGATTTGCCTGCCTTCATGCAGTGCTGTTTGTCCCTTGCCTCCCTTGCCCGTTCAGGCATTTGGACTGTGTTTAATAGCACCACTAAAACATCACAGCACTGTGTGGGTCACCTCTTTACCTGGCATTCATAAGCCCTCTCTTACCAGAGAGAAATATCCTTCACAAACACACCTTATTCACATCATCACTATTTTGGCAGCATGCACATTGGTGAACAACTGTTTACAAGGATGAAGTATGGGAAGAATAATTTCATCAAAGATGAATGAAATTCTCCTGTACTCGAGTGCTTCAGACAGAACCCCCTACCCGGTATATTGGTGTTTTCCCTCCTGGTATAAAAAATGGTGGAGGCAGGCAGAACACCACTTGCCACTCAGATTTTATATACCTTATCCACATGGCAATGACCGCTGGCTACCAAGGGTTAATTCAATTCCAACCAATGCTCCTACCTATTATCCCACAGACTGTTTTGGGTTCAGCTCAGATTTTAAGTACTGTTTTCATTCAGGTTTTCCTTTTTTTCTTAGCTAGCTGGCATAGCCTTAGGAACAAAACGTTTTCAAGAGACCCTGAACAACAACCCACCTGTGCTTTATTTGCTCCTCCATCAGGACTGTGGATACAGCTGGAAGGTGATCTGCAGAAATCTCCTGGAAATACTTAACAGCTCTATTTGCCAAAGCCATCCCAAACTTACTCAGGTGATTTTGCATTGATGTTTTTCTTATCTCTCTTGGCTTCGAATGAAATGTCAGCTCATGAGCTACAATTACAGCCTTTCCCTTCAGATTTCATCCCCTCCCCCTCCAAGTTTTGATCTAGAAAATTCCAGTACTCAATAGGAAATTTCTCACAGGAGAGATGCAAACACTCGGGATGCCTCTCCAGCACAATGCCTGCAGCAGGGAACCGCTGCAGCTCTCAGCAGCATTTCCAGGGCTTGCAGAGCAGCTGCAATGGTCCCTCCTGTATTTTGTGTTGCAGAATTGAGCCTGATGATGGCAGAGTCGCTTAGCTTCAGGCTGGCTTACTGTAAAGCCTTGCTTAAAGAACTGGTTACAGACAAATTGATAGCACTGATGCCATTTGAGCCCCCCTCTCCTTTACATCAGAGGCTTTCTAATCCACATCAGTATTAAATACACTGAAAAAGAGAGGGAGAAAAAAAAAAGGCGAGAGAAAATTAAAAAGTCCTTCACTTCAATGTCAGTTCAGTCAACCAAGGTTACATTGGTTGCAGCTCAGCTCAAGGGAGCAAAGGTCTCTGAGGGCTGATTGCAAACAGCTCTGGCTGCTCTAATCTCTGTGGGTTGCTAATAAAAGGCAAAATCACTTCTGGGGACACTTCCAGTGCTGGGACAGAAAAACAGTGTTTTTTCCTTCATAGCCTTTATATTCTCAGCGCAGGGAGCTTTCTCCTGTCCCATATCTTTCCCAGGGGGAGGTTTGTGGGATTTTGTTTTTTTCAATGAATAACATAAATCTGTTGAATAGAAACGTTGGCACAAGAAGATGATACCGTATCTTTAAAAAGTGTTTGAAGGTGAGAAACTGCTTGGGAGCTTCCTGCAGACGTAAGAGCCTTGAGAGCTGAGTCCTACAGCAGGGGTACAATAAGCAGCAGTCAGTTATGGACATCCTGCTCACTGGCTCACTATAATTCCCTTTAGTTAAATCTCATTGCAGTTTTGCCTTGTTCTCCAAAAGCTGATTCTTTTATTTATTTCTTTTTCTTTCTCCTGCATTGTTTCAAGTTTAATTTAATTTCCCTGTTAAGTGACAGCCTTTTGCATGGCCCAGATGAAGAGGGTCACAGCATTTCAAGTAATTACTTCACAGATTTGCAACCACTTGAACAAAAGAGGCAGATGTAGCCACTGAGATAAATCTCACTGAAATGCCACTGCAGTCCTTTGCCTGCACAGAAACCTGTTTAGCACTGTATAGGGAGTTTGTGAAAAGCTTTGTATGGGGACCTCTCAGGTGTCTTCTTTTTTTACTGCTAACAGTATTGCTAAGTGCTACGGAGAAAACAGGAGATTTATCACTAACAGTTCTTCTTTATTATGTCCATTTTCCAAATATCACAAGTAAATTACTCGGCAGGAAAAAATAATAATCCTGTAGTGAAAGGTGATAATCAGAAATCATATGAGGATAAAGGTCTTACAGAGGTGCTATTGCAAACACAGACCTGAACTGTGATACATGGCTCAGGGGGAAAGAAAAGAATAAAAAAGAAAGGGAAAGAGAAAGGAAAAAGAGGCATAAATGAGAAGAGAATGGAATGACATGAACTTCTGCTAGCCACAGTGCATGGCACCTGAAGGGTCCAAGTTGTACAAAACTCTTCTGGCTCCAGAAGGAGTAGATACAATGGGGGCTATTTTAATGCCAGTGAGAAAGCTCCTGCCATGTTTTAGGGTCTCCCCTCTCCAGAGAGGAAAAAGGGGTGGCAAGGTAAATTAAAACACTCATGCAAGTGTCTGGTCCTGCTGTGAACGAGCACTGGAGTGTGTCAGCTGGCAGCCAGCCCACCAAGCAGATTTAGCCAGTTGCTGGAATCCCTATTTGGATGCTGGATTTGCTGCCTCTGTCTTGTGTGCTGTATGGCCATGACACATCAGGTCACCCGTGGGCTGCAGGTAGCAGGGAAGGCAGAGAAGGAGGAGAGGCTTTGTCAGGCAGGCAGCCTGGTTGGTGGTTGGTCTGTTTTTGGCAGCTCTTCAGTGCTCTTTCTAGGTGAACTGAACACAGCTAAACATCAAAGCAGCTTTAGGAATGAAGCTTCCAGTTCTGTTGGAAGAATGATGGTGTCTTGCATCCAGTTTAGGGTGAATAGTTTTGTATCAGTATGTTCCATACAGAAATCCCAGAGGGTACGTGGATTGGTGCCTACATCAAAGACTTGCAGAAGCCAGTGCTGATTTCAGATGCTTCCAGGTTTTGCTTGATGATGAAAGAGGATGAGGAAGAAAGAAGGAATGTAAGACAGATGCCCAAGCTGTAGAATCATACCTTTGCTGGCAACGGACTTCACTCTTCTTGCCAAGGTCAATGGTATCAGTTGCCTGTTCGTGTGCTACAACATGCAGTCTGTTCCAAGAGGTAAACTTAGTCTTGGGCCAGATACATCTTCTGCAGCATTTCTATGGTCTTGATCAGGAGCCCAATGCCAAAAGCAGGAACTGGATAGAGAGAGACATGGTTTATTCAGCTAGAATTAGGACCTGGGCCAGGCAGCGTATCTGGGTCTGCACTACACAGCACCCACTGGGGCTTGGGATCTCCATCACGAGAAAATAGTGTGATAGTGAAGTGTGATCCCAGTCTCACTTCTGAGAGGAGCTACTGTCATAGAAATCTATTGCCTGCTTGAGATGCAGCTGAATCTCAACTTATGCATCCTTTGCTAGGCTGTGTACTTGGCTTTCCAGCCCTCACAGATACTAAAAGAAACAGTAAATAATAAATTCCCCTTCTCCAAGGAGAAGGGGTTCTTTTTTTCACTCTTTAAAAAGGCAGTTTGTTTAAGCAATATACAGTTGCAGTCATGAATGACTGGAACTCATTTTATAGTATATGTTTCCTAGTCAGAAATGAAATTGGCAGTGCAATCTCCCCACCCCCAAAATTACTTGGTTTAGTAGCCAGCTGAGTAAGCAAAAAAGCACAGGAGGATTAAGCCAAAGATGCAGCGCAAACAGTAGCTGAATCCTCAAGCATTTCAACACACAGCTGAATCAGCAAAACAGATACACATTCAAATAAAGAATATGATGAAACTGAAAAACAGGCAGCTTAATCAATAAAGTGTTCAGACTCTCCTGGTAAAGCAAAAGCAGCAGCTTAAAAAGTTTTCATTGGCAATGTTAGTGAAGAATCTCCTCGACGCTGATGAGACAAAGAGCATGTGTAAGATTTTGCCATTTGCTACAAGTTTTCCAATCAGCCCAGCAATGCCATGAATGAAGAGGCCAATCCTTGCATAGCAGCTTTGGGAGCAATAGGCAGAAAAACTGTTTGTAGCAAAGGCAAAGCAAACGATAGAATCACAGAATATCCCAAGCTGGAAAGGACCCACAGAGATCATCGAGTCTAACTGAGTTAGTAACCTGAACGTGTCAGAGAAACTGCTTCCATGAGAAAAAATGTTCACTCACAGGAGTTAAACTTTCAGGTTCTATTAAAAATCGTAGTGTGAAAATGAACAGAAATAAGCACTACCTTCTAACGCCTGATGAGCATTAAGAGCTGTGGTTCAGATGTAATAAAGTATATAATTTCAAGCACATGAATAATCCCCTTTTTAAGAGGATTTACATTTCACCTGTGTTTCAGTGCTTTAATGGGCTGATGATATTATAGCAGGTGAAATGAATGCTATCATTTCACTCTATGTATTTATTTGGCTTTGATGTTTAAAAGGCTGTGCTTTTCATTGCATTTATCTAGCTAAACTCTCATTTTTTCTGTGTTTCTGATTGAGGGTGAGTGCTTACTTTCAGCAGGACCAAAAGAGCTGAACATAATTAACATTTTACAGTACTGCATCTTGCCTCTATTCTGCATAAACCACATTGGAATGTGAGATAATATGCACTTTATGCTCAAGACCATATCCCCATCCTTTCTGAAATCAGATCTATTAATTTTCCTCTTTCTGTGAACTTCAGACTGGCCATTAAATATATTGTCTATGTGCCTTTCTCAACTGACAGGAATTTGGCCAGTGTGTGTGTATTATGCATAAAACCCACAGCAAGATAGATGCCTAAAACTGCAGTATAACAAATAAACATCGAGCAAACTTTGTTTAATTAGTCACTGTGTCAACTTTGTTGACTGACTGATGTTTTTAAAGTATCACTGACTCTTTTTATAATGTCTACCCTTGTTATTTAACAAATATTTGACACCCTAATCCAATGTTTAAATATCCTCTATTGTAATGCAGTGCTAATGGCAACGCTGAGATGACAGAACTATTAAACTGGATACAGAGTTGTCAGATTTTAAGGCAGTAAAATACTCACCTGTGACGTGTAGCATATGGCAGCAATCTGAGAAAATCATCAGAGTTCAGAATAAATAGAAGCTGTGCTTCCCTGGAAATATAATCTGACATGCAAACAGGGATAATCTTGAGATGCGTTTGACAGTCTGTGATTTGAGTCAATAGATTATAAAATCAGAGATATGCAGCGCCTTCAATTAATAACTTACAGCGTAGCACTTAATGCTGAGCTCAGTAAACAAGCTGCTTTTTCTACATATTCTGTAGAGAGTTTGTTAAAATACTACCAGCTGATTATGCTTCAAATAATTATATTTTCATGTTGTTATCCAATTGTAATTTTTTTTCAGTGTTCCTCTCATACTTAAGCAACACTGATTTGCGGTGTTAAAAGTGACAGCATTTTCAGAAACGTTATGGAAGGAGTAAAGAAACAGTTGATCTCTCTCAGCAAATAAGTCATCAGGAGCTGCATCATATTTCCCAGCTTGTGATGTGTGTGCATCATAGTTATCTATTCTGGTGATCCCCTGGGGTTAGAAAGGCTCCATAAGGCAACAGACTAACAATAAGCATCTTAAATATATCATCAGATTTTCTGTTATTACTTAAATCCATTTCATTCCTCATCTTGCATACAGGTCAGAGACGGGGTCCCAGTATATCACATATAAAAAATCAGTGTCGCTGTCTGTCTGGGAAATACCATTATCATCATCTAACCTGGCTGCTCCTCAAGAAGATGATGGGTTATTTTCAGCAGTTCATTCAGTCACTTTTAAGAAGACAGGATTTACAGTTTCATTATCTGACATTTCATTTAACATCAAATTTCAGGACTCATCATAGCAATACAAGTTATCTGAGAGTTATGTAGTTTTCTACACAGAGTCAAAGCAAAGAAGGATTTGGAAGAATTTACCAGAAAGCTGATTATATCGTTTCTTGCCAAGAAGAATCACAAGAGCAACCAGGGAGCAGATGCTCATTCCAGCTGAGACTCCCAGTGCTCTGCTAAGGGCTTCCTCCCTGCCTCATCTAACTGTGTTGGCTCTGAGCAGACCTAGCAAATCTTGTTGGCGTACAACTGACGATGTGATGAAGGTAGCAGATCTATCCTGGTGCCTTATTCTGTATTTTAGATGCAGTCTAATTGTGCAGTATTCCTCCTGCCTTGCAGTGAATGCTGCAAGATGGATATAGATATGCACAATGCACTGCTGTCTACTCGAGGGAAAACATTTCGCTATTGTTTAATCCAACATAAATTGGACCCACTTCAATATCAATTAATTATTTAACTGGAGATCTTCAACATGAGAAAGAAATATTCTGCCTCCCATTATGCACTTATTAGCAAACAGATTAGAAATGTGATCTCCCCGAGTAAGCCTTCCCAGAGGCAACTGTGCACGTTTGTGCTGCTGAAAGACTGAAAGTATGACCAAAGTAAGAGTCCTTTGAGCAGAAGGTTCCCAAGGGACCAAGAAGCAAAATTACTGTTGCTTCCCCAGGTGTTGAGAAGTACCCAGGCTTCAGAGTACTGGTGCTCTTTCTGATGCAGGAAGGGAGCAGTGGGGTCCGAGGCGATGTAACCAAGGGAAGGGAGGGCTGTGCTGGTGCCAGGACCTGCTGTCTTTCTCTCCTTTCTATGCAGGGAATGTTATTCACTCATACATTGCAGACTTTACCACTGCTCAGGGAGTATAATACCATCTTAAAGTGAGTGGATATCACTGTTCCACCAATTTAAAGTTATCTTTGATTGCCAGAGTGGTATGAAACAGTTTCAGTGTAAAGAAAATGTGGCAGTAATTTGATCTCGTATCCATAGGGGGCCTGATTCTCTTCTCATTTAAGATGAGTTTTACTTTCACATAACTCCATTAGCTTCAGCATTTATTCTTGCATGAGTGACAGCAGATTTATGCCTACCATAATCATAATCATACATTAAGTGAAAAAATCCAACTTGACGAATGTCTAAGTATGAGCCACAAATACTAGAAGCCAAAGGAGAATCTCAATGATATCAGCCCAAAAAGTCTGCCCTTACTCTTCAGATCCTTCCACATCCAAGACAGATATACCTCTGAGTTACAGAAGGAAGAATGAGCAGAAAGTCAAGGAAAAGCAGTTAAGACAATCTGGCTTCCACTCGAATTTAGGGTTCAAATAAAACTCGATTCAAAGAAACCACTCAGCCTTGTTCAAAAGGAGAGGGAATAAAGTCATCACTGAGAAGACACTGGTAAGGCAAGGAACTGGAAACAGTTGTTCAGCCTTTCAAGTGATGCAACACTGATAGGCAATGTTTCACTCTTCTCTGGTTGATGTTCATGAAGAAAGCTCAGGAAGGGATCAAGTTTCAGAGAATCCTCTCCAGGCTCTGATACCATCTATGACATCAAACGCCCATGGCTAGGAATAAGAGATAAGGCCACATACACATTTTGCTACTGTTCCTGAGAACAAGAGGGGACTGGGAATTGTGGTGTATCACCCAAGGCAAGGTTTTGATGTCTCTGCACAGACCACAGCTTTGTAAGTACCGGCTTCAGTCCAACCAGCAGAAGCAGCAATCTCTTATGTTCTATTCACTCACTGTCCCTATTACATGCAATTTTGGAAAGCAGATAAATATGGAAAAAGTTGACTGGTATCATACAAGTAACCTTGCATGACTGAATCATATAATGCCAGCTATTTTTCTCACTTTTACTTCTGAAACAGCTGTTCCACCACCATGGTATGTCTGATCCTGCACACATCTGAACCATGCTGTCTGACAAGGTTCCCAGCAGTCTTTATATCTAACAGTGATCAATGCTTTCAAAAGCCTGACGTGCTAAACACTAGATAAAAGGAATGGAAGCATGGTCTGATTCTAGTTTTGAGAATTTGGTATGTGGGAGTGATAATTATTCTGTTTCCAGTGGTATCAAAAAAAAAGCAGGGAAAAGAGGAAGAGCAGAAAAGAGGAAGACATGAATGGAGGAAAAAGGCAAGATGAGGAAACAAGATGGGAAATAGCCTGTCTGAACAGAGAGCACAGAGTGGAAATGTTGGAAAGGATTATGTTGCAGTGGTGCTCCCTGATGTCTTGATAAGCAAGAGATGTTTCTGTGATGACGGCAGAATCCCAGTGACTAACCTCACAGGAATAACTGAGTCCTTATTCCCTCTGCCTATCTTAGCAATTCATTCCAGCTCCCATTTATATTCCTTGTAAGTGCAATCACTGGACTTCCTTGAAGTGTTACAAATTACCTGGCACTTCTTAAATCAATCCATTAGGATATTAGCATTTTCCCTGCCAAGTCAGTAACACGCACTGCACTGCACTGCCTAGCCATCTTGGTGAAATTTGCCTAATAAATGCTGTGCAGCACTTACAGCTATTTCACAATTTGTCATCATAGTTTTATAACAAAAAACAACAATTTCTCTAAAATTCGGTTCTTAATTAAACATTAATTTTTTTTATAGTCGAGGCGGGGGGTTGAAGGCAGAACATTCTCTTTTATTTTTCATTGTTTTCATTTTAGTCACTTTGCCCATTTTAATCAGAAACTGTTAAGATCAAACATAATGAAAAAATATTACTGAAAAACACGTTTGATCACAAACATGGAAAATCCCTGTAGCCGTTCTATGGATTTTTAGGTCTATGTTAAAAATCAGAATGTATATTGACATTTAAATTTACACTTCTTTTTTTCTTTGCAGCCTAATGTCTTTTCCTCTCATATTCACAATCTTTGTATACATAGAGAGATACTTATATGTGAAGAGATGCATCTAAGCATGGGGAACCATTTCAGAAAGATTAGAGAAGCACATCTGTATTCTAAGAGTCCTTCCAACATCTCAATGTTTCAGTTTTTGGTTTTCCTGTTCTTTCCTGCCTTTCCTACCTCATCCTTTGTTTCTGACAGCAGAAACAACAGAGTAATTCTTTAATCACATGCAGCTATTTTTAATGTTTCATTAATATTTACCAACTGTAGCTGATAAATATTAATAAAAAAATAATAAAAAGTAGTTTCAGCCATCAGATTTGTCAAGATTGCTCCATATATCTCAATTGGCAGGCATTCATTTCTCCAGTGTGCTGTTCAGTTGGTTACCAAAAGGGAAAAGCCTTTATGATGCCCATGAAAGATTCAGAATAGTAAAATTTATCAGTCTTTGAAACCAAATACATGCAAAATGCCACAATAAGTAGGAGAACAAAGGTTCATTTTTGTTAAGATAAGGGATTTCAGTTTTTGCTTTTAGACAACATTGCATGAAGTAACTGGGTCAGAGCTATGCTAAAACCGCACTTCGTGTATCTGGTGTGTGCGCTACATAACAGCTCTGTTTAGTAGATGAGATTTGACCTGAATTAAATATGAAGCTCAAAAATACGGTAAAACAATATTGAGAGATCTGACTTACCCTAAAGTCAAAGCTTCCTTGCTATATATGTGGCCATCTCCTCCTCCTTGCTCCATTCAGCACTGCTTATGGCACTCCATGCCTTGTGGTGGCGGCAAAGCCTTGCCACTGGAGGTGGTGGACTGGGCTCCTTAGCTGTGAACAGGAATGGTGTTTTTTCCTCTCTGGAATCAGAAAGAATCATAAAGGTTGGAGAAGACCACCAAGATCTTCCAGTTCCACCATTAAGCCATCCACACTATGCCCACCAAGAGTTTCAGTGCTATGAAATTCAAATGCAAAAGCACAAGGAAATGAAAACAGTGACTCTCAGTATTAGCTTCTTTTCTGCAAGATTCGTATCTATCATCCTCTCCTGCACTGTATTAATAACATTTAAGCAGGAATCTCTACAACACAGGCTGAGCAGCCCTGCAGCACCGATATAACCCAGAGAGAATACAAATGGAAAATAAAAAATCCTTTAGATGTTAATTTGGAAATCTTCAGCAAAAAATTCAAAATGTTCTCCTATATATAAAAACAAAACACAGCAACACAATAAACGTGTGTAAATAGTTGATGTCATTAGTTACACTATATTCTATAGTAGGATGTTACATGGTTCCTCGGTTTGGCAGTTGCAATAAAACTTGTTTGTGCCTTTAAAGTGTTTCGTTTTCATGCAGCTCATTACAAGGTGGCACGTTCCCAGCCTCTCTCATTAATCTACTGTTTCAGTTCCAGATAGTGAAAGGGAAACTCTGCAAATGAGACTGAAGATGCTCTTTGTAATTAATACCCCTGTGTAAGAGGACAAACTATTTCAGCTTTCAACTATTATTAATCTGGATTTTCTGCAACTCTCTTCTATTGCTTTTTAAACTTTGTCTACATTTTAAGGATATTCCAGAGATGTGCAAATCATGAACCAGGTAGATGAATGCTCTGACTGCTTCCATTAATGTGTATCTGCTATGCAAAAGCAATAAGTGTGAGAGGAGTTTTGCTGGCTCAGCAGGAGGGGATGTGCATCAAAATGCTTTTGGATACAAGACATATGCAAACATCTCTGCTTTAATCAAGACAGAGCATGTGCATGAAGTTGGCATTGGTGCCAACCAGGCTCCTTATATGCCATCTTTATTTATCTGTTTGGCCACAATACCCAAGCTATTGCAATGGCCTCCAATCTACTTTTTGAAAATCACAGAGAAGAACTCTACACATGCACTGTGGACACAAATCTGCTTTATGTAAGATGAAAACGGCAGTAGTGGCATTCTCACTTTGAATGCATCACCTCCAAAATGAGGAAATAACCCAAGTTGCTAATGTCCGTATAAATGATATATGGGTATGTGTTATATAATGCATAAGCATTTTAGAAGTACTTTCTACCCCCATTTTGAGGGAGGATGACAGTTTTGCTTGTAATTCAGACAAGTTTAAGGTTTCTTCTTTAACATGCGGAGTAGGAATCTGGAGCTGAGAGGAGCGAAAAATGCTCTTCATGTTCTGTGTTAAGACATTTCTGAATTAATCCGCACTGTGGTTTTTTCAGGATTGGTTTGCTGCTTTGTTGACTACAAGTACATGCAAGTCTGCCAGTTAATTTTCTGAGTCCTAATCTACCAGTTGCCCCAAAGGACACTAATAAAATGTTTGGGAAATTAAATTCAGAGTTCTCCCAGGCGCTAGAACCCGTGGAGCCAGCAAAGGCAATGGCTTGGTGGCACCATTTTCCCACCTCTCTCTAAGCTCCCACTCCTTCTTTCTGGCTTGCAGGTGCACATCAACTTATGACCGTTTGTTTGTATCCCCAGATGCTCCACTATGCCTAAGGAGTTCACCTTTTTGTCCACCTAATTGTCCAGCTGATTATCTAAGTTAAACACTAACTTCTTTCACAGCTTGGACAAAGCTTCAAGTTTTTTTGCTTTCTTTGCCAGACCTGCAGAAGCATTTCAATGCTTGAAAGCTTGTTCATTTTCTCCAACTGCTATTAATTGGTTGAGTGAAAGATACTGTCTCTCATGCCCTGTTGTTTTTCCTCTGACTATTCTGCCTGCATCCAGTGGGCTGTATCAGCTTTTGCCCACTATTTTCTCTTTCTTGACTTGAGGTGGATCCCTGTTTGCTGACTCGATTAGACCTGCTGAACTCTTATTCTGAATCCTTAAGAAGGTTATTCATTGTTTAATAAAAACTGGACTCAAACTGAGAATTCCAAACATGGCATCTGAAGCCCACAGTTAAATTAAAATTTAATTATGATGCATGACTACGATCAGATTATGATACCAGCATTCAAGCTTGCTCTTTTAATTCACTGTTTCTTCTCTCCAATTAATAGTTACTTTTAAGAAGTCAAGTTAGATAGTTCATCAGGATAGTCCTAGTTAAAGTACTTGCTCCTTCTCTAAATGAGCATCATCTTCATCAGATCAAACCCCCAAGGGGATTTCTTATTTAACTATTTAATCTACGAGTATCTCCTTTCACTGGCAGGACTAAAGAGTTGTAATACCGATGGATTGCTTAGACTTAAAAGACAAAAAATAGCCCCAAACAAATCAGACAAAAAAGAAAAGAAAAAAAACAAAAAACAAAAAACAACCAAAATAACAATTTCCATCAGAATTTAGTTCCCAGGAAACAGAGCAAACTCCAGGAAAGAACTTCGACATAAACCAAGATGTACCCTGCCATAATCAAACACAAGATATTTTACTAAATGCAGAAGTGCTGAGATGATCATAAAATCCTGCAGTCCTCTCTAGCTATAAATGTAATTCATTTTCTTACATAAGATTTATCTGAGGCATCACCCTACAAAAATACGTCATTTTCAAATTAGCCAGGTTCAGCACCAGAATTTAATATTCTCATCCGCACTATCAGTGTGATTCTCAACATGTAGGAGTGCTCCAGAAATTCCTATATCAGTGCCTGAGTGACAAATATGATGAACACTTATATATAGATTTTTCAACAGGATATACCACATGGCTTCATGAAGGAAACATGTAGTTATCTCCATTTAATACTGGGGGAAAAGGAGGCCCAGAAAAATGCAGTGACTTTTTAATGGTTACCCCATCCCATGAGAGCTACTAACAGCCTCCACTCTATGTCTGGTGCATTTCAGTCTCAGAAGAACATTCTTTAAGTTCTCAGTAACATAAGAACTGTTGTTGCCCAGAGGTGGAAAAAGACACCAGAAAAGCACAGTGAAATTATGGAATCATAGAATCAAAAAGGCTGGAAAAGACTACGAACATCCAGTCCAACCACCAAGCCATTCCCACTGTGTCCACTAAGCCATGTCCCTCAGTTCCACATCTACACTTCTCTTGAACACCTTCAGGGACAGTGACTCCTCCAGTTCCCTGGGCAGCCTGTGTCAATACCCCATTGCTCTGAGAAGAAATTTTTCCTGATATCCAACCTGAACCTCCCCTGGGGCAATTTAAGGCCATTACCTCTCATCCTTGAAAGGTCAGTATAGCTTTCTCATACTATTTTTGACAAGAAAATCAGCCATCTACTGTCTCAGTCCTTAAATCAGATGCTACTTGTTCCCAGCTCCATCATCTTCCAGGATGTTCAATTCCAACAAAGCTGGCACGCTGCTCCATTGTGTGAGGCACATTTACTCTCTGGCCCCTGTTTATAAGCTTCCTTCTTTGAAAGTGAAATTTATTACCTAGAGACACTGAGGTTTACCATTCTTTTTGCATAATCATTCTGCTCTAAGATGAGTGGTTGGAACATTGGACACTTTGAGGGTTTCTCTACCTTATACTGTAAGTCAAGTGGAAAGAAAACACATCTGTATTGTACATTCTGATAGTCAACTGAAATTAAAAGCCAGCACCTTTTCTTCGGTAGAAGCTGGCAGCTCCCCACATCCGTTTACTCACATCCTGCTTCATGCTGGTGTAACTGAGATGAGTTGACCAGCATAAGGGAGAGGAGTTCCCAAAGCAGGAAAGAATAAACTGTAATAAAGCAGAATGGGGTCTCCAGCTGGGAAGCTGTACATGTGAAAGACAGGGAAAGAGAGATAAACAACAAAACAGCAATTTATCCTCAGTAAAAATATGTTAAAAACATCAATTAGAGCTTGTCATTACAGAACTGCTGTATCAGGTATATTACAGGCAACTAATGATTATTAAAAATCTTCTTATTGAGCTAAGTTACATTTCATTATAATGCTATCACCTATTGGGCTTTTAATTAGCACACAATAAATTATCCATTTAAATAGCAATTACTTTCTCTAGTCAAGTGCATTAGAAGCACTTATTTATGGACTCTTAATTATAGTAGAAGCAAGAAACTCAACAGAACTACGGCACGTGCACATGTACGTGCATCACCGCTGCTAAAGCAGTTGCAATGACAGGAGGTCAGTCAGCAAAATTCAAAGCAAGACTGAAGTTCCCCAGAAGATCAATAGCTCCAAGAGCTTTTCTGGTGGAATGCTGTGTCTGCTAAGCCAACATTTCGCTCTTGTATTCATAGTGTTGTCATCCTCTCCTGCAATCCTCTGCAATAAAAATACATAGAATGGCCTGGGTTGAAAAGAACCTCAAAGAGCATCTAGTTTCAACCTCCCTGCTATAGGCAGGGTTGCCAACCACCAGACCAGGCTGCCCAGAGCCAAAGAACCTCTGCACTTTTGAAACTAAACTAAGCTCAGTAAACATCCTGTTTATATATACCCTACATTACCTACATATTAATATTCCATATAAACTGCACGTAGAGGAGCAAGCGCATGTAATGTCTCTTTCATCTAACACTCTCCCAGCTTCCCAAGAGCTGTCAGTTCCCACTAGCTGGTAACAGATGTGGATCCACACTCACATATGCCTGCAGGAAGCATGGGTGAAAAAGCAGATGGAGTTAGCTGTGTCCAGAACTTCCTTTCACCCCCTAGATAGGAAGATCTTCTCTTAGTTGTCTGCCCACAAAGTTGTAAAATTTGATCAAACTAAAACAGCCCTCAGGAACAAATGCAAAGTACAAAAGGATACAATTGCAAAGTGACATATAAACAGTGAACAAATAGATTCAGATGTAAACAATTTGATAAAGGAGAGGATTTGGAGATCTATAAAAATAAACAGCCCCAGAACAGGCTGCAGACATAATTAAATCAGTGAAATGAAATATCAAATGCTGCCAGCCCACAGACACTTTGATGATAATAATAGTAAAGACTCGGTGGATGAAAAGCAAGAGAGAAAATTGGTCTATTAAAAATAATGGTGAACAGAATGAGGATCGTGTAATGGGAAGAAGGGCATGTTACACAATAATTTCACAGTTCTGCCATTATGTGAAAGGGAGAGAGAAATTCTAAGGCAGTCGTTTCTTCTGCATCAGTTAATGGTGAAGCACCAGCCTTGGGAACTTCAGCACCTCCAGACACTAAGTTGGGCTCAGCCAGGCTCTGAATTTGGCACAGCTGCTTCATTCACTCTCAGAGAGGTAAATGAATTTGAAACAGCTGAGGAATTGGAATGATATATAAAAATGCAAAATATGGACCATGTACAACAACAGTTCATCTATGGAACAAGCAGATCTGCTTCCTCGCAGTTCATGGGCATTTTCCCAACCAGGGAAAAAGCATGAATTCAAGTATAAATTTTATTCCCATGATAGTTATAGTGAGATTATATATATATAATGTGTAAAACAGAGGTTAGGGATAGGAACAGTGCATTCCCCAGCAGGGCAAATTTTTTTCTTTCTAAAGATCAGAAAGTTCAAAATTATCAAGTTTGCCTGAAATTCCTTCCAGTGAAGTACACAAATGGAAATATCAATGCGTGGAAGATACAGACCTTTGGAAATCAGTGGTTGATGGACAGCACTGATAATGGAGTCAGGCTATCTTACTTCACCAGCACACAGTATGTAACCTTCCAACAGTCTGGCTGCCACTTCCTGATGTTTATCATATTTCTCCTTCTACTCTCATGCTCTTAGCAACTGCTTAACACACTGCCCCAGGAAGCAGCTTCAGCAGCAGACAGGGAGACCACAAACAGGGCAGGACAGAAGGGCTTGTACCTCAGCCCTTTCCATGGCTCAGCACACATATACCACTCTTACATCCAGCACAACACACAGCGTAAAGTCACGATCCACAAACACCTTCCTAAACTGATAAGTAACGTACATCATTTAACCTGATACTTTGTTTTATTCACCTCATCTGCCTTTTAGGAATTGCTTACTGTGTCTGATAACACAGAAGATAAACAGAAAAGAATCTAGTTCCTCTGCTATCACACTCAAAAGGCCACAAGATATCATCAGAAGCGAATCTTGTTGTTAAGAGGGGTAGATGGAGATGAATAACTCAGATTGCCATTGTTCAGCTGCAGGAGAAAGGCAAATGGCAAGTTCCAACTTCTGCATCCCTGCTCATTTCTGCTCCTCTTGTTACTTCATCCTCCCACTCACTGCCATTGGTATGTAAATCATGGCATCTCGTCTGACATCTGCAAGGGAAATGTCAGCCAGCGTGAACTGCTGTTGTTCCCCTGGTCTCAGTGGAGACACACTGATTGGCACTCACTTAGGATCTCTTCTGTGCTAACTGCCTGTGCAGAACCTCATATAATGGGGCACGGTGCTTTGATCTTTGGTTAGGAACACATCAAAATATTAAAAATCTGAGTAAAGTTATTCATATCGTGGGATGTTTGAAATCAGCAACGAGACAAAACATCTGCTTATTGAAGAATGAAGGAGCTCTGTGCTAAGCAGCTGTTTAATTATCCTGCACTCTGTGCTGTAACAATTTACACACCGTGCTTATAAATCTGGAATCAGCTCAGGGAGACGGGTTTCTGTTAAGAGCTAAGGAATAAAACTACCACAGACATGTCTTGAATTGTCAGCTTTAACACACACAAATCCAGAGTACATCAACATTTTCTTCCTACCTTCCAAGTAAGACACTCATTCCAAGAGCTCAAACATACAGGATTTTTTCCTCAAGCTAGTCCAACCAAAACAGCATCATCTTTGGGATGCAAACTTGCAGGGAATGTATTTAGCATAATGTAATATAGGTTATGGCAGTAAACAACCACTCTCAAAGTTCATAAAAGTAATTGCACCAGGTCTGATGCTTCTGAATTGGCAATGAGAAGACTTGAAGACGCCTATCTTTAGAATGCTGTCAGAAGTTTTTAATTAGTCTTTTGTTTTTTGATAGGTAATCCACAGAATTTCCAAGAGACAAATAGTCGAAATCACGGTATTTTTCCTTGTTTTCTAAAATACCTTCTTAAATTTCAGTAAATAGTGGAAATTTTCTACTGAATTCCTGTCTACACAGCATTCTTCATGGAGCTGGTGCAAATGCAAAATATGCATCTCCCGTGCTTTAAAACATGACACGCGGTCAGTTAGAAAAAGTCAGAAACAACTGATGAAATAATTTTGTTGGCTGTCGTCATTCAGCAAATCCAAAATATCAAATATCAAAATAGAGGTCTGCAGCTCTATGGAAAAAGGCTCATTTTGGCAGTGCAGCTACACAGACAGACAGCTTGGGTTCAGTTCAAGGGAACATTCCTTGGCACCGTTTAACTTATTAGTAGAGACAGTCTCTGAGTCCCAGAACCATACAAGTCTGGCTTCCCAGGTTATTCATGAACACTTAGAGGTCACCATCCATCCTGTACTTGACTCAAGGTAGTTGAAAACTGTCCTGTGGGATAAACCATGTAGGAAGCTGAAAGACAGCTGCTTTTAGTTTTTGTAGAGTCATATTAGCTTCCTGAAATGAAGTCTTAGCTAAGAGGCTGTAAAGCAGCAGTCTATCAGAAAACCTACTGCAGCTCTTTGCAGACTTCTTGGCCTGTATAAATTGAGACATGTTATGATCAGAACTGGGCTTACAAAGCTAACCCAGACTGCAGACCCTGACTGCTACATCAAGATGCTGACTGAGCTGGGGGCTCACCACACCAGTTTGAAGACCAAGGAACACATTGCCAGTTTTGACTGGACAGACCCACCACATCCACCATATAGCGGGAATTAGTGCCTTCTGACTTCCACCTGTTCAGATCTAGACTGCATAGGCAACATTTTTCCTAGCAATGATGCCACTGTTACAGCTGTTAAACAGTGGGTCACATCTGCTTGTGCAGAATTTTCTGTGCACAGCACGCAGACTCCTGTTCATAGTTGGCAAAATACACAGCTAATGGTGGTGACTACATTGAAAAAAGTGTTTCGTAGCTGAAAATATGCACTATTGGTGTTATTGTGCTCTTTGCATCCATTGTAGCTTCCACAGATAGAAAGAGGCATTTCTTTCAGAGCAACCTATGTATTTATCAGAAGTTTTGCAAAAGGATCATATTCCCTGCTCTGTCTGTTCCCTTGAGGAAATGTACTCATTAGTTTGATTTCCAGCTTTTTTTGTTGTTTGTTTTAACAGGCAACAAATGACAATTATTGTTTACTTTGAAGAATGATCTTTAGCATGAATAATTGCCCCAAAAGAAACATCTGCTTCGCAGATGAGTTGTGACAGCAGACAATATGCTCCTGTATTTTGCATTCATACTTGAGTGGCAAAAGCTGGAATAGGAAATGAGTGTCCAGCATCACGGTTGCTGTCCCGAGAGGCCAAGATTACTTTTCAAGAGTGTTTTTGACTTCTGAGAGCATTTTGTAGCATTTTCTGATGTTTTGAAGTTTGAAAGGCCTTGATGCAATTTCTTTGTGCCGCACAGAATATGCCTGCACACAACAGCTACCAGACATTTCTTGGCATTCTGGGGATGCCCCCCAACAAGCCGCGTGTGCAGCTGGTAATCTTGGACATTAATGTTGGGATGCATTTTGTCTCTGGCTTTACTACATAGCTTATATCCAACTCATGAAACAGGTTTCTTCCAGTACTTAGAAGAGCCTGGCTAGCAGCCCATCAGCCCAGCTTGTTATGGCTTCTATCTCTTCATCAAGTGGATTTTTAAGCCATGCTGGACCACAGCCAAAATACACCATCTAAACTCCAGTCTGAACTACAAACTTTAGGTCTTTTAGCATCCACGGCTGATGTTTGACAGTGCAGTAGAGTCAGGCACTGTTTTCAGATCTGAATTCCCATTACTGCAGTTATTGGTACACGTCACGCATTGAAAAGTGAAAAATGCAAAATAAAAGCAACAACAACAACCAACAAGAAAAATCCATCAGGTGTGCTGACTTACAAACTCTTTGTGAAGGAAGAAAAAAAAGCTTTTTCTTTTGATGTCCTCAGTGACTCGGCCAGATAGTAGCTACACATTCAAGACACATACAGAGAACAGTCTCTCATGAAAAGTGATGTGGAAGACAGATTGCCTGGAGGCAGAATGAGCTCCTTCAATGGTGATCTTTGAATACGGGCTAGACAAACATCTGTCAGGACTAGAGCAGATAATCTGCTTGGAGGAGGAGGAAGACTGGGTGACCCATTGAGAGCCTGAAATTTTGTATACTTATCTTTTTAAGGGGCACTGGGTAGACAAGTTCACATTGGAAACATCCTCCTGCAGGAAACTCCTCATCTTTTCTTGCCTTTTGCTTTACCACAGATCTTTTGTTCATCCTTGAAAGCCTTTGCTGTCTGATGACTGAATAGCCAAAGAGTTGTATCATCTAGCACAGAAATGAGATTTTTATCCCTAGGCCTTCAGATAACCCACCAGTCTCCCACAGTCCTGCTACCCTTCAGTCTCACTCTGTTCCCTGAAAGAGGCCTGGCACACAACCACAGTTACCAATTTCAATATAAAATTTATATATATATATATATATATATATATATATATATATATATATATATATATATATATATATATATATATATACATACATACATATATACACACATTATATATATATATATGTATGTATGTATATATTTAAGGGAAAATATGGGAGAGGGGCAAGCAAGGGGGAAAGAAAGAGAGAACAGATGGCACCTATCATATGCTCTTTCCATACATGTTCTTCTACAAGAAAAAGATGGATATTTTAGCTTTAATATTAAAGTTGAACAATGCAAGTGTGAGAGGAGTATTTTAGGCCACATTAATGCAAATGCAAAGTCCTAACTATGAGTGCAATACATTTCTTATAAACTTGTTTTCCTTCAAATCTTCCAGCACTTCAAATACAACTGTCAGTAGCTGTAGAACATCCCCAGGACTGTGCAGAGCAGGAAACAGTGAGCCCTACAGTCTGTGTTGAGAATGGGAGATCTGGGAAGCCCTCAGCTCTTACTGGAATTTGAATGATAGTTTCTAACACAATCTGCTTCTCCAGCAAATGCTCAATATTTTTCCTTGTTGTTTTAATGCTCTGTATTTTTCCCTTCAGTTCTACTGATACTGAGAAGTTGGTACATCTACAACCTATTACCAATGAAAAATAACTACAATTGAAAGTAGAAAATAAAAGCAATGGCACTCAGTGAACACGTGCACATTCTTATCCTTTATTAACAAGATAAAAAATGTGCAAAATGAAGTATTCCCCAATAATGGAGTGCACATTTTTTGGCTGCGTTTCAATTATTTTTGTATGAGACACCAGGAAATCTGAATAATGCAATACAAGGTATTGCAGAGTTATCTGAAATACACACAAGCAATTAGAAAGCATCTGAACATACAGATAAGAAAATGTTTTCTTTTTAACGCTCCTCATGATTCATAGAAGTCCACATCAATACAAAGCTGCCATTAATTAGATACTGCAGTGCACTTGTGGCATCGTTAGAAGGTACCTCAGGGAGCTGGCTATTCTTTCTTAAGGTATAAAAATGATCCCTCTCTGCAACCACGCAGCACATGAACACCACAAAAGCCATTTGCAATCACAGTACTACTCATCTTTACGAGATTTGGATATTCCAATGCTAAAACCTTGAATTATCTGAATGTTTGATATTCAAGACACACTGTAGGAACAGATTCTTGTCTTACCTAGCTGCTGTAACTCTAGAGACACTAAGGTCCTTAGTAACTGAATTATTTCCCTACACACTGAAAGATTTCAGAAACTGGTGCATAGGGCGACTTGCACTGCTCCCTTTAAAACTGAGTGAGTCTCCTATTTATTCTCTGAGAAATGGATCAGAAAAAAAAACAGCATAAAAATCATCATTCAGTTCCATGGTAAATATCTCTGTTCATGTTCTCACCTCTACAAGTTCACTGTCCTGGTTGTATGTTTCTTGTAATTTGTTAAGGTTTTTTTGCATAAGTGATAACGAGTCATTTAGTGGAAGAAATACACATTCAAAATAAAACTGAAACTGCACTGAACATTTTCAGCATCTGAAACTATATACAGGAGTTCTGCACATAGATGAAGTATTCCTCACTGATGTTTTCCTGACAACAAAGATCTGGTCTGAGACTCAGAGAAATCACTGGAAATTTTCCTACCATCTTCTGTAAGACTCAGATCTGGCCCTGTAGGGACATCATTATCCACCATGTCTTATCGCATTTTGATCACAAGAGAAAGAAAAGAAAAATCCGAGCTGATTGGAACATGTTTGTTTAAATATGTACATTTGTATCCATATGTTCTTTTTAAAAACCTTATGTTCTTCACTTTTATGTGTAACAGGAACTTAACTTCAATTTTTCTACTCGCTTTGATGAAATCTAAGTTGGAAGACCACAGAGAATTAAACTTCCTACAGGAATATTTGCAATTGTACAAGATCGCTGAATCACAGAATGGCTTGGATTGGAAGAGAGCTTAAAGATCACCTACTTACAACCCTCCTGCAGGGATGCAGGCATCAGCATTGTCTCTGGGCACAGAGATATAGAAAAACTGCTTTTGCAAAGTGACTAAGAAAAAGGTTTTGAGAAAATTATAAGCGGTGAAAAGGCCTCCCAGGATCAAATGACTGCAGAAATGTTTATGAAAAAAGAAGAAACAAAAGTATTTACAGTTCTAGCAGAAAGCACCGGGACACATTGTGCCTCTAAGAAAAGTAGTAAGTTATATCTGCAGTGGGATTGATAATCATGTCTTTGCCTGTGATAAATCTAGCAAGGATCAGACCATCTTTCAGGGTGAGCTGGACTCAGTGCACTAACACCACGTCACTGTGATGAGCCTCATGTCTGAACGTACACACTCATTTTTATCTCCCCACTGTGCAAATCTAACAGGGCTCTGTCAGAGGATAAATGCTGACAGTGATCAAAGAAATGCTCCTCAAAAGGGCAGGAAAGCACGAGGGTCAAATAGATAAACCTGTGCGGACCAGAGTTGAACTTTATAAATGATAGCACCACAAAAAAGTAGATCTAGAGTGATTCAATTTACATTTTTATGTTTCAGTCTCCAATCTGTAAAACTGAAGGCAGTGATACTTCCTGCTCCTTCAAGCTCTAAGGCCATATTTAGAAAGCTTTAAAGACAAACTGACCAGCTGGTAAATGGGGCTTTCTGAGATACGAGGCTGAAGCTCAGCTGAAATTGTCTAAGCCATTGGTTACTGGCCTTGAATTCATTCTCACAGAGTTGCTCTCAGCAGCAACGCATCTGGAAACGCGGAGATGACTTAAGAAAAGGGTTATAAAAGACTTCACTAATGAATACATGTCACAACTGCTTTGGCTCCTGTTCCTGTAGCATACTTCCAACAAAATCAAATGTAGATTCCTAAGGGCATAAGTTGGAAGTCATTCTGCCTCAAAGATCTTGGACCTCTCTCTTAAGTAGGACAGACCTCCGCTGAGACCTCACAGAAGTATTGCCTGCAAATGACTGTGGGCAACAATTTCAAAGAACCTTTAGAGATTTACTTGTATAGTTATTGTCTCTTAGGAGAGACAAAGTTAATAGGCAGAGTTGTGTTATTCATGAATCTCAATTAATTTAATCCAGCATTCTAACAATATGTTCAAGGCTTTTTACTTTATCATTTTCAGGTCTTGTCCGCTAGACAAAAAGATCTGTTTTTAACTTGTACCACTTTATTTGAGTTACAACCTGAAACCTTGAGCAGGCGACACTGCTTAGAGTACAGGACAGGTGCACCCCAACTGCAGTATTTTGTGTTATTATGGAAGTTACATTCATTGATCCCCTAGAGGTATCACACCAACAACCTACTCTGTGCCTAATCTCCAGTCTTAAGCCTTTCAATACTTTATTCTAATCATTTTGCATCCCACAGAGGGCGTTTATGGATTTATAAAGACACCTACAAAATAAGTGTCCTTGCAAATGGATATATTTTTTACACACACATCAAAGAAATAAACTGTGATGCTTTGGAAAACACAGCAGAAAATCTCTAATCTAAAGAAATAATGGAGAACAGAATAAAAAACCCACTTACCAGGCAGCTCAGACATGCAAAAGGTTTTCTCCTGTAGAGTATAAATATAGATGAAACTGAGGTCTAGGCTGTCTTTCTGCCCTATAAGACCTTGTGATATTAACACACAGGGTAAATATACTACACAATATACACGACAGAAAACTACTTTTAAAAGTCTTTCAAGAGCTGCAACTCCATAGAGGGAGCTTATTAATGCATTTAATGGAAGGTCTCACTGAATTGGGCAGGGTGATTCTAGGAGCTCCACTGTTTTCTACAAAGATGAAAAACAGAGAAATGCCAAAATGACTGCAGTTTTAGAAACACGACTACCATAACAGCACTGAGTTTCTCATGAATGACAGCACTACAGGTCTGACATTTCATGTGTTTCTGCAATCTATGCTCCTTTTCTATTTAGAGCCTTCGTAGAAGTTAGTGATGGAGGAAATGATCCAGAAACTATTCCCACTCCCCCATCATTCTTTTCAGGTTTAATATACCAGAGCATAGAATCAAGCGCTAGAAATGAGCTGAAGTGAATAAGATTGCATGGGCAGAATGTCAAAATGTTTTAATGATTCACTGGCTAACATTGCATATAGAAGGCAGTTCAAACTACAACACTCAGATCCACACTCAGATTTTCCCTGAAGTTTGAGAAGCAGTTTCTGCTAACTCCAGTTTACAATCTGACATTCACTTCCCTCTAGCAGACTGCAATACAATGTTAATTTGTAGACAGCATAATCACTGAAAGCACCTTCCCTCTGATAGATTGCCTTAGTCTCCCAGCCCCTTTCTTAATTCACAAACACATCAGTAATTTCTTTATATACTGTGTGTAGAACCAGCCCCAAATGCAGCTTTTGCAGTCTGAATGCATTACTCTGTCTTGAGGTCATTTATCAGTCTGACACACGGCCAAGTGCTAAGAGAGGAGGAAAGGAGATTTCACTGCCTAGAAGTACGAAGAGACCTTGGTGATTGTTTTTCACTAATATCATCTATACAGGTAGGCAAAGGAGAAACAGGAGAAGTCTAAAGCCAGGGCAGCCCTACTAAGGCTATCCATGCCCAGTCATATTCCGGACTTGAAAAAACCTAAGGTACACAGAGAGTTGCATGGTTAGCACGCAGCATGCTGGAACACATCTGTTCTTGTGCAGAGAATCCATAGTAACCACTTCCCTCTCTCAGTAGGAGATGGGAAGACTGAGCATTTTTGGAAGTCAAGCATCTGCTTTAAAGAATCTGATCTATATTGGGAGTGAGGAATGAGAATGGAGAGAAGCCATCCAAGATGAAAAGAGCTATTGCCTGGTTTTGCCTCAGAAGTAGCCCCCTGCAGCATTAACTCCATGACCCAATTTGTAAGGGCTGGCCTTTCTGAAAGCAAAGGTGTCTGAAAGCAAAGTGCCTGATAATGACATCACCTTCCTAAAAAAATAAAAGAGATAAATGCACGCAGATCTCACTCTGTACATTGGGACGTACACCGAGAGGTATCACTTGTGCAAGGGCTTTACTGGGGCTCCCTTTTTAGTTAGGTGTTTTATAATAGACATTGTCATTATTCAGCCTACAGGTCCCTGAGCAGTCATTTCCTGATACTGTTCCAGGCTGGCTCATTTTCCAGATTTTGTCTTCCAAGGCTACACTAAAGAAAACTTGAGATAGTAGGTTTCTATTAAAAGCAACTCTTTCCAGCTCAGTTTAAAGATCTATTATAATTTATTTTGCTAAGAAATTATGTTTTGAGTAATCAGGAAGTCTGCTGTGGCTTCATTTCAGAAGACACTTTTTAAAACAAAGTTCCTCTGAAAGATAAGATTAAAACACCAAAATATTCAAATATTTATGTGTTTTAGTAATGAGCATGTTTTAAATTCTGCTCAGACGATAGCCTAGCCAATAGAAGAGATTAAACCAGCTATGAAATCATCCATCAAGACTCATATCAAATAGATATTCATTCATTTTTCCATATGGATGGACTATGTATTAATTATTCACTCTAATCAGTTCTTGGTGGATAAAAGCTACAATTCCTACTACATCAGTAAAACCTAACAAAAAGATACATAAACTTCAAGTTACATGATGCTGTTTGGATAACTGTGCCTTCAAATGGCTACTAATACAGAAACTCAGGCACAGTTATTTCTACATGCTGAAAGATAGGCACAGACAGAATGAAGTGTTTTGGGTCCCTTGTTACAAGAAAGACATTGAGGCCCTGGAGCATGTCCACAGAAAGGCAACAGGGCTGAGAAGGCTCTGGAACACAAACCTTATGGGGATAGGCTGATAATAGGATAGTAAACCAAATACTGGCTTTAAATGGGTATAATGCACCTTGGTTCCTTTTCAAGGAACACAATGGAGACATACTGAAGAACCATGTTTCTTGTACTCCTTGGCAAAGACATAGTTGAATATGTTCTGTTTGAGATGGTTGGGTAGAAGCTCTCCAGCACAGCAAGTGTCTTGAATTATAATCATCCTGGTACTTATTCAGTAACAAAGAATTGTCATTCACTCCTTCATCTCAAATCCATATATTTAATGATAGTTTTGATAACGATCAGAATCTGGCAGCTTAACTTAATTGCAGGTTGGGTACCTTAGAAAAAATAGCAACCCCTGACTGACTTGCAAGCTTGCAAAATTTATGTTCAAAATAGCTCTAAAAGCTTGTAAGTTCAGGCAGACATAATTAATGCAGGAACTTTAGCTGGAGCATCAGTGCCGTTGCATAGATAAGTTGATTGTTTGGGACAAGCGAGCAGGACACAATGTTGGGTCTGCCACCTGCTTCACATGGAAGGGCTGCAGCCCCTACAGCACGCATAGGCTGTTACGAAATCACAATGTGCAGCTTGTGCTGATTACATTGACTAGGGTTCAATAGGTTCACGTCGAATCACAATGTATCTGTGGTTCTGGCATAAGACATATGCTACTGAATATTTACCATAGTCTGAGCCCAGAAATATTTAAAGAGAACTAGGAAGGACCTGTTTCCAGGGGAAGCTGTGGAAGGCCAAAGCAGAGATTAAAACAAAAGCGACTGACCAAATTTGCTAGGTCTCTAGCTGCTGCTCCTTGGGCAGCTGGCAAAAACTGCAGCCAAAGAGCTCTACCTTCTGAGCTTTTGATAACCTTTAGAGCTCAAATTCATAGCACAGTACAGAAGTACTTAAGTATAGCACATACAGTCAGATAGCACTGGGGTAGAGCTTCAGGAAAACCATGATTTCCCTGAAAATCTCAAGAAACAGGACATGCATACTACCAATCAGAAGAAAGGCCGACCTTAAAAAAGCCTCATCTTTTTTATACCCATGTCATTTGCTTTTACCTATTCTTAGAGCAAATGCAGCAGAACGGTACTCAGACCATGCACTGAGCCAGTACAGCAGACAACATCTGGCTCAGCTCCCAGCAACAGAAGACTGTTCCAACTCAGAAGGGAAAACGAAAGGATAGTGAACAGTAGAAAAATATGCATTTAAACAAAGAGAAATTGGGCAGTTATCATGTAGAAGACAAACATCTCCACGTATGCAAAACTTCTTCTCTCAGCATGGGTTCACCAAGGGGAGGTCGTGCTCGACCAACCTGGTGGCCTTTTATGAAGATGTCACTAGCTGGGTGGACGGGGGGAGAGCGGTAGATGTAGTCTACCTTGATTTCAGTAAGGCTTTTGATACGGTCCCCCATGACATCCTTATAACAAAGCTGAGGAAGTATGGGATAGATGAGTGGACAGTGAAGTGGATCGAGAATTGGCTGACTGGCAGAGTGCAGAGGGTTGTCGTTGGCGGTGCGGTGTCTGGCTGGAGGCCTGTGACTAGTGGTGTCCCCCAGGGGTCTGTGCTGGGTCCAGTCTTGTTCAACATCTTCATCAACGACCTTGATGAGGGGATAGTGGCCACCTTCAGCAAGTTTGCTGATGACACGAAGCTGGGAGGATTGGCTGACACGCCTGAAGGCTGTGCAGCCATTCAGAGAGACCTGGACAGGCTGGAGAGCTGGGCAGTAAGAAACCGGATGAGGTTTAACATAAGCAAGTGTAGAGTCTTGCATCTCGGTAGAAATAATTGCATACACCAGTACAGGTTGGGGGAAGACCTGCTGGAGAGGAGCTCTGCTGAGAGGGACCTGGGCGTCCTGGTGGACGACAGGTTGGCCATGAGCCAGCAGTGTGCCCTTGTAGCCAAAAAGGCCAATGGCATACTGGGGTGCATTAAAAAGAGCGTAGCCAGCAGGTCAAGGGAGGTGATCCTCCCCCTCTACTCTGCCCTGGTGAGGCCTCATCTGGAATACTGTGTCCAGTTCTGGGCTCCCCAGTACAAAAAAGACAGGGATCTCTTGGAAAGAGTCCAGCGGAGGGCCACAAAGATGGTGAAGGGCCTGGACCATCTCCCCTACGAGGAGAGACTTAGGGAACTGGGTCTGTTTAGCCTTGAGAAAAGAAGGCTGAGAGGGGACTTGATCCAGGTTTATAAATACCTGAGGTGTGGGAGCTATAGTGGCGAGGCTGGTCTCTTTTCAGTAGTGCGTGGGGACAGGACTAGGGGCAATGGGCTGAAACTCCAGCATAGGAAGTTCCGCACGAATGTGCGCAAGAACTTCTTTACGGTGAGGGTGACGGAGCACTGGAACAGGCTGCCCAGGGAGGTGGTGGAGTCTCCTTCTCTGGAGATATTCAAGACCCGCCTGGACGCCTACCTGTGCGACGTGGTGTAGGGAGCCTGCTTTGGCAGGGGGGTTGGACTCGATGATCTCTAGAGGTCCCTTCCAACCCCTATAATTCTGTGATTCTGTGATTCTGTGATTCTTTACTAAAGGTCCCAATAACAGCCAAAAAGAACAGCATCTCATTCAGTCCCAAACTGGCCTATAGCCTGTAACTTTCAAATCTAAACACATCAGCAGAAGCATGTGATTTTTTTCCATTCTGAAAGAAATCAGAGCACTACAAAGAAACTCTGTTCTGTACAGCAGGTGAGCATAAAATGGAGGGGGAAAAAAAGCAAAAACATGCGCAAACCAACAACAGGATAAAAATCACCATTTGAAACAACAAGACTGATATTGATTTAAAGAACTAAAAAAAAAAATAAAAAAAAAAAATTTGAACTGAGATTAGGCTGATTTAAGTGAAGATAACTCCAACCCACCATCTCCTTACGCATACATCCAACTAGCACACCAAATAATTGCAGTTTTTGCAGTAAAAAAATCCCACAGTACTCAGTGGCTGTGACTTTCTGTTTCTTAGACAGAAATTGAATTAATTAGAGTGAAAATTAAGATGCATTTTCTTTTTTGGTTATATGTCTTTGTTGATATCACAGATGAGTGTTTTGAATAAACACAGAGTTGTTCATTTGCATACTTAATTAGCAATTTTCAATCCTTCCACCCCACCCACCATGTCTAACACAGCCTCCTCTCTTGTTTTAGATTTCCGTTGCCTCTTACTTCTGTTGTTTATTCAAGAAACATCATATCCAAGTGATCCACAATAGTATGATGCATTTCGTTAAGGTCTGCAATAGTTTTCAACATTTTCCTATGCAAAAGCATTTTAAAATTCTTTCTTCCTAATATGCACTGTTTTGGATTTGCCTACCAAATATTTCATTGTAGCATCAAAAAAGACAGTTCTGCATAACTCGAGCCCTCCACATTTAAGTTCATTATAGCCTCATTAAATTTGTCTGTTTTTCCACAGACTCATAGAATGGCCTGGGTTAAAAGAGACCACAATGACCATCTGGTTTCAACGCCCTGCTGTGTGCAGGGTCACCAACCACCAGACCAGGCTGCCCAGAGCCACATCCAGCCTGGCCTTGAATGCCTCCAGGGATGGGGCATCCACAGCCTCCTTGGGCAACCTGTTCCAGTGCGTACAGAATCACACAATGAGTTATCCATACTCAGTGAACAGCAGCAGAGCATACATAGTATTTCTGTTCCCTACAAATTATTTGTTTTCTAATTTGACCCACTAACAGTTTTTGTCCTTTTAGAGCCTGTGTTTTCTAAAGAACAAGTCCTTCATTAGGACTGAACACCTAAACTAACAAAAGCTAGGACCTATCAAACCATTTCACACTAGCATATTTATAACATTAAACCGAAATGTAATTTCCTTCACACTCTTCTTCCTTCTAGTGTCATTTCATCCAGGATAATCCTTAACACATAATACGATCAAATCCAAATCTAAAACAAATACAGGCACTAGAAAAAATTCAATTGATCCATTTCATAAACGTTATTGAGTTTACAAAAGCACTCAAGATTTACATTCTCAGGTGTTAAAAGAAATAAATCGGAATATGTTAATCTTTCTTTCTACTCTTAGCTGCTCCTCTGCTTAGTTTCTTTCATGTCTTCATTGTACTCCTGCATGTTCAGAGCAGGTTGCAGTTACAATTTCTCACCAGTCACCTGGACCTCACTTGATGGCTGACATTTTCAGGCTTTCACACTATGTTAGTGCGTTGGCAATAAATCCATCTATCAATGTAAGGTTTCCAGAGGCATTTTCCACCCCTCTGGAGACCTGCGTGACACGCAGCTCACAGGAAACTGTCAGGTTTATATTTTAGCAGCTTTCAGTAGGACTTACAAGTTTTGATAGACTAAAAATATGAAGTATAGAATACAGAATGACATTTTGGAGGTGCCTCCATTCTTGACAAGGGCCTTCCCAAACCCACCAAAATCAGCAGCACACAGACATTCCCAATTGCCATTTTTCTACTCTTCTTTCCAGGGAAAAACCTGTAATTTTCTTCCACAGAAATATAGACCAAATTTCTGTATTTTCACTCAAAGAAAGCCCACCCTGCTATCCAAACTGAACTTTCAATGAGAAAATGAATGGTCCAGGAAAACGCATGATCTAACCACTGCTTTGGAACAATTCTTCAGCAGGTTGGATGAGGCCCTGGGCAGCCTGACCTGGTGGGAAGAAACCCTGCCCATTGAAGGGAGGTGGAACAGGCTTAGAACAGGACCTTGAAGATTATCTATTCGTTTTATCCTAATTCATGGGAACATACCAAATGCAAAGACTAAAGTCTGCCATGACCAACATATCAAAGTAGGTTGATGAAAAGAAAATGACCCAACTGCTGTGTCCCTGCTGAATGGCTATGATTCTTCTTCAGGCTTCTGGCAGTTTAAGCAGTTTCATACCCAGCTCTATCAAGTGAGAACTTGGAAAACAAAGTCTGAACCTGTCAGCAATGCGATGCTTCAGTGAACAATCTTCTATGAACTACTCCATGTTATTTTTTCAAAGCTCAACCTTCTCCTTGTAAATAAATTATTTTGTTTAAATTAAGTAAAGTCTGCAAATAGAAGATGACTGGGCACTACAGCTACAACAAAATCTAAACTACACTGAAATCAGAAACTTAGTACCAGCTCTAATTGAGGCTGTATCAGGCATGTATATATACATATACACCACACCCCTGAAGCAACTTGGGCTCATTGGCTGTCATCACTGTTATGTGGGAGAAGATGGAGACCCTCACCCCACTACAACCTCCTTCCAAGGAGTTGTGGAGAATGACAAGGTCTCCCCTGAGACTCCTCCAAACCAAACCATCCCAGTTCCCTCAGCTGCTCCCCATAAGGTTTGTGCTCCAGACCTGTCACAGCTCCACTGCCCTTCTCCACACATACTCCAGGCACAGCCTGTCCCTCATCCACTGCTGGGTTGCTCGATTTTAGAAAGGAATGAAGTTGATCAGGCAGGACCCACCTGCCATGAACCTATGCTGGCTGGCCCTCATCCCCCAGCTGTCCCACACATGCCAAGCGATCTCACTCAAGATTACCTGCTTTTTTTAAAAAAATACTATTTAGAATATGATTTCTAATATAAAACTGAATACACAAACAGAACGACCTACAGTTATTTCAAATCATCAAAGTTTCCTTGACTCAATTCCCAAGTTTGGCAAGAGCTCAGCAGTCATTTACTTACAAGCTTCTAAAATATTTACTCTAACTAGAGCCTAGTGAATTGTTTTTGCTTTTACTCATATGTTTCCAATCATTCCCAGCACAAGCTCAAATGGGTACAATTGTGGTAACTCCTGAATTATATTGCATTTGAGATACAAGGGCTTTCTTAGACATAGCGAAGCTTTAAAGAGGAGATTGTCTTGTCCTATTTAGGATCAGCCTTGAAGAATGGGAAATCCCTTCACAAACAGAGAGAGGGGAGGGTAAGAGAGTTGGGGAAGATGACTAGTGGTTTCTTGAATATTTGAGGGTTTTTCCCTTTATTTTTTATTGGTTGATGCATATGTTATTTGGAAGGGCTGCAACAGAAGCTGGCAGTGTCCTGTACCAGCAACCAACAGATTGCCCAGAGAAAAGTACAACAAAGAAAAGGTGATCATACAACCCTTAAGTCATGCCCACAGAGTCCTGCTGTGTGCAGCTAAGCCTGCTTGAACCAGAGTTTGTCTTTAAAGGAACAGCAATTAAGAGATGAAATATGATTTTTTTTTTTTTCTAATCAGTTTTGAAATGCATGTAAAATGTTAGTGTCAAAGCATAGAAGTGTAAATGCGGAAGGCTTAAGAGAATAAATAGTTGAAGTCTCAGAAATACTGTTAAATGACCTCTAATGCTGAATTTAAATGCCCACATTCTCCCCAAACAGGATTTTTTTTTTTTAATTGCAGCAATTTAATGACTGAAGCAATAAACAAAGAAATTAAACCCAGCAGAATGCCAAGTTCCATATGAAATGACAGCAGAAATACCAAGATAACATCCTTTTAAAACCACTGTATTCTCATTATTTATGCTATCCAGCCTGCTCGACCCAACCTACAAAAATCTACCCAAAATATCCATACACATTTGCATATAAAAAGTTAACAGCAAGCTCAAGGAAAACCAAAATGACTTGCAGGTGGTATTTCTAACTCTCCAACTGCAGCCAGTGCTTTTTGATAGAAGGAAAAAAAAATCTAAAGACAATAAGGTCAATTCCAAACTTTATCCTCTCCTGTGTAGGACAAAAGCAGAGCTGATAAAGTTTCCTATAGGTTTTTCCCTCTTTCAACTCATTTTACCAGTTCTGCACTACAGTTTTTGCAGTTCCTGCTACTTATGATGCTTTTCTGTTGTTCTTACCCTTGCAACACTACATTCATTTGTCTGGCACGTCCCAGAGCTACCAGGTGGCCAAATGCCATATAAATCTGCTCCAGACTGATTCACCAGTGGAAAGATGCCTACGATAAACACCCAACTCATTGTAGTGTTTACAATGTAAGCATGATTTAAGTCTTTGTCTTGTCAAGTTGCTTTAAAAAGTGGAACAGAAAAGGTGAGGGTAATTGAAAGGTGGCACTGGGGGAATGGATACATGCAGGAGATGTAACCGGTATTTGCCGCAACAGCAACAGAAAAAAACCCAGGCAAAAATAGTAGTTCAAATTCTGCTTTTCCTAACAAAGCAGTTACAACACCACTTGTTGTAAAATATAAGCTCACATTAGTCCTTCTTACAACTCGTAATACTTTTCCATGACGAGAACGTCAAAAACATAGCCCATGAGCCACACTGATCCTTCCAAGTACTCTAATCTGGCCTGCAAAGTCCACAGCACATTGTAATCCGGATCTGGCCTGCCAGTCAGCTGCAGGACTGCTTCCTCTCCCTCTCTCACAGCAGAGGAGCAAGGCTGAAGGAAGCAGCCTGTGCTGACAATGAAAAGGCTGAATCAAAGGGATTTTGCCCTACAGTTGCCACTTCAAAGGACAGACGAGCACAGAAACTGAAAAGCTTAAACTGTATCAAATCTGGAACAGTATCTGAATGGCTGACTTGCCCCAAGGTGCCTTGCACAAGTAAGCTGGCATCTTTTGCTTGCCCAAGTCACTACATAGAAAGAACCAAGCAACAGAGACGAGACTGGAGGAAGCTACATTGTCTTCAGCAGCAAAGGACAAAGAGTCCTGACATGGTTCTTGACCAGTAGTAGAGTTTGGTACTGACCTTGTCTCCATATTTGCGTAACTTCATCTGGAGTAAAACAAATGTGAACAGGGAGAGGACCTGGGGTGCATGTGAAGCGAGTGAGAACTTGGGGGAACAGCACAAAGAACATTGTGACATCAGCTCTGCACACACTTGCATGCTGTGTGAGGGTGGCATTCCAACAAGGCCCTTCTGTCCTACATCCTCGATTCCCTGGGGAGGAGTAGGGTACAGCCCTCCTGTATTATATAGCAGCAAGGCCTCCTTCCCCACACAGCTTTACTGTGGAACAGCTGGCAATCAAACCATTTAAAAATATATTAAAACTAAAAAAGATCCAATGCCTTAATAGAACTCCTCACTCGATAGGAATTTCACAGCCCCTGATTAAGCGCAACGCTGCATGAACAAACATACTAGCAAAAGCTGTGCTAAGCAATAACATAATTGCTGTGGGAATAAGCACTTCCATCCTTGAAAGGGTGCCACTACACAATGTTAATTGCCACTGGTACTTCTCTAAATTAGCAGCCTATTAATAGATAGCTGCTGAAGATAGTCACACTGGAAAAGCTTTGAAAGGAATCCTTGTGCTTGGTGGCTATTTAGAGAGTCAGCATTCCCACTTCAGACACCTACATTTGTGATTTTTCACTTGGTCTCAACAGATTAAGACTGCAGTGCTGATGCAAGAGCAGAGCCGCCCTTCTGCAGCACAGAAGGTACCTGCAGGTTCTCACCTCTACTTTTGCATGGGGGTAACCCAACGCTTACCTGAAAATAAACCCAAAGTACAAGTTTATTTTCAGCCAGATCAGCAAGCTTCCCTGCCCCACTTCAGAATAATCTTGCCACTAAAGCAATATGGATGAGGCTGAATTACACTCTTAAGGCAGAAGCTGAAGTGGGACCTCCCCAAGGTAACAGTTTTGATGGAAGCAGAAACCAAAACAATTGTTCTTACTGAAGGTCAAGGATCAACATGAAGGTATTAAACACAGCAGAAAGTTTCGGGATCTAGCAGTGCCGTATTTCTACTTCCTATGTACTTAAAGGATTTTCAGTCCTTCTCCTCACCACCACCATTTAGAGCATACAAAGCTGAGACTGAAAAAACAGGAGTGAGTGAAGTCATCTGACTATATCAGTCCTTGATTTCATAAAATATGTCAGAGAGAGAGTGGGTTATAACTAACAATGGATCTTTTTTTTCCCCTCCCATCTCTCTCCAAGATGCCTCCAGAGACGTCATTTGGATGTGGTTAAAAGAAATAAAATAGGTTGTCTCTCCACGGGCAAAGTAGGAAAAGTAGGTTTTCTTGTGTGGGTACTGTGAAAAGAACAAAGGCAGAATATCTGCTGAATCACCAGAGTCTATCCACTACGCTTAAGCAGCTCTAATTCTCCTGAATTTGCAGTACCAAAGCAATCAAGCAATACTGGGGTGCTGAGAGTAATTTTAACTAACACTGCAGCGATCAGACAAAAGCAGCAGCACTGCAAACTAGCTCTTCTAGATGACATCTATGGATTTCATTCAGCCTCAAATGAGTTGGTTGGCATGCAATAGCAGCCATGAGACGTATCTGCTGAAAGTCAGCACAGGGGTCTTCCTGCTGATGGAGTCAAAAGATTAATTCCATGATAATCATAGTGTGGAGTCACTTTAGAAACATATCAATCAATAGAAAGCCCCTTGGTCTGCATTTTTAAGATCAGAAATGAATACAAATAACTCACGTGGTCAAGAAAACAACTGATGGGGAAAGCAGAAAACAGTGGAAAGATAGAACAATATAAAGATCTGCCATTACTCAAGATTCCTGCATCTCTGTCCCTGTTTAGTCATTAAGAGCTCTGCTGTTAACTTCACATGCTTTCAGGGCTCTTACTATTACCAGTGTCAAACCACATCCATGCAGAAATGAAGATGTAAATACTTGCTTTCTCCATACTGGAATCAGGGCTGAGACCTGATGGGCAGGCATACTAAAGCTTGGCCTTTAATACGTTGGATAATGGCAGCAAGAAACTCAGCTTAACTTTTATAAGTATGTTGAGCACTTAAATTTGGATTAATTCTTCCAACATTAGACATCTGAGCAGAATACCTAATTTGGGAGAACAGTCACTTTGCACACCCTCAACAGTAAATGCAGATAAGCAGACACCTCCAGAAAATTAGCAGATTGAGACTGAGTCATACTCTGGGGGTGTGTGTCTCTCTCCAATGACATAAAGAAATCCAAGGGTTTCAGTCCCAACTGGCACCTCAGTTACTACCTGAGCTACACCTGCAGTAAGGCAAGACAAGTGTAGGCTCCAATGCACAGCGTGGAGATGAGCTCACCCAGTAGCAGAGAAAGGCTGAACTCTCTTCTCCTTATTTAACTGATACTGACATCTGAGCATCCAGTTCAGGCTGACCTGGATGCAGCTGCTACTGGGGTCTCAATTCAGAGATGAATTCTCTAAGATGAACAACACACACAAAAAAAAGCCATATTGTTGTTATGTCCTTAAAACAGAGCTTTCAAGAAGCATCAACATATGCAGATTGCAAGACAAAAATCATTTTGTGAGAAATTCTTCATTATTTTTATTTGCTACCATCAGCAACTGCTCTGTACACGTTCTTAGTATCATAATTGCCTGCTTAATAGGATTGTGCAAAAAATGAGAACTATCAAGTGGAAAATGTTAGAAGAGATAAGGAAATACAGCTTTATGTTCAGGTACCAATCCTGGCCTGGAAGAGGTTGACTTTTACTGTTCTTTCGTGTTAATGAAAAAAAAGCTGAATTTTGCTTATTGGTACTCCATGGGTAAGTTTTCCACCAGAGCTGGCCAGAACCAAACCAAAACCACCCAGCCAGAGAAGCTCACATCAGGATTCCTGGGAGGTTTGATAACAGGAAATAAGACAAACAAATACTGCAATTTCACTTCCTTTTTTTTCCCCTCCGCCTCCTTTCATAACACAAGAAGGTTACTAGTAGGACCAACACAATCGTCACACAGACATCACTAACATGTGTCTCTACAAGTTGCATTGGTGATATGCTTCTGATGTCAGTAGACTCAGAACACCTCAAGTGAATAGCATACCTTACAAAATAATACCCCAAAAGGGGAGATAAGCACCAGACACCAAAGCAATCATACTATTCCTGCTACAGTCCCAGGTCTACAAGAACTCATTTCCATGCTTTCATAGACCTTTGCTTCAAAAGAATAACAACCCCTCTAAGGAAAATAAAATTGGCTCTCCCTAACTATCTTTACTCAGTACCAAAGGCTATATTTTCTTTTGTAGAAGGCAAAAATCAGATAATATTGAATTTAGTGTCTCTTGCACATTTCCCACATTCTCCCCCATTCATTGTTCAAAAGCATCCCAGTGTATCCAGTAGCCTGCTTCTGACAGGAACACATGTGCAAACTCCAGCAATTTCATAAGAATTGAAATAAAAGTCATCGTATACTATACAGCTGGCAGCTTGCTACAGAGGAAGAAAAAACACTATTTACAGGAGCTTCTTGTTTAAACGAGCTGCCAGAAACAGACATGGAAGTGGTACAAGTATAGATCACCTATAATTAATAATACATCACAAATAATTGGTGATGCAGTAAAAAAAAAGCAGCAGAAGTCCAGGGGGATCTGAAGTACTGCTAACAGAGCAATACACTTTGTGATTCAGCAGAAAGGAATTAATGACTTCAAGCCTGAAATAGAAATGTGGTCAACTTGCATTAGACAAAGTTTGATCTTCCTTTTCGTATAATGGCAAATGCTCTACCAAGGCATGAGAACTTCGGTAATAAAACTTTGCTATGTGATTCAGCAAAGAAACTCAAGTTTCAAACTTTCATGCATATTATGGAAATTTTTAAACATTATTTTACAACTAGATTCCTAGCCAGTACAGCATCTCCATTCACAGAAGCAGTTTTATTTAACTCCAAAGAAGTCGTATGAGATCATTGCTGTAAAGTCAATGAAAACCAGAGACAGTTCTTTTCCCTGTATATTGGAACGTGTCCCCTTTATTTTTACATACCATGATGGCACAAATAAAAAGAGTGGAACCTAGCCTGGTATGAGTAAACCATTTCCCTCGTGTTTCTATGTACAATAGACTACCTGAAGCATTAGAATAATAACCTTAACTTTTCCATTCACAGCCTTTGAAAATTCATAACTCTTTTACTAAATTTAACAACATCTTCTATTTGGCATTTCCAAAAGATGCATAATAGAAATAGTTTACTAAATGATGCTGCAAATCATTATGTCTTTCATTAAACTGTACTAAGGGGAAGAGGGAACCTTTCTCTATTATTGATTCTCATGGTCAGTCTAGCATGAAATTTTTGATGTAGTTTGTATGAGGATTAAAAAGTTGAGCATGAAAATGCATTATTGATCACACACTGCAAAGTAAGTATACTGCTCATCCAACTCATATATTATTGATTGTAACACTCAACAGTCCTAACCTTTCACACAGCCTCTCCAAGGTAACTTTTGCACATGGATGCCAAGGTACTATGCTTAGAGACTGCACTTCCCATGGAGTTTCAGAAATTCACGGAACAACTATTGGAGCTGTTTAAAAATGCTTTGTTGGCAATCAAATCAGGGAATAGCTGGAGCAGCACTCCTTGAATTCTAGCTGGCCTGATGCCATGAATACTTCCTTGAAGAGCCTGTTCCAGAGCCTGACCACTCCTTTGGTAACCCACACCTGACCCTCTCTGATGCAGTTCCAAGCTGTTCTCTCTCCAGAAATCAGTGCCTGCTCCTCCACTCACAAGGGAGCTGTAGGACACTATGAGGTCTCCCCTCAGTCTTCTCTTCCGTACTCCCAACAAACCAAATGACATCATCACCAAATGATATCAACCTATGTCTTATCCTTCAGACCCTTCACTACCTTTACAGCCCTCCTTTGGAGGCTCTCTAATAGTATTATGTCCTTCTTATATTGTAGCATCAAAATCTGCACAGAGTGCTCAAGGTTCACTGAAAAGTATGAACAAAACAATACTGAGTAACAGTCAGTGTTAAATATGATTTACACTTGCAGTTAATGGCAAATTCATTATTTGACTCCTCCAGCCTAATTAAATAGCAGCTGCTGACTGATTGGCACGCACCATCACTCAGTCCATGATTACTGCTGACATGAGCTGTATAAGGGGCTTTTTCAGGAAAGGATTGTGCAAGCTGAATAAAGTCAGTTGGCCTTTATTGTAAGAAAAATGCTGTGCATCAAGTCTATTAGATTTGCAATGCACGAGAATTACTCCAGATAAGAGCTGAAGCTTTACTGCTGTTACTGAAAATAATCATTGTTCTATCAAGAAAGGAAGGTTAGGCCAAGCAAGAGGGTAATTAAGATTTATTTACATTAATCAGGATTCAGAGGGCAAACCACAGGTTTTACTAAAGTGCTGCTCATTAAAAGCATTTTCCAATCAAATAGTTCATTGTATTTACCCAGCATTGCAAAGGTGGCTGCTAGGTCATTACAGCCTGGAAAAGAGGCATTTTTAAATCTGCTAACTAGTCTGGGCTGCCAAAATAGCTTAGTGCTTAATCTAACATCCTTGAAAATAAAAAACTACAATTCTGAACACATTGAGGGGGATAGAAAAGCCATCGGTTTCACTGGGCCAAGATTTTCATCTTGTTTTAAATGCTAGGGCAAGCAATAATTTAGTTGGATGCAGAGTACTCAGAGCAGCATCAAGAAAGAGCAAAACTCCACAGTGTGAAGGCAGCCCCAGCCTGCAATCAAGGAAAAAAACCAAAACAGCCATGTTATAGTCTTTTATAAGACTATACAGACAAATAAAAGGATGCAAAGGAAGGGCTAATTTGTCAGCATGCTTAGAGTTTAAGAACCCTAATGGGAGCTTTGAATTTGAAAGACATCTTGATTTATGTTACAGGCAAAAGGGATGTAAAAAAATCTTAATAACTTTAAATGACCCTTTTGACGGCCAACATGACAACAACCAACCGAAAGAAAATCTCACTGTTCTATTATGTACTAAAGTGGAACTGATAGATTTTATTTTTAATGCCCAAATTAAACTTCACCCCAGAAGGACACACGTGTCTGCTTGGTGAGATTTCTGCTTAAATATGAGGTGATTCTGTGTGTGAGGGAATAGGAAAGAAGCCATTGCTGTTAATTCACATCTGACAAAAGTGATGCAAAAAACAAAGAGACACCCTGTTCAGAAGTGGCCTAACAAGTCTCCTTCTGCACAGACAACTTGCAGAATACTGGAGTCTGACTTCTGGCTGCATATTTTGCAGCAGTCTGCTCAGAAACCCATGAGAGCACAGGCATTCAGAGCAAAAGAGAGGAAAGAAGGAAATGGTCAATATTTTAACACAGTAAATTAACTTGTACTGGCTTAAAACAGACACAAATCTCAACCAATTCTAACTGCTTAAAAATTAGCATGCATATAGCTAAAACAAACTAATCACTGTCAGGGATTAATTGGGATGAATTGCCTTCAGCAAATACTTCCCTGACTCCTCTGACTGGAAAAACAGCTCTATAATAAATCCCTGTATTTTAAACCAATTATCTTCTGAGTTATATTGGCAACAACCTGTTGGGGAAAGAAACCATCAGGACAAATGTGAGCAGAACTGTGGGCTATTAAAAGCATTCTCAATAGGAAACAGCTTCTGATATTGTAGCAGCTCAAGGCCATTTGTGGCAAGATTTCCTCAGATGTATTATCCAGTTTTATCAAGAATGTAAATGAGTTATTGACTGACTGGTCAAGGTCATGCATGATGGTTGTAGGTTGTTGGAAGAGTTTCCTGACCACCACTCCCCTACCCCTGTTCTTCTTTTTAAGCAGCAGCTTAAGAAAAAAAAAGCAGAAGATATACCGATCTTAAAACTATAACCAATTTGGCAGTGGCATTTAAAATAATAATTAAAAAAAACCAAAACATTGAATTTCATGTCTTCCTTTCTGCTTGGCCTTTTAATTGTTCATTCCCAACATCAGAGAATATGGAGAGCTGAACATTCAAAGTCTGAAAAGGTCAACATGGAAGCTACACACCAGGAAGGACATCTGGACTAAAGAGAACAGGAATACAGGTTGATCTCTGCCAGAACGGACACTGCCAGCAGTGAAAATCAGTTAAAAGGAAGGCAGAAGAGAATGGGTTGGTGTATGCCTTGAAGATGCATCCCAGGAATGGGATACCTTTGGCAGCAGTGACCTCAGAAAACATTAGGGAAGCAAAGGTAGTGATCAAGTAAAGCAGGTTTTAACTGCCTTTTACTGTACTTCCAAAAGTCAACAAAAATTAAGCAGAAGAAAAACTGAGGCAGTATTCCTAACAGCTCAATTGATAATGCTTTTCTTATTGCCTTTTTTCTTCTCCTTTTCTAAAATGAATATTTCTTAACTTAGAAAAAAAGTAGGAACCCTTTGTTCAGTGCTTAACACACTGCTACCCACTTTGCTGATGCATACCACCTCCTGCACACTCTCGAGAGGCTGTTTCACAATGCAAACAAGTATTGCCTATACTGACAATCCCAGCACTCACAAAAGCACAAGTGATGCATTAAAAATGCTCAGACTTTTAATACCATACATTAATGAATTTCAATTTGCCGTCTGGATATGGATTTAATTCAGATGTTAAGCTGCCAAAAAGGCATGCCTTCATCTTAATTGCCTTAAATAGGAGATGAAAGACTGGTCTGCATTTGATATCACAGCTGCCCAGACGGGGAGAGGAACCACAATAAAAGTCATACCAGAAGGCTGTGTGGTTGCTCAGAGTGAGGGGTGGGCGCTCAGTCACTCTTAGCAGCTATGCAGCTCAGCTATTTCTTACGCGCAACCTTTCTGAGACTGCAATGCCCCTTCTGCCAAAGGACTCTCCCACCTTCCCACCCACCCTGACATTAACTACATGGAAAATTACATGTAATCTATCAATTACCTATCATGCATTCCCTATTAATATTTGTGTGCATAAATAATCCATATTAATGTGAAATTCACAGCTATCCCCCCCCCACTCTGACATCAACTTTTTTCTTTGACATCAGTCCTACTTAGAGACCCTCATATACTGATCTTTGCCATAAAACATTCCATGTGATGTTTCAACAAATAGAGCAGACTTCTTTTTATGTCTGCTTTTATCAGATACACACACAGAGAAATCAACCATAGAAATCTGGTTTTGTGAATCTGCCAGTATAGAGCCTGAGATTTGGCAGGGAAAAGTTTTTTTCATGTATACATAACGCACCCCTTTTTGATTCACAAAGACATAAAGCATAATTTACCAGCAAAGAAAAGAGCTCAGTGAGTCACACAAGGAAGGCATCTATGTTACTGATTTCTCTCTGCACTGACTGTACACCTTCCTGTTTTGTTTTAGCTTCAAGCCTTTTTCTTCTCCCCCTTGCTAACTTTTTTCTTCTAAACTACTTTTATTTTTGCCTGACACTGAACAGATGCAACAAAGGAATGATCCAGACCTCTGGCAGACCCAAGAAACGCAAACATGTTCAACCAATCAACTGGGGAGATGGGTGGAGAAAGGTACAGAATAGCAGAGCCCTGGCAAAGCTCTGAGCTTAACTGATGCACCTGTTCCATGGGCAGGACTGCACAGGTAAGGATGCTCACAGCAGATGAAACCCATTAGTGCCTTCAGGGCTCTGACAGCCTCCCTCCCTTTTACCAAACAACCAAAGTTTCTTTGAAGTTTCTTCTGACAAAATTATATGCAATAAAGTACCATACCATGCCCAGTGACTACAGATGGCAACAGTGCTTCAAGTCACACACCTGAGGTATAAATAATTTCTCAATTATAACCATTGATGACCAGCTGTAACATTCTCTATTGAAAACTTAATCAATAAAAGGGAGATGTGCAAAGTTTGTCTCAATTGAATCAATAGAGGCAAACATCAAGGGTTTTATTAAACTCTGCAGGAAAAAAAAAAAAAAAAAAAAAGTGACATTTTTGAGCATATTACCTTTTCAGTAGGTTTGCCAAACAATTATTAATGCGACAACACATTTCAAAAGATGCATTACAGAAATGACAGTGCTTCATTACACCACTCTTTGAGTACAAGAAGTCCCCACGGGTGAACTATCCAATTAAAATTACATAAATTACAAAGTACGCAGACTAACTTTGTGAGTATTTGGTCTAGAGAAGGGCCTATCTGTGCCTGTATTTTTCTGTTTGTTTTTATTTTTTCTTGCATACGCTTTCATTTGAACATGTATTTGAGGAGATAGAGAAGCCATTTTCTAGCTAGCTAGAACATGATAAACTGCTTTTTACATCTCAAACGTCTTGTTGCTACCATATGTAGTATTCATAGCTCTGGACAAGTAGTATTAAATCAAATTTATCTAGTCTGTCACCCTTACTGAAAAATTGTTAAGCTATATCTCTATTTTTAGAACATTAAATTTAATACTTAATTTAACTCTTCAGAAAATAATGATAATAATAGAGTCTGCTTCAAGAGAAAAACCATGCCTAACTGCATGCCAAACTTTCTTGTTACTATTTGTCTTCTTTGCTGCCCCACTTTATTTCCATTCGTTCCATGGTGTAACAACAAGGAAGATCAATGTGGTGTAATAGTGATACAGAAGGTTTAATAACAAAGGTCTAGCTCAATAGAAAGGTGTCACAAAAGCAAATTGCTCACCCATCTCTGAAGATGCAGGCTCACAGTTAAAGCTCCACCAAGGAGGGATCTCCAGAAAGAGTTCCTTTCCCAGTAGCAGTCAGCCCTCAAATGAGGTCTAAGAGGGATGCAGCCAGGATACACCCTTTCTGGTCACACAGCTTAACTGCCTTCACCTGTGCTTCCAGGGCTGACCAAGTCCTTTCCCCAGGTGCTCAATCAGTGCTTCAGGCTGGGACTCAGCAGTTACCATACACCTGGAAATACCATTAATTATTCCTATTTCCTTGTCTGGAAATGAACTCAGTCCAATCCTGCTCAATAATTCCATATTCCTTGTCTGTTTTCCCACTAACTGCAACCTTCTCTCCCATGATTTTCCCCTTCTTTCCCCAAAGTGAAGCTTCCACAAAGCTCCTCATCCTCCCACTTGCATCCCTGTATTCCCCTCTCATTTTGCTTTCTCTCACTTGTGTACTCTTCTCTACTTCATGCCTGGAGAATGTAGGGGGAAATCTACTGCAGTATGTACACAGAATGATTTGTTACTCATATTTTTCCCCATTAAACAGACTAAAAATTAAGACTAAACTCTTGTGGAGAGGAAGCACACAGCTTTATCAATAGAAATTACTTTTATCCCAAGAGGTTTGGTCCATCTCTGCAGAAAAATGTTACCCGTTTTCCATATTCAGGATAAGTCAATGCTTAATAACACAACACAGGAATGAATCTGAGATGAAGATTTAATGGTTCTCTGCAGATTTTAGCAGTTCCCAGCCAGAATAATTGCAAAAATGGAATTATGAAAGGGAAATGTAGAGTTTATGTCTTTGAAGGAGAAATAACTTTTTTTACTTGTAAACATCATCCTAAATGGCTCAAGCTTTCATTTGCTCCATTTTCTTTCCAGGTAATTTATACCAAGGTAGATTTGTATTTTGCCTTCAAAATGTTTTGTTGATTTTGTCTGAGGTCAGTAGGATGCAAAAGTAGAGCTCTTAAATATAAGCATGAAGAAAAAATCAGTGTAGAAATGTGCTGGATGTAACTACACCAAGACAATTACTGTCAAATTATCGTTCCTTTCTTCAAGTACTGATCTACAAGAGACATGGGGTTTAAGTAGGGTGTTTGTCTCATGGTGCTGAGTTGTGCACCCATTTGCATGATTGAAAATTGGTTGCATAACTTTGAATTCCCTGTTTTCCCTTCGCTATCACAGCTGCTTCCAGCCTGAGACTGCAGCTTCTCCAAGGCATTGCATTAAGCAGGAGGGCATAAACAAAACTCAGCAGAAAAGTTCCTGCTAACCTATATCTCTGCTAAATTCCTATTTTGCTAAATCAAAAGGAAAAAGAGTGCCATCAACACATCAAAATGTTTCTTACAACGTTGGCCCACTCAAGACTTATTTGGCCATGAACATCAGCCTCAAGTGAGACAGTAGAAGTTTTAAGAACAGAAATGGGGACGATCCATCTAAATAAAATTGGACTGTCAGTTAAATGCAGAATAGAGTTGACTAAGTATCATTTATGTAAAAGATGCATAGACATCCAAATGTAAATTTTCAGACTTCATTAAAAATGAATGAAAAGGAAACATCTGAAAATAAATAAATAAAAAAATAATTCTCAAGCATTCCTGCAATTAAGTTACTGTGATTTTTCATGGCGGGAGCAGTGAAAAATTGGAATCAACTACCACACAAAGCCCGTCAGGAGGTGTGTTGTCCTGTGCAGCTCATAACCAGGACTCCAGCTACAGACATACCCATCAATGGCAGTGCTGCTGCAGTCATCTCCCCTGCCTCTAGCCCCTGCTTCCTGTCACAGCCCACATAAGTATGATTTGATGTTACAGACCAGGCTTATTTTTATCTTGCTCTCCAGCTCCATTCACCATGTGGCCATGTTAATGGCTGTCCTGGCAGAAAACAGCAGCCAGTGTAGGGGGACAGGGACAGGGCTGTGCTAATGCCAGCACCACCAGTGCTGGCTGCCTGCTCTCACTGGAGGCACAGAACAAGGCTGATCCCCTTCTATAGATCCAAGAAAAATCCTGAATTGGAAGGGGCCATGAGGGTCATTGAGTCCAAATCCTGGCTCCAGGAGGGCAAACTAGGAGTTAAATAATACATTTAAGGGCATTGGCCAAAAGCTCTGTGAGCCCTGGCAGTTGGAGCCATGACCATTGTGCTCTGGCAAAGAACATTTTCCTAATACCCAGCCTGACCCAGCTTTAAGCCATTTCTTCCTATCCTGTCAGTCCCCAGAGAGCAAATGAGCTCCTCCCTCATCCTGTATTCTCATGAGGAAGCTGCAGACCCCCTGCTGCATGCTGAGAAGTGGGGCTGCTGCCCACCACCTGCACCAAGCCTATGTCCACCCTACCTGGAGAGATGCTGTGTCCATTTGCACCTCATCCCATGGGGAGGAGATGGATGGGCAGAGGGCTGTGGGCTGGTGCTCACCACTTATCAGAAGAGAGCAGGAATTTTAGACTCGAGTTAGGCATTCATCATTCTACTGAAATATAGAAAAATGGCTTCTACAGCATTGTTAATTGTACTGTGTAATTAAGTAGCATGAAGTGAATCAGTAATAACATGGATGGCTTATTCCATTTCTTTTTTTTTTGGTTCTTACTAACTCAATCTTTTCAGTATTGAAAATAATATCACTGTATGTGATTGCCCTTATTAGTTTTTTGAGGGGTTTTTTTGGTCTGTTTGCTTGTTTGTTTATGAATTACTAAATGCTTCAGAACTACCAAAATCAAAACCAAAAATTTCCCAGGAATTGAGGCAATGCGATGCTTCAAACATTGCCATTTTACAGTTATGTGAACTAATAACACAAGAGGCAAGCACAGCAAAGTCCATCAGCTCTCTGAGCATATGGTACTTTATTATAGCCAAAAATGAGGAGATGGCAGTTGAATAGAGGAAACGAACATAACAGGCAATAACCCTCAGGAGATTTAAAAGGAGAGCTTGTTGTGCAGTCTGCAAATAGCTGCTATGCAACACCCATACTCTCCTTTTTATCACAATATATTTAAAATAGATACTTTGAATTCTTAGTTGCTTTTATTCTGCCATTAATTAAATGCATGTGTTGAATATAAATGCTTGCAAGCATTTGATCATAGTGTTCTGCATTAAATGGCCCCTATTTACAGTCACCAGCAGGCCAAGGGTTTTTCACTGGCTCATCAAGATTTTATTTTGGTAGATAAATGCCAGAATAAAAACATTACAAATAAGAACCAAGGGCTTGGATCACCACTGTAGTATTTCCGAAATATACCAAGATAATCATGGGAGTTAGATCCCAGCCTTAGCAGCACATACACAACATGTAAATTCCTGTATTCCTGGACCCCTATAGGCTAAAATGGTTGTTGATGAAATTCAAAACACATAGTTTTATAGATGGAGGGGTCCTAAGGCAATGGCTTCATAGCTGAATATCAGACATAATAATAAAACAGCCCAACCTTATTCCCACGTTACCTTTCCAGAGGCCCATCATGCATTATTAACATGGCAGTGGAAAGCAGCTGTTGGTGAAAAACAGTTTTACTTTCTTTTTCCTTGTGGGTGACTCCCAGTGCAGAAAGTAACCTCAGGTACCCATGGCAGATGGCTTCAAGACATCTGAACAACTGATCCTGCAGTTCCCGTGAGAGCTGAGCTAACACACAATGTACTGTGGTCCCTTCCCTGATGTTCCTTCTGATGTGCAGGGAGCAGGGACATCTGACAAACAAAAGTGATTAATAGGTCTCAGAAACATCTCTATCCCACAAGGGGAAGTCAGACTCCGTGCAACTGAAGCACCACATGGTATCTGTGTGGCCTGATAAGACTGTTCCCAAGACTATTTTAACAAAAAAAACCAAAACAACCCAGCACGTAATTTTCCAGAACTGAAATAAATACTGAAAATTAATTTTAAAAGTTACAAAAACTTTGTTGGAAGGACAGCAGGAACTGTATGAATGTTTAGTTGCTATTTAAACTCCTCCGCAAGGAAGTAAATTCAGCCTCAGCTACTGAATTACATGAGTTTAACCTGTATGCATTCTTCATTTGAATACTGAGATTTAACATTTCATTGACAGTAATTTTTATAGGAAGAAAATGCAGCTCTAGACTAGATTTCACATCTCCACATCCACCATTTTTCTCTATAAGCGCTATTGCAACAAATAAAAGAGTGAAAACAAATTGTCCTATTTTCAGACAATAAACACCACTGAGTTTTAAACTTGACCCTCAGATGAGATACTTCAGAATGACCCTTTTCCAATCAGACAACAGAGTTTGAGTGTTGACTCTTCCTGCACACACACAATATTTTTTTTTTTTAAAAAGGAACAATATTTTTAAAATAAAATTAATTAAAAAATTAATTTAATTTAAAAGTTAAAAGAGATCATTGAAAGAGTGATACGCTTGTTCAGCCTGCAGGAAGAAGCATCAAAATCCACCGGATAAAAAAATTAATGCAGAACTCAAATCTAAAAGCTTAAGGGGGATTTTTCAGAATTCCCTCGAATAGAAGATGTTAAATGCAAACAACTTCCCATGGAGTTCCCAAACAGATTCATCATTTAAACATACAGTTCCCTTCACTACATTTTCCTGTTGCTAGCAAAGTACGCACATCTTTCAAAATCCACATGGAGAAGTGATATACATTTGTATGTCTTTGAACCTTAGACACTTTCCAAATGAGAAGATGTGTATTTAATTGATGTTCTTGCTTTTCGGTTAATCTCTGAAGGACCCGAAATAGCAATGGCTTTGATTGACTCCTGCCTGCCAAATCTGTGAATCACTCTCATTCCCAGTGATAAAAATAGAAAAACATGAGATCAAAAAATATCTCAGGAAATTCCACCTAGTCACCGACACGCTGCTACATTGAAGGCTGTAGGAAGAGCCCTTTCCAGAGGTGACAGCTTAGCACTACTGACGCACTACATTCATTGTAATAACGAGTTCCCCTGCTGTAATATCTGCTCAAAAAATAACATAGTTCAAAAAATGTATTTAAAAGAATAATAACGTGGACACAGCATCAGCAGCTCAGCAAGATGCTACCCATTCATTTTAGTATCTCAGCTGCATTATTGCCATGATCTGTCTCTTGCTTTTTTCACTCTCCTTTAAAAGTAGGAGATCTCTTTTATCTTTAACCTACTTAAAACAAATAACAGCATGGAAATAAAATTCTTCTTTGGGGGCCTTTTTCTGAGTTTTTACCTTGGAGGCATCAAATAGTCCATACAAAACCATCTTAGATTCCTTCCTTCAGGCCTTTCAGATATACAAAATCAGGAACCCAGAGCTTTGGTTGCAAAGGAGCACAACTGAGGGCAAAACTCATCTGGCAAATTTGAAATGCTTTTAAAATATCTCCTTTGTACCTCAGATATGAGGGCCAGAGTCAAAAGCATCCTTACTCTTTCTCAGAAGTTTATATGTAACCCAAGAAGGATCTGGCAGAACAGCAAATATCTTCTTTATGAACTGGCATCTGCCATTTACCACTGCTCTTTTTCTAATGTTTTCAGAGATCAATTTGCATTTTCTACTGGTCATTATATTGATCTCATTTGCTTGTCCACCTCAACATGTCCAGTCAGTTCCTGCCCTGCACATAGGATGGACCTGAATGCAGCCTCAGCCTCCAGATTTCTCATCAGCTGAGCAGATAGCTGAGGGAGGCCCAGGGCTGGACTCCAAACTGAAGGCTTCAGGATGAACCAGGGACGCTGGGCAGCCCCTGGGATCCCAGCCAGATTTTACACTGCAGATTCAAAAAAGGCATACGTCAAGGGAACGCTGGCTGATCAAAGCCCGAATCCTGATCATCTTCTGCTCTTAAGTCTTTTAAATAATAATATCCCGAAATTAATTCTGCCCTGGATCCAAATTCCATCAATAGTAGAGGGATTTTATATTTTCCTGTGTCTCTGGCAGATTTGCATTTGGCTGGATGTGTGCAAATCTGCTGTGGGTATATGGTATTTTGCAGACTAGTTAGAAACAGTTCCAAGCAGACAGGGCTTAGTTCCGAATTATATGGACAGCAGGACAGCTGCTGCTACAGGAATATGGGTGAGCTGTTTCAATAATGCACCTCACTTGGTGGATTTGTAACACCCATAAACCTTGCAGCAAAGCAGGCAATGATAAAATAATGAACCATTAAGCAGAGAATTCTTTCCACAGTGCTGAAGATGAACTGTTTCTGCTACTTATAATGACCAAAATAATTTCTGGTAACAACCCCAGGTTCCTCATTTCTAAATTTTTCACATCTGTAGTCATTTCCTCCCTCTGCCTTTAACTAAGCCTTATCTCCTAGAGCCTCCCGACAACCAAAACTCATTGGGGAGCAGTGGTGGTTTTTATTCACAGCAGTGCTATGTTTTTGCTTGCCATAGCTCCACTATTTTGAAAGAAATGTCAGGCTGTGAAGTTCACCAGACCATGAAAGAGAAGATAAGGAAGTTCCATTTAGCTCCATAGAGCCCTAATTCGAGTTTTATTGAAATATTTAACTATATTTAAAAGTCTACATTTTTGTCAGCCATAACTTCACTCTTATGTGGCAATATACATTGTAAACTATAAACTCCAAATGGAACAATATATTTTTCCTGGTTAATTTCCCAAAAATAATAAAGCTTATTTCTATATTTATTTTCAAGTTTAATGACTGCTGTTGCTTTACTGGCTAACAGTTCAGTTGAAAACAAATAGAGAAGAATGTATTACTCTCATGCGTGCTATTTTAGTGCAAAACTCAAACACATGTTTCACAGGGTTTGTGGTACAGAAGCACAGACAGTTCCTGGTCTCAGCGTCCTACTAGAGCATGGCAACACACAAAGCACAGTTCATAGCTCTGTCATACAGGCAAGAAAATGTCAGTAGGCAGCGTCTGTGGTTCATCCATGATGTATGAAAACAGACATTAAACTCTGCTATCCATAACCATTCTACCGTAGCCTTCAGCAGGACCCTCTGCTACCACCTGCACAAAAGAGGTTCAAGCAAGTACTGGAAGAGGAGCCTCCTGATCCCCACACAGTTGACTCCCTCATCACTTCCCCAAACTGTCAATGACAACAAATATCAGAGAGTGTGTCAGATCCAACAAAGACAAGTTACTCAGAAACCTTAATTCATCTTATAACCTATCTAAACTTATCTATATAAAGGCTAAAAATTATAAATGACAGCCCAGGGCATGGGGTTGGAACTGCATGGGCTGCAAGGTCCCTTCCAACCCAAAGGTACTCTCTGATTCTATGACTCTATGGTTCAGAAATGAAAATGGGTATAACAAGGTAAAGAGCATAAATGATTTTCAGCTCTGTGAAGCTCTGCCAAGACAAGGGCAATGTTTACTATTTAATATTTGTCTTATATTGGTGTCTTAGGTAGATTCACATGACTCTTAAGTCTCTTTGATTTAGAAAATTAGCCATAGTGAGATGTGAGACTCCTGTCATAATGAAACCTTCTCCCTGACCTTAATATCACAAATAGATAATACAACACTGTTTAAAGCTCTCATCTTCTCTTCATATACAACCATGCCTTAACTTATGTAATACTGAATTTAATGAATTTGACAGTTATATCGTTTGCTAATATTTTTACACTACAGCTACCACTGTATTCTGCCTTTGCTCATTACATTTAACATCTTTTATAAAGCACTCACTGCACACAAACTGCAACGTTACCTCATCATGTCTCGGTACACTTAGAATCTTACCTTACGACGGGAGGCAAATACAAACATCACAAACAAACTCCTTCATATCAACTGCTTCAGGGGCATTTGTGTTCTTATATGCTTTTTTAGAAGGAATTATATAAATCACTTACAGGCTTAGATACAAAACCATGTGAAAAGTTCTTGTCTCTAAATATACATGGTGCACACATACAAATGCATTACAGACCACCATCTTTGCAATAACATCACAGGCATCCACTTTCTCATTACAACAAAGATATTATGAATGGCAATCCTATTGTAATTTTAATAATATTACAGCAACATTTAATTTATCACTCTATGAATAGGAGGCAGAATATGCAATGTTCTTGTATATGTTTTTCTCTGCAGTGCAACACATCAATGTGGAATAAAATCCCATCTTCCAAACATCTCTCAGATGCTACAGAAACTAAGAAAGTGTATAACTTAAATTTCTTCATGGAACCACTAAACAAGTTACATAAAATGTTTATCTGGGAAACATCCCAGCATCTGATTTCTTAATAAAGAGAAACCTGGTCAAATATAGCTCTCAGAGACATAAATCAACCTCAGTGGTTGTATTTCAGTGAAATCAGAATTCTGCCTATTTTCCTGAGACATAAGAAAAAATTTAAGAACATAACATTGGAGGAAGCAGAATTTCTTGCATTAGTATTATCCATTTAAGGAACAAGTATGGGACTTATGAGACTGATGTTTAAAATTCATTGCAATTCAAACCTAAAATTTTAATTTTATCCACTTGAAATCATTCTTTCTCAGAGTAATCAATGAAAAACAATTAAAAGCTACCACATATTGCTGGAGAGTTGGATGTGATTTAAATAAAATTAAGGTGCTGATCTGCTTCACTTCAGTGCATCTTGAAGGATTTGAATAAAGCTATACTGCCAATTAACATATGGAGCTGCAATTACAAAGTCTCTCTGTTCATTTCTGAAATCCTCAGTTACTCAGGAGGTGGAGCAGAAATACCAGCATGTATTACATGAATTAAAGCTATCACCCCATTCAAACATGTCCCCACTCTCTCCTATGTGACAAACCAGTGAAGCTGACCTCAGTTCAAATGCTTGTCTCCAGCTTTCTCTGCTGCAGATCACCATTTGTGCAAAACTTGTTTCTATAACGTTTCCAATCAGAATATATAAAGTAGGTTTTCCATGGCATTTCAGCTACCAATACTCTTAAAGAGTCCCTATATCTAGATTGATTTCATGCCATGGCTGCTTTGGAGACCAGTCTTTTTTTTGTTTCTTTCAGGAATAACACAACATAAGCTAAAGTAGGAGAATCATCTTTGTACAATTTATACCTTCACAGCTCGCAGAGCGGTTGAGGCAGGCCTTGCACCCCATAATTCTGTATCCAACTTTAACAGTCAGGAGGCAGGAGGGTTTATACAGTCTACGATTAAAACTTCCTAAACGCTTTCAATGCAGAACATGAAATCAGTACTGCAGAACTCATCTCTATCTCCATAAATGAAATCCATGCTAAGTGACTGTGGTGCTTTTGTTTTGAAAAACACATTCGGTCTCCTCAGTGTTTGTTGAGGCTTGTGGGCCATAAAAATAGACAGTAATTTGAAGCATTTTATGGAAGTGGTGTTTTAGAATATTAAATACAAATGCACACAGCTGTATCCTTCTCAGGCTGCACAATGCAAATTATTAACCATCTTTTTCCAGCAAATTTCCAGAACATGGAAATTACCCTTGTGTTGCCGTGTTCATCACAGGGGAGTAAAAGACTACACGACTTTATGGGTCTCTTCCAACTCAAACAATTCTATGATTCTATGATAAATAACATTTTCTGTTATGACCCTACCAGCATGTTTGCAATGCAAGCTTAAGTCAGCTTTTATTAGTTAAGCAAAGGGTCACATTTTCTGCCTAGTAGAGCTTCATTGCTCTGAAGCCTGATAAATAAAACAACCAACACAATTACTTAATAGATCATAGAAAAAGTTGTTAGCTAACCCTGCTGCATACAAATACAAATAGAAAATTCCTCTGGAAGGACTATCGAATAAGCTACTCATAGCAGGAGCTGCAAGACCAGACTTACTTTGCTGTTGCTGGGTTTTATGAATTGTTTTATTTTTGTCCAGGGCTAATTTTCCAATCTCAGCACGTCTGGTCATCAGGGACATACCTTAGTGAAGACAAAGTAGAATGGTTTTGGAATTGAGTGCCACGTGTTGGAGACATGCTGAGAATGGTAACCAACACCCAGATGAATTTCAGTAAACCTTCTTATGAGAAGAGCTTTTTGCAATACTGGCAGCACTCACAGCTGGGATTCTTCCTTATGGATGCTTAATCAACCAGTATGGCACAGGATGGTACTCTTGATATTCATTTAAGAACATGCTATTTTGAGCAGGTTTACAAGCAAGCTGCATTAATTGTCAAATTTAAGTAAAACCAAATGATTTTTAAACCATCAGCTTCTTATTTCATGTGTCATAAATCGATGCCTTATTCATCAAACTGTCTGATCAGGGTATTTGCAAGGAATTTTTTGTACATGTTCAAATCTAATAAAATGAAACATTTCCTGAGCTTTGAGTTTGCACGTTTTGATCACTGTTTACTACTGGAAATGCCGTACTGAATGTTGTAAAATTTCTTACAGACTCGATCCTTCGTACCAAAGATTACTGCCGTGTACGTACAGCAAAAAATATCAACCCACAGCATGCTTTGTCACAACAATTAATAAACAAATTGGTTGTCAGTGTTTTCATTACTTCTTACTCATCTTATGCTAGCTCTTAATGTCTCTCCACCATTTTCCAAAATGCAAAATCTATTCTTTTTGCCAGCCAGAATGTTTTTGTTGCTTTGTACCCTTTCTTTAAATTCACTCTCCTTGACATTTCAGTGCCCTTCACTGTAGTAGTCTCAGGAATATATCCTCCCTGGAACACGGCTTGAAATTCCTATTATTTTCACCTTTTCATTAAAAAATGATGGCAGATGTAATGCAGTGTGGTATCCAAGCATGACATATGCACCACAGCAGGAATTTGCATTCCAAAATGTCCAGTAATATACTTTTCAGTAGAAAAAACCCAAGGCTAGAATGCATATTCTATTAAGCTACCTGATCAGCTCCTTCTCTTCCTGGGTAAAAAGCCATGTTTCCTTAGTCTGGAGAATCTCTTTTCGGATTTGAAATTCAAAGTTAACTGACCTTCTTTGATTGGGGCACTGGAGGAAAAAGGAAATGTTTACAGCTCTACCTGGTCTGCTCTGCCTCTTCCTAAGCTCCAGTCCTACAGACACACATCAGCAGCAGGTGATAAATCCACTGACACTAATAGTGAAATTTGTTTTTCTCAAGATTGCAAACTGTAATGTGGAAGTTCTGCAGGACATAAAGTAATTTTGCTGGAATGTTGTTCTTTTAAAGCACTTGTGCATCTCTCTTTCTTGCGACCTCACTCTCAGGAGACCATCCTCCCACCCTGAAACGACTTTGTGTCTTTTCTACCTTAAGCTCGTCTTCTTCACACTACTCCGTATCTCATTATTTTATCTTCTTCTGCAAGGCAATTTTTATGAGGAAAGGCTTGCAACAGACAAAAAAACTCCATATTTCACAAAGCTATCTGATCCTACTCCTCACACTGTGTGACCACAACTTTGCACTCAGCAGTCAGTCCTTTCAGCACTCCTGTATCTTACCTTTGATTGCTTTATGGCTTACTCTGAATTGAAGAGTTTGTCCTTTTGGTGAATGAAAATAACTGGGGCATTTAAAATATCACTAATGAAATCACAGAGATGTTGTACAAAAAGAAAAATAATACCACTTGATTAGATATTAGATTAACACCTCCTAATAAAATTACATAAAGTTAGTCAATGAATGCTATTCTCAGTATCCCCAGAGCAATTAAAATTCAGAACTCTGCAAGTTCCTTCTAATGAATTGCCAAGGTCTCTTTTGGAAGTATGTGCACGGTATTAATACCAGATCATTCTACAAGAGCCTACGGACATTTTACAAAGTTTCTTCTGCAGCAGGTTTGTGGATCCTTGGAACAAATGAGCCACAAAGTAACCCCCCCACTAGGTGTCAAATGGAAATAAATAAGAGATATATATCCAGTGGCTTTGAAGTAACTCCTATATAATGTGAACAAGATCATTAGAGTAACCGTGATACGAATGATCAGTCTGGCGGTATGGATGGATGAGTTGCTAGAAGTGTCATAGTGACAGCTAAAACAGGAATGGTTTTTCTCTGCATGCACTTTCTCAGAAGTCACAGGACTGAAACACATCATTTTTCAATTTGTTGTTGAAGGGAGACATAATAATTCATAAACATGTTCATTTTATCTGTCCCTTCAGCAGCAGCTCTGTATGTACAGCAATTACTTACCACTACTAAAGCGCTCACAGCAGAATTCATCAGTACATGTTGGTATGGAGTTAAAAAAGTACTTGAAATTTAGTTATCAGTTTTTTAAAAAAACTGAAGATTTAATTAGTTCTAGAAAGCTAATTACTAACAACCTTATTCTTGCCAGGACAGGTTTCTTGAGTGTAATCATTTGTGACTGTACGATGTTGATTATATTCCATAATTTTGTTTGCATTCATTTGTTGTCTATTACAGGAAGTACCTGGAAATTACCTTTAAGAAATGAGGAACGTCTCATCTGTCAGTCCAACTCACAGGAAGCCGTGAAGTTTTGAGGTGGTCTGTAACAAAGGAACACTTTTCAAATAGTCCAAGAACTACAGATCTTACGGCAGAGTATGCCTAACCTATACTCTAAAATCTGATCCTTACTCTCTGGTGGCCATCACAACCAGGAAATTTGTTCCCTAACAAAATAATCTGAAAAACAATGAGGAGCCTGAAAACCAAAGCCATACCTTGTTCTGCCAGTAGGACCAGAAAGCATCACAACATCTGAACCTCTGACAGATGCTGGATGTGTTAATTGCACTGTCCCTCACCCAGTGCCACCGCAACCCCTTAGTTTCTATGCGTAAAGGTTATGAAAAATATGTAGATATCATTAAGAATAATGACTGAACTGAAAATCAAGTTTGCAGTTCCAAGGTAGTTTATCCTTTGCCAGAGTAATATACGGTGTTGTTTGGAGTTTGATTTATTGTTGGGTTTTGGTTTGAATTTGAACAGCATAGTGACTGCTGTCTGAAGGCTTGCTATAGGTCTGAGTATGCCTTATTAAAAACTGATGTTTTGAAGACCACTCAAAAACTGTGTCCCAGTACCTAATATGGAAGGAGGAAGGAGTCATTGGCTACTTCCTAGCAATAGGTCATACCAAAATATTTCAGTGCTTAGTCTAACAAGAGAGAAAAACAAATGGTGATTTGTTGATGTCTGACCCCAGACAGCAAGTCACAGAAAATACCAAAGAACTTTTAGTTCTGCTAAGTAAGCTACTAAAATAATCTGGAGATCACACATAATCATTTTGTGCTTTGTCAGGCTCATTTGAGTAATATTTTGGTAAAGACAGCATTTTCCAAAGGGACTGTTGTCCTAGTTTTAGAATTCACTGAAAAAAATTACTTCTTTTTTGTCTAATGCCTACAGCCTAATTTAAATAGGGAGATACTTCAGCTCTCTCAGTTGAAAACAGAAAAAGCAGATAGGACAGTATTAATCTACAGCAAAACTAGAAACTGATTTACAGTTTTGAAACCACAGGAAAGCTTTCCATCCCAACTACCACCATATAAGAAATGATTTCTTGGCCCCTTGTAGCTTTGTCTCTAACAGCTCTGGGCTTGCAGAGTCCTGACTGCAGCTTCCCTTGTTCAGCTGTGCCATCCCCACCAAATCCCTTGAATGCTCAGCCCAGTCTCTGTGTGATCCAGCAAGAGCACTGTGATTTTGTAAGCTTTAAATTAACATGTTTTTCAGAACCATGTCGTCTCTCTCTGAAATCAGAGTACAGGCAGAATTTCCCCAGGATCCAACACATCACATTGAAGAAGGTATTTTAAATAACAAAGATCTAAGACTGCTGCGTGCATAGCCAGAATCCCTTCACAAAAGCAGCAGTATAAAAAGCAATATAGGTCACAACTAGTAAAAGACAGCCTAGAGATTATTTGCCATTATATTCAATTCAGTCTAATAGAGATAGAAATTAAAAAACATTTTGGAAGCCCCTTAAATAACAGCACATTTTCCTCCTCAGCTCAGGTGCAATCAATCTCTGCTATGAATCCCTAAGTATTCTCTAACAACTCCTGGTTTACTCAACTTCAAAAACACATTCATTAAAGTTTGGAAAAGATTCCACATTTTTCATCTCTACTTAAAACAAACTCTTTAGGACAAGGATATGTTCCACCAGCCTGTGATCTTGCATAACAGACCCGAATCTCTACCAAGATCATAAAAGTATTAAGAATACCAACACCATGTGAGTGGGATAGCATACAAGCCATGCAAGCAGCAATAATTTATATGACCTTCTCATCTGCTGTTACTGTTAGCTCAGCTCTCGCTCTTCTCTCTTTCTCTTCTCTGCAGGGAACTTCCGAAGTTATTTATCTCCTACAACAAAAAAAATTGAGCTTCACTCAAGTGCAGTAGGGGATTTGTGAAAGTTTGTCACAGATTATGTGTTGAAGTAGCACTGTTTCGTAGAGGGTACATTATTGATAAAAGTTAAATATTTTATCTTTCTTCACTGTCTCCAAACAAAACTGCCATTTACTCACTGGAAGGCTGAAAGTTCAGCCTTTTCAATATTCTAACAGAGAAACGTTGCAAATTTCTCTCTGAAGACAACAGATACCATGTCCTCTCTGCAGCTGTGGCAGAGGAAAGTCTCTGCATTTACTCCCTTCCCAATCAGGGGTCTGCAAATGAAGAGGAGTCCCCAGTCACATAGGAGGGAGCAGCCCTGGGGCACACTGAGCACACGTCCGTGGTGCATCCCCATGGGAGGAGGAACAGTTTCATATCTATGTTTCTGTCACCCCTATGGCCAAGTCCAACCCATCCTATTAGCAGCATGCAGGTGTTTCTGAGTGTGTTTGTGCTTTAATTATTCAACACATCAGCTTCATCTTTTATGGATTATTCTGCATCAGTGCTGGTACTTGCCTCATGCATTATGCATGCACCTGAATCTGTTCTGGTGGAAGGCATAAAAGACACAAAGCATGTCTCTCACCTGTATGCTTCTGATTAGAAAAGAGTGCCTCTAACCCTGAGCCTGAAGTGAATCCCAGGTGTGTCCTCCTTTGTCACATAATTGCACTTTAACATCTTCCAATAAATAAAAAGTTGACTTTTTCCCTCTTTTCTTTTACTCAAAGGTAGGAAAGAATTCTTCAATCATGCAGAAATATTTTAAGAGAAACATGGCAAAATTATGTAAATAGATTAAAATAACAGCTTCCTGCATTCTTGGTAATTGTTTTGCCTCCTACACCCAAAGTGCTATGTTCTGAGAATGGAGAGAAGTCTGAAACTAATTATAGCCAAGTGACATCAGCCCCTGGTTCAAGAGAAAACTAATCAGTAATCTGCCTTTAAAACACTATGAGTATCCAACATGGAGGGAGTGATGATCTAGGGTGTCATTTTTCCCTATTGTCATCAGCAGGACCATTAGCTGCCTCCATTGAGTTACCTGACAGCTTCTCTCCACTACCTCACATCCAGCTCTTCTAGATGGCCGTGTAGAATCCTACCAATTAATCTTCCCAGAATACATGAACTGGATGTTAGCAGGTTGCCCAGAGGGGTAGTGGATACCCTGTACTGGGAGACATTCAAGATCATGCCAGACCAAGCTCTGAACACCTGACTGTGCTGTAGGCATCCCTGTTCATTGCAGGGGAGTTGGACTAGATGACCTTTAAAGGTCCCTTCCAATTAAAGTGATTCTGTGATTCTAATATTCCTCCTAAGACTCAGTGTATAGAGAGCCCAGCTAATTGCCACTTGAAGAGAAATAATACAATTTTTTGAAGTTATTTTTTAGAACTCCTTGAAATATTGTTAATTGTAAAATACAAGTGATTGTGCTGGTATTTTTAGTACTTGGCCAGAAAGAAAATCATTCCCTCTTCTTTTCAATGGCTTTATAATAGATTCTGAAGCATGTAACAGCTAAAGAATGAAGAGAAGTGAAGAAAAATACAAATTAAAGCTTAATTAGATATTAGGCCATTGAAAGTTTGTATCAGAAGTGATTGGACTTTTTGTTATGGTGGGTCTGTAAGCAGTTTTAGCGCAGGTTTCCCAACCTTAGAACATTTTGTTTAATCACTGTTTCATTTGCTGTTCTCTGAGGTCAGAACATCTTTCTACTTCAGCTGTTCTTTGAGAGTGTTCCAGGTGTACTGTTTTCACCTCCACCCACACCGCGGATGCAATTGTTTTGGAGCATCTCAGAATGAGATGCTACAAATAACTGTCCTAACCCTAACCCTCCAAGCAACCTGACACAACCAGATCACCCAGAAGACATGGTGGAAAATTGCCTTACCTAATCCAGTAATTGATGCCCTCAGGAAACCTGGAGATCTCTGGCTCAGCACGGGAGCTGTGCAAATGACCAGCTATAGCTCCCACAAAGCCCTGCTGCACAAGAAATACTTACCATAAAACAATGAATATTTCTTTTACACAATTTCTAGCATGAACTCACTTGCTTCTCCATTTGTGTGTGTTATGCTTAAATATATCCTCCAACTTCTGACCTATGGTAACAGATGTGTTTTTACGATTATGCGGAGGCCCAGCTATTAGAGGGCAGCTTTTTTATTTATTAGGCACAGCTAGTACAGTACTCCAGGAACAGGATGGTGGCCATAATGGAGTATTATTGGGACATGTTATTCTTCAAATACCCTCTGATGTACCTTTTTTCCCTTTTGCTCTTGACTGTTGACTTGCATGGTGGCAGTTAGCTTAGGGGCACGCTCCAAGTTGGTTTCTGAGATATCAGAGTTTTGAAGGGGGTAACAAAAGTCTCTGCTCTGTCCAGCGAAGAGACATACAGTAAACATGCCTGGCAAGTCTGTATGGAAGTCGGTTGAGCAATTTCTTAGTTTTCTGCCACTGTGAGAAGCCCTTCTGACTATATCACAAAATTTGAGATACATGATAACTGGAAATTAATTCAAAGCAGGGTGAAATAGAAACTAGAACTCAAGAAGATTTATCTCAGAATAAACCCTGGGTGTCCACACTGAAAAACTGCACAGGATGAACCTGGGACTATGTAGGAAGAGCAGCCCAGATGTATAATATTGTTTAAGATACCTTAGCAACAAATCCACAGTCATTCTCATTGACTGTTAAGTTAATGCAGGCTGCTAAATGCACTCTTATCTCCACTTACGCCATTCTAGGGCAGCAGAAAACTTGCACAGTTTTTTAAAGATATATTACTTTTAAGTAGCACAGGTTTTTCAGTCTTCAGCATCATGCATACAAACCCTTCTCTGAACAAAGGCTATTATCTGTACCAGCTCTGCAGAGTGATTTGGTTTTGTGATGATGCCCAGTGGGAACTGGCCTAGATTGTATTTACAAACACTCAGACCGGTTTTGCATTCGATAAGGAGATTTTTAAATGCAAACCAACATCCCAACAGTGACAACCTAGTTATATACCTGGAGCGTTTTGAAGGACATAGAACGACACTTGTTATGTGCAACCACCACCAGCACTATCCTAAGAACTATTATTATCATCTATATTCAGATACACAGCTTCAATTTCACAACACAACATACGTCATTAGAGCTTGCTACAATCTTGGCACCACTAGATTGTACTGATGTTATTTTTGTCCTGATAACTAGGGCCAAGGAGAGCTGTGGCACAATCTTGATCATACTGATACTGGTGGCAGGACACCAACCAACCAGAATGTGAGAGGGAAATGTTTGTTACCCACAAGCAAGCAGCAGAAAGATGAAAAGTGCAGCAACTCCCATCCCACTGTACACTATTTTCTTTTCACAGGACCAGTTCAACTAGGTATGTGTATGACGGTGTAATAGGAGCGAGTAGTTTGCCAAATCTTTGTGTCCAACTGTTCTCTTATTCTAGAAACAAGACAATTCCACAGAATCCCACAGATGGCTACCAAGCATATTTTCCTAACGCATCTCAGTTGTATACAGTAAGTAAATCATCCCTGGAAATCATAGAATTAAGAGGACAGTAGATGGCATTCACAGTAATGTCAGTAACATTGCAAAGTTTAGTTGCAGAAAGAATATTGTCTAAAATGTCTCACGTGAATGTCAACAAGCTCTGCTTAAAATCTGATGCTAAATTTCCAGAGGTTTGTTTTGATCTACAGTAATTAGCATTTGTTCATTAAAATTCATTATTTACAAATATGCATGTTACAGAAGGAAGAAAGTTGTGCACATAAACTGAAGTAAAATATTTTACTATGTAAATGTATTTGTATTGCGTATCTACAGCTGACTTTACATTATAGCTGTATTTTGTTATCCTGTTTAAGCACAGCGTTAATAGAATTTCTGCAGTGCAGCATATAATCAGACATCACAGCTGTGGGATTCTGTTCTATTGCTAGTTATACCCTGTGGCTCTCTGTGAAGAGTTGGGAGCGCAATGCTGGCATTCGTTCTACCCAACTGCTCTGTTTGACAGAGATGATACTCTTGTGACATGACAACATAATGAAGAGATTTTAGCAAGACAAACTTATTTATTTATTTCTTTTGTCTCCGGGTGAAACATTGCTTTGGGACCAAAGTATTTGTAAGAATTATTTTCATTCTGATAACTACTTTTAGGCTTCATTATGACAAAATTAATACTGGATTCTTTCTTTTACCTTTCGATACCCCAAGACAATCCTCATCAGCAATTTTCCCAGGCAGATGTTCATTGACAAAACATTTTAGTTCCCCTAAAATTATTAAATACTTTTTAGGTTTCTATTATCCCTGTGATTACATAAACTTAATTAATTTGAGTTTTATTTGTTTGCAACAGATCTGGTATTTTGTCTACCATTGTTTTAAACTGCATTCCACAATTTATCATGATTTTACAATTTATAGATTGTAACGTTTGTTTTTTAATGCTTCTTCTTTATATTAAGCCTTTACTAGACTGTTTACTGCCTAATGAAAATAAAAAGCAACATGAAATAATAGCGAGGTAGAACCGTAATATTTAACTCATCTCATAAACTGACTTGTGATGAACACCTCTGGATGTACACATAGCGAGACAGCAGTCATTTGGAAGAAGTGTGATGTTTAATCTTTAAATCACAGTAAAACAAATTATGTTTATGTATGTCAGGGCAATTATCCCATCAAATGAAGGTGCTTTCACACAGCTCAAGTACAAGAAACAGTAATAGGTTTTTCTTATTTTTAATGCAGTTGGAAACATTTATTTTAGTAGCTTCTCAATGGAAAGAAGCAGTTCATGCTGCCATTTCCAACATCCTTAAAGTATTATTTTTAAAACCACCTAAAGGATTCAAAAGCGGGGGCACAATTCTCTGTTGATTACATTTTATAAGTTGTTATAAATGTTTTATAAAATGGAATTGCTTCCTATTAAATACTCCAGGGTTTTAAAGTTATTTCTATGGATCTATTTATAATTTACACATACACACACACACAAAAATAGCTTCATTAAAGGACACAGCAAAGTCACCCAGTTGAAAGTTAGCGCATGCCAGAATTAGAAAGGGCCAAAAAATCTTTCTTCTATCCACTTATGTTGCAGTTTGTCTTCTGCAAGGAGCACTGCAAACACAGCGTGGTGTTAGAGACTGGATGAGAAATAGCAAGAGAAGAATTTAGGTTCGGTAGGCAACCATAAAATTGATAACGTCTATCTTTTGAGGGCATGATTATGAATCCATTGGCTCTCAATTTACAATACTTCGATCTTTTTTTAAATGAGAAATTTGTACTCAGATCCTACTACTGCAATTACATTTTCTGAGCTATTTCTTTCGGTTCTGCTGTCCCTTCTGCCACTGCAGGGTCTTGCAGGTAGCAGATATGTGCAGTGGTTGGGATCCTGTGGTGGGAGAGCCCAGCAGTTACCCCTCCAGACAGAACTGCTGCTCTGTTTCTGTCGTGTTTTGTATACACCAGACAGTGTTACTGCTGTTGCTTTGGCCAAATTGAATTTTAGCTATTCCGAGTGCTTCATATTCACATATTAACTAGGCTAGATATCATAATTTTCTCAGGGAATACAAGAAATGAAAGAGAAACATCAACTTGTAATAACTTGTGGCCCAGTTGAATGGAATACACAAGAGAAAGAACTGTGGCTTTTCTTTAATTCCAAGGTCTGCCAGATAAATATCAAATACATTCTATAAAATCCAATGACATTTGACATATTTTATAACAAATTCAGTCTTATCTGTTGGAAAGGGCTGTGTAACCTCTACCAGCAGGTTGTTTTCTGCAGGTTATTTACTTCATTCCCAAAGTTTCTGAGTGAATTTCTGGATCCCTCTCCAACTGATATATTCTCTTGCAGCACAGAAAAAGTCCAGTTTGTGAAAGGCAACCACACAAGAACCATCCTTGCCTGAATTCCCACACACATAAGGCATGCCAAGACCTGGCACCATCAAGGTGTGATTGACATGTACCATGACTACCATGACCACAACTAGATTAAAATCAACAAGACAGAATACTCCATTCAACCACACATAAAGGTATCCTTAAGAAAGCACCTGACTGTAAACTCTGCACCAAGGAAGAACACAGTGCAGCCTTGAGAAAAAAAAAACAGACAGATCCTTAGTTTTATGAACAGAGGTATTTATAAGGTTTGGTGGAAAGAAAAACAACCTTCTCCTGTTGGTTTCCCTCCTTCCTTCCTTTTTCTTGTTTTGTCTTTGCTATTCTAATTTATGATGTTCTACAGAAGACAAAAGCCCAGAACTCAGCACACTGGCACAATGCCTGGAAACATATTGCACATATATTTTACAAGTTTTTTACAATATCCATGCAATGAGGGTTTGTTTTGTTTTGTTTTGCATGAATTCTTGTATGTATTGGGCAGAGAAACTCCCCTCCCTTTATCCTGGATACCACACAAGGACATTCTGCTTTAAGTTTCTGCTGCAACTTCCCAGAAAGAGACTCCTTCAGAAAAGGATCCCTTGCTCAGACCAGCTCTGAAATATTCTTCTAATTGTCAGTAAGGGCTTGAAAAGTGGGAATGTTCTGCATTGGGACCTGATCTGAAGCAGGAAGCAAATATTTCAGGGTATGGTTCAAATCACAAGCAAAGCCACCAAATAGTGCAGTCAATAGATATAGAGTTCCTTATCTGAGAGTTATCTTTTCCTTATTCCTAATCTGCCTTGATGTGCTAACACAATAAAAGTCTTTTTCTCAAATAACAGCTGCATCCAAGCTCTATCCACCAGATAAAAGATTTTTAAGCAAGTGAAGAACATCTGGACTTTAACAAAATTGCACGTACATACATTAGATTAATGTTACATGGCTCTGCACTTGTCCTACCAGCACTCAAGTTATCTGAGCACCTGCCAGGCTTCATCCAGAGACAATTTGCTTTAGACAGCTGCATGAGCTTGTTCAAGCACAGCAGTGGCACTTTACTGCATCCTCATGGACTCCATCTCAGAGCTGGCTGAGCTGCACTGGGGTTTTGCAAAAGGCTGCAGACAGGCTGATCCAGAATCACACAGACGATCGGTTGAGGACTTTTGATATATAGCCAGTACTAATATTAAGGATATTGACCTTTAATTCAATGGTGGGACTAAAATCCACCACTTGGGTCACAGAAGGGGAACACAGCTAGAGGTGTAGTAGGTTTCATGAAGACTTAGCTTATGTCCCCACAGCTATTCAATTTCCCAGGGAAATTGCTATTTCTTACCTGTGTCCCAGTATCTAAAGCCCCATTTGGACTGATGCAGCCAAACCTAGCGCCCTACTTTTTGCTGGACGTGCCTCAATAAAAAAACTAAGCATATCTAAGTAAAATCAATCCGGTAGCTGTGGACTGCAAAAGCAGCAATGACTGATCTGCTACTGTCCTGAAAAGGCTCTTTATAACTTTTGCTGACTTCATTGGAATCTGGCTGACTGAGAGAGTGGAAACTGTGTGAGTACAGACCTACTTTTCCCTTACTATCTATATAAACATTGCTCTTCTAGGTGCCTCACGTGGCTGATCTTATGAGGTTGTGCACCCAGGTGCGCTCCTTTCTAACACCATCAACACATTGATCTGAGCAACCCAATTTCCTTATCTAGAAAAACACAGGGAATATCCAAAAGACAAGCCCAAGATATCAGTGTCACTGTATGATAAATAAGTTCTGACCAAACCATTCTTCCCTTCACATTCTGCAGCAAAATGGACAATTAGTGGAGATGAAGCAGGAAACAGCTGGGTGGGGAAGAAGCTAAGATTCTTATCTGTATGAGCAGAGAATCTGGTACAGTTCACTTTGAATTCCTGAGTGATCTATCTTTATTCCCTGGAAATTTTTCCATATCTGTCTTTCTATGTCAAACGAGAGAGACAGACATACTAATTTCCATGGCATATTAGCAATAATTTTCATAGTAGGCTTATTACCAATTTCCACAAGTCTTTTGTGGCTTGTATAATATATACTTCAAACAAATATAAAGAGCAGCCACATTTTGCAGGGACTACTTCAAATATCTGATTTTTTTTAAAATTTTTTTTTAAATTAAGAACATATGGTGCTAACAAAATAAGTGCACCTTTAAAAAACACCCCTTGCGTAATAAAAGCTGATTTTAACTTATTCTGACAATCTAAATTCCTATCAAGGGATATACAGCCAAAAATGCCTACTCCAAACATTTAGTTTTTCCAGAGGTAAATAGAGCAGATCTCATTGTCCTCTCACAGCAATTTTCACAGACTGAATTCTCCTTTCTTAATTGAACTCACTCCTGATTTATGTTGATGTGAGCTAGCAGTTTGATCCATTATTCTTTTGAGACAAATTTCCTGACCGGGTGATACTCTGCTTTCCCTGTTCACATAAGGTACAGTCTATTAGTAACCCCAGTGACTTCAGCATGATTGACTCATATTTCAAGTTAAAGATTAAAGTATTGAAACTTCATTTTTTTTTTAATTCCAAGGATAGCAACTGCATGCTGGGGCAGAAATATATTACACATATAGATACGTGTGGAAGTAAGTTGCATGCTAGGAGACAAATCCACAGCTCTCCAAGATACTCTTCTGTATTCCTTGATCTTGTAGAACTCATAAAATTTACCATGGGCTGTGACATAGAGCTTCTGCATTTCTAAGCTAGTAGAGATTTGCTTTGAACACATACCTGGTTGATCAGGAGGCACAAATCATAGTAGAAAAAGAACCACCAAAACCACCAAACAGACTCTCAACTCGCCTGGCATTACAGAGGATGACCACAGAGAAACAGAATCCATCCATCCATCCATCCATCCATCCATCCATCCATCCATCCATCCATCCATCCATCCATCCTTTTTTCTTCCTTTTAAAATAGATATGGCATTTTACAAGAGTCTCCTTTTTAAAAGCATTTATCCCAGTGCAAAGGAAAAGCACTTTAAGCCACGCTTTTGCTTTCTGTAGAGAAAAAAACAAAACGAAACAAAAAACCTCAAGGTGCTAACATCTTATTAAAGCAATTTCAAGAAGTACTGGTCTTCATTCTAGATTATCTTTTGAGATTTCAACTGCTTTTAGTGTAAGATCCCCAAAAATGTGACCGGTATCTCCTGACACTCAGACAACATTCGTCTTGCAGCTCCTAGCCAGAATGGCTACTCTTGTTCTGTTAGCATAGATTTTAATTGTTTGGTTTTTTTTATGTGAATCAGCCAAGACAAAGCAGAGCCTTGCCCATTTGATCACAATATAACCTGTTTGTCAACAGTAAGAAGTTGGTTTATTTAATGAAAGACAGCACTTATAAAAAAAAGAAAATGTGTCACAATAGTTATGCCTACTTGCAATTCTCATAGAGTTTGTAATGATTAAAACCCTTCTTTGGTGCACTCAGCTTCCGGTGAGGTCACTCAGGGCAGAACTGTGGTGCAGGGAAAGGTGTTGGCATCCCCATATTTGTAACTTGAAGGTTTCTGCTTTTTCTTATTCTTTCAGATTTTCAAAAGGAGGGAACAGGAGAAAATAAAACCCACAAAACTGGAAGGCTGGAATAGAAGAGGATCGACACAAATGACCTGAAAGTCCCTTAAAACCCTGGCTTCATATTCTTACGTAAATAAATATGAGCACATCCTGTTTTTTTCCTGGCTTGTCTTCTGTCAGTAAATAAATCACACCAGTCCCTACCAAAACTTCGGCTTCAGCAAAATTCTCTTTTCACATAATCAGTTTTCATTTTCATCACAGTTGAACATGGATCCTACACTTTTGCATCCTTTCTCTCAGAACCAATTGCAGTAGTCAGTTCTCTGCTTCCCTTAACTGATGCTTACAGACTTTTGGAAGGGTTCTGTATAAAGCAGCAGACGCATTAGAAAACTATTTCCAGAAATTCATGGACCAGTCATGGACTCAGCCCAGTTTTAAAGGGTATTTCTAGTTGTAGAACAAAGGGTTAGACTACTGGGCTTTCTGCTCTTGTGAGCTAAATGTGTTTTGGCTGTGAACCCCAAGCCAACATTTGTCCATGGCACAGATACACTACATATCTGTCAAGATGGGCACCAGATTGTATTTTGATAGCTACCGCATCAGTGGAATAGCTTCAGCCAAAAATATGGGTCTCTGGCAGCCAGTATCTCTCAAGTCCAGTTCACAAAATCATCAATTAGCATTTAACCAGAAATCTCAAACTTATTTCAAAAGCAATAAATAAATAAATAAATAAATAAATTGATTTTGGATCATCAACAAATTAGCATAGAAGTGGTTTTCGGGGTTGTAAAGAAGGAACAGAGAGAGTCGCTAACTGGAATGAACTGACAGGATTTGTATTGTTTTATCTGAGGGGTTTCTCCTGAGTTGGCTATTTCTGAGCAAATTTTGACACAGGTAATCCTAAGGTTTTTCCTTAATTTAATGTTCTTAATTTAAGATACTAATTTAGGCAATGAATTCCAGAAGAATATGAAAATATGCAGTGATTGCCATCAAATATTTCCAAAACAAAATCAGATAAAATGTTTGGTTTTTCACTTAAGCTGGGTCTTAGAACTTTTCTCAGAGGACAAGCTTCACAAAAAATAGGAGGTCTCCAGTTTGTATACCTGGAGCAAAGCAAAATATAACACACTGAAGCCTAGAGCTGATGCTGTTTTCCCAAATAAAACCCTACAGTGTTTGGAGAACAGTGAATCTTCCTGTTCATATGGTAATGGCAGCCTCTTGCTCCTAATTATAACCATATACCATGTGGTTTACCACGATCCATTAATTATGAAAGGGATCAATTCTAAAACAAATCAAGAAGGCAAACAAAACCTTTGGTTTACATTGGCATTTTGCCCTCATTATGTCTCTATATAGATGTACATGGTTTCATTCTGGAGGAAGACTAACTTCCAGTTCTAAATACCTTGATTATGGAAAGCATTGCATTCAGGTATTAAAGGAAAATATCACTATCAGGAAATCAAAACATCATTATCAGGACCTCAACAATTAGCTCTTGTTCAGTTATATCCCAACAAACCTCACAGGAAGCCACTGGTGCACTGAGAAGTTAACACCTATGAGCTCCACCTGTGAGTTATGCCTAAACTATAGTGGTTTTCCAGAAGTGAAATAAGTGAAATGCAGAGATTTTCCCCTGCAGATTATAGACACGGATATATTTGTTTCACACTGCACAACCTGCTCAGCAACACAGTGAATCCAAAACAAACAAAATATAGTCAACCAGTGCTGACTCATAAGATCCAACGCAAACTGATAAAAGCAGCAAACAAGCAAAAGCCAAAGCATAACCTTGCGTCAGCTTAGTGTTAGTAAAGCAGATCAAACTTTTTGATTCAGTATCTCTAATCCAAGCCAGCGAGCACAGATGTTGTCTAATACGTCAGTGAATCAGACTTTGCAGTTCCTCCTCCAGGAGGCTGACACATGGCACCCCAGGGAAGAGTCTAAAAGAAGTAACTGTAAACTTTAATACGCTTTCACATTAAAAGGCATCTGTGCTCCCTGGCTGGGCTTGTTTATTTATTTATTTATTACAGCATTCGGATGTTTACTGAACTATGTGTTAAAGGAAATTCTTTTATTTTAATCTAACTGAATTAAAGTAACACAGCTGTGCTTGACATTGGAAAAATTGGGGTAATTTCAATATTGAAGTTACCACTTGTTTGTGTTGCTGCAGCCTAGTTTTCTGCCACTTGTTTATCTCAGCACTTATACTTTTTCTCTTCCAATAACATTTTGCTTGCCTGGCCTTGTTTTTTTTTCCGTCATGGATGTAGTATAGTTTAAAACTGAGAATTTCAATGGTTTTAAGCTCCCTGGAGTAAAAAATAATGGAGTAGTCCCAAATTAAGCATAGCACAGTTAGATCCATTTCTACTACTGCTACTACCACAAAAAGTTCTGGCATTTTTCAGCTTTAAATGATGTATCGTTAAGGCCGAATATGTTTTCAAGGCCTTTAAAAGCAGCATTCAAAGCAGGAGCTGCTTATTGAAGGCAATAGTGCCTTCACTATTGGGAGTACAACTGTGGAAATGCAATGCATCTCACACTGTCCAATTGATCAGTGTGCTTCTCTAATTGAACATGAGACAGATAACTGAAATGGAGATCATAGTATTGCAGAGATTTGTTTATCCTCCTAGTGGGTAATATCTAAGATCCATTACCATACATATCTCTGTAAGCAGAACACTACTATAGAGAAATTCTTTGTCAACTGCTATGAAGTATCTTTGTGCCATCGTCAACTTCAGTAGTACTTAAAACTCCGCATGAAAAGAATTAGAGTGGTTCTGTTTCTCTTGTAATGTGTTGTAAAAATTAGACTTCAAGAAAGGCATGACATGACATCACTCCCTGAACTATCACTTCATGAGGTGACAATTGCTCTGAATGATATTATAGTATTGATTATCTTTATAGCGATTATTTTTACGGCATTGATGCTGTTGTTGAAATATCTCAAGTCCTCTGTGAGTTACAGCTGAACATGGCAAAATTAATTATTTTAATTTTTAATCTTTTACTTTCCTCCTCCGTTGTATCTGAACATTCCAAGTGAAATCAGACATTAGGTTGATAAGCACTATACAAACATGGAAGAAACCAACAAACCATTTCCTAGAGAATACTGTGTGGAGAAACCAAAACTACTCACCCGTTCTGGTGGAATTTTGAGCTAAATGTTGGTCTTTAAATCTTACCAGCTGCTTAATATTCTGTGCAGTACTTCCCAATCACAACAAAGTAATACCTGTGTGCTATGTACTTCAGTTTTAGAGAAGTATCTTTGACTTCCAAGATGCGCAGAAAGGTAGAAAATTGTATTTTTATGCTTGATTTCCTGGTGAAAAGATCCCCCCAAAATCACATTTCCCTGCTCAGTTTTATAGTTAATGCAAATTACTTTTTATTTCCTATGTACTTTTGGGTCAGATCCACACCTTTTAATCAGTGTACAAGGAGCAACATTTAAATTATGAGGCAGCAAAGACAAAAAAAGAGCATCTCTGAGCATGTAGTTATGGGGAAGGGAAGAGTACTTCCACCATCAGCAAGACTACCTGCATCACAGCACCGACAGCATCCATACTTCAGCTTTACCTTTAGGTACATTTTATATTGCAGCATGTTACATCTTAATAATAGTTCATGTAATTGTGTGAAAGCAGAGGAGCTTTGATGCTGATAACAATGACAAAAGTAAAATCTGCTTTTCCCTGGGGTTCAGCATTTTAAAAATATTTATGAGACAGTCACCAGTTGATGCTTAGCTGAAAAAGCATCAAAGACAAAACATACAATGATATCTGCAAATGGGGAGCTAACACTCTGAGTAGATCTAATGATTCATCTAAGATCACACAAAGGAAATTTTAGCAGAAGAAAGAAGTGACTTTTGATCTGAATGCAGCACCAAGGCCATTCTCACACCTCAGTCTCAGGCAGCCATTACCATGACAGGCAAAACTGAGAGCGAAAAAGGGTTACATACTGCAAGAGAAAGCATTGTGCCCCTGAATTTCCTCTATACAAACATTAAGAGTGTAAATTAGACATATTTCCAAGATGGCACTAGTGCAACCAGCAGTATTGGTCTGAGCTGTGCAAAATATCCCAAAAGAAGAAACATTCACAAACGTGACCTTCAGGTAATAGCTTGTATTTTCTTCCATTTTCAATGGAAAAAAAACATTAAGGTAATACCATTAATTTGCCAATGAAACTCTGTAATTGCTGTCCCACTAAAATCCAGCACAAAGAAGAGGTAGTACCACTGTTTCACTTTGGTCAGATATGAATCTTGTAAATTATTCAGCACTTCTTCAGAAATATGTTATTTTCAAAGAGAAAATAGCCAAAGAATTGAGAATACTAGCTGTTGCAAATAATTAAGACAAGCTAAGTAAGACCATGTACAAAAATACTGTCTTCTTGTACACAGGATAGGGAAGGGTTCTTTGATATGGTAATACAGGCAGCAACAAAATCAAGTGTCAAAATAATATGTGTAATAAAATATTTTCCAGAAAACGTAAAATAGAATTTCCTAGAACACATTCATTACCATGAAAATTAGAAGCTTCTGCCCTCGCATCTCTTTCCAGTAGGACAAATAACTTATGTGCCAAAACTCTTCTTCAGGGACCAAATGTGTGCAGAAGAGTAGTGTTCGGATTTACGTAGGTTGCTCTGAAAGTAATGCCTCCTAATTTTTTCAATGAAAACTACAATGGATAGAAAGAGTACAATAACACCAGTTGATAGAGCTAATTCACAGCTAAAAAATGCTGTTTTCAGGCCACCATTAGCTACCCAGTTTTTGCCAGCAGTAAACAAAAGCCTGCATGTATCTCACTTGTAAAAGCCTGCACCAGCAGAGGTGGCTCATTGTTTCTCAGCTGGTATGACAGTATCATTCAGAAGGCACCAAATATGGAGTATACAGCAGGTGCAGCAGGACAGTCCAGCCAAGACTGGCAATGTGCTTCACAGCCTTTACTGGAAGATGCTATTCAAAAAGTAAGCCAAAACCCGAGTTCAAAAGGACGAAAAAGTAAGGATTTTTTTCCTGAAGGAAAACTTCAGCACTCTCAAAATGAAACATTTAGGTCATATTTGTGCAGGGAAGTGGGAATTTGACTTTGATTCATCTGACCCTGGTCAAATGGATAACCATTCCCTCCAACTCCACATCTAATTGCTAAATATGTGTATATAGATAGATATAGATATCTATGTAAATTCAGAAGTTTTATTCAACTCATTTTGGAACAAAACCATCTTCTCTCTGCCTTTATAATTCTACAGAACAAGCCAACAATGCTGTAATGTAGCTGAACAAATCAAAGAAATTTTAGGAGATTGAATTTTCACTTAATATCTCTTCTCTCTACCCACTCACTAAGCAGTCGAGGTCAAAGAATGTAATGTCTGTGTTTAGCTTCTTTTGCCTCTGCCTTAAGCTTCACTTCCCTTGCTCCCTTGGCAGTACATCTGCCTGCTGCTTTCGTGAAGACATTACCATTCGGAAAGGACATAGGAAAGCCATTTGTCATCCCAGAGGGGGCTGTATCCAGTTTCTAGCACTGTTCTCTCACTGCTATTAGATCCTGGATGAAATGCAAGTTACCAGCTGCCATGGATGGTTTTTCTTCACAGCCTGTCTCTTCCTGGAGCACTGCAAGAAGACAGGAATTCTTCCACAGCCCTTTGGTTTCAGGCACTGTACAAAGACTTGACATGAGGATGGCTCAGAAGCCTTTGTGGTTGGAGGTTTCTTCAGACCTGCAAAACTGTACATGTTTTTACCCTCAGATTCTTACTGCATCTCCTTATTCTGTGCTTTTCGGACAGTATTGCTCAGCTTGTTGTTCTCTGGGAAGAAGGGAATGCAAACACTTTCTACTACTTTTTAAAGAACAGGATCTGGAGATGATATTCAATTCAAGGCAAATATCTGAATCTGTTTTTCTGAGAGTCTCAATTTGAGGCTGTAAGTAATGGCTGGTCCAAGTCCTTCCTCCTGTTCACTGACAAGTTTCCATTTTGATGAATTTACCAAGGAGACGGTCCTGCTGAGAATACCCATCCCATGTTTGCATCCATCTCCATGGTAATTCACATATTTCTGGTTTTCATACTGACTTTATTTTTGTGCATCTACCACCAGTACCCACTGTTACAGAAAAGATTCCACTTGATTCAGTTGCTATTCTCCCAATTTAACCATTTTTTTCTTCACAGGCTGGGGCTCCTCTCTAGTAGAAGACTCCGAGGAGATCTGATAGTTATCTCCCCATTCAAGGGGACTGCTGTGAGGTTGTACTTAGTTGTGCTTTTCTGCTGGTATCTTCTACCTAAACACCCTGATATCTCTATAAACTGGAAAGTGCCAATGGCCAATGAGTGGACTGAGGAGGCTGAATTATGAATCACAGAATGGGAAATAATAATATTCCACCACCTGAACTTCCATTCAAGATGGAAAAAGTAGTTCCAGGAAATAGGTAAAGAAAATACACCAAGGCTCAAAAGCTTTCAAATGAAGTCAGAAAAGTGCTAGAAAGTGTCTAGAGAAACTGAACACAGCAAAGAGCACTATGCTGTCCCTTCAGCTATGAGTGTTGAGATAAAAGTCTCCAGAGCCCCTTTCAGGCTAATTACATACACTACCCAAAATTGTATTTGGAAGTTTTATAGTGGGTGTTAATCAACATGGCAGCTACCAATCTTGAATCGCTAACTTCAAATAAAGGAAAGTGCTGTCATCAGCACTTCCAAAGCATGTTTCCAAGATCCTTAGTGATTAAAAAAAGCTGGAACAGTTTTCACTGTTGTTATATTTTTATTGGTGCAAACTAAACTCTTAAATTTTTGATGATGTAGTAGGAAATTAAGACGATAAAATTCAAGAAATAATAGGAAACCAAGGAAAAAGTGACTGTCCAAAGTTTCTATGAAGATAAATTACAAAGCCCTAAAATTCCTCTAAGAAAACTCCTTCCAACTAGTGTAAGAAAATAAGAAATCCACGTGTAAATTGTCAACTTAATCGGCAACAGGATCTTTTTCTCTAAGCTTCATACCAGGCTGGGTAAAGCTTTGACATGACTGGGAAGAAGCCGCCCTTTGCTTTCAACAGACTTCTCTCCCTCCTTCTAAGTGTTCCTCTTGCAAGCAGGAAGCTCAGAGCACTTCTCACTGACAGAATGCACATCACAGCAAGTCAACAGAAACTGCTTACTTTCTTTTGTTATCTTTCCTTCTACAAAGCACACTGCAAGGATGCCAAATCGGGTTATAAAAATAAATGCATCACTTTTTAATGTGTGACTGAAGCATAAAGAACTTTAATACCAGACACTAGCAAAACATACAGTAGGGGTTTAGTCATGCACCTTGATACACATGAATCAAGGAGGTTCTTTCTACAGGCTATTAAAACAAGTTGCGTGGTTATCACTTGTCAAACCTTAAAACACAGCATCAAGCCCTCAAAAAGAACACAGATTATACGAATGGAGAGTAAAGAGAAGATGTGAGATAAATGCAGCAGGATCAAACAGAAGTTGCACTGCGTTCGAAGGAGCCTCTGTGCTTCACAACATTTTATGAAACAATAGTCAAAGGAACACAAAAAGAAAGGTCTGAATTCTCTCCAGGTCCTTATTTTATTGCTTAGAAATACAAGCAGTCATAATGAAATGTTTTAATCTCTCTGTCCTTTTCAAAAACATACAACTGTTGGCCTATATAAACAGCAGCAAGCTTTTCATCTCTACATGCCTGCTGGCTGAAGGTCCCAAGGCAGAAATACAGTGTTCAGGGCAACAGCAAGGCATCAAGGCACTGGGGTTCCTGACATGTTAATTCAGCAAGCTCACTATTTATAATGAACACACAAAATCTATTAGAGAGAAAATAACTGTTCTAAGGAAGAAGATGATGCAGGGAACTGCTCATATCCCACTGAGCTAATAAAAATCAGGTTGGTGGTTCTATGGCCATATTTACTCCATTCTACATATTCCACATCCTGTGGCAAAAAAAAAAAAAAAAAAAAAAAAAAAAAAAAAAAAAAAGGCACCGATAAGAAATTAAGAAATTAAGTGACATTCTCAAAACTCTATAAAGCACTGACTACCAGAAGCCCATAAAGAACACATAATACCTACTTCATATAGTCCCACGCACTGCCTATCCCCTTTATCCTACACTCCTCACTTCAAAGAAGCTTAAAATACCTCCTGACTGAAAATAATTTCCAGACTTTGCACAGAAATTATTTCACCCATCAGTAAAAGGCAGTCACTTCTGAAGCAGCGTTTAACAGAGCATGGCAGCCTGGAACAAAAGGCAAAGAATAACTTATTTAAATGAAATACAGGATGAGATCTAGAACGGCAGAACTTTCCTTTCAAAATTAGCTCAGGATATTCTGTTAAATAAGAATTCAGCATGTTGTGAAAATTACAACAAGCTGCTGAAAGAACATCTCAGCTGTTTCACTCGTTGATCAGTTCATCTTCCCCCACGATCCGGATATAGTTACTGCACATTAACTCCACTGCAGAGAGGCTTTAGCTGGAAAGCCACCAACTGCAGCTCAGAAACGTTTCTTGGTGCTCCCTCATCCAACATTGAGCTGATCCAAATAGCCGAGGGAAATCAGGCAACAGGCAATGCAGAGAATAACAAGGCTGCCCTTTTGCTGGAAGTTCTTTCTACTGACAGATTAAATGCTCGTCTAACAGATTTCCCCATCCAGACACGATTTTGATGACCTGAAGCAAAATCCCCACAGTTTCTTTTTGAGAAGCTATTTATCATGTTGAAATTTGCTCTGTATTCATTCTAACATGTTCCTCTCGGTGTAGGTGTGGGAGCACGCTGTGGACAGCTGTCTGGCCTGGGAATCCTTCCATTAATAAACACACTTAGTGCACACAAGCAGTACTTCAGCAGCCTAGAGTCATTCCCATCTGTCTGGATGGCAGTTTTCCCTGCACCCTTATTAACGAATTTTTGCTAAGAGATGCAGCTACTACGGTGTTGAAAGGCTCTATTAGCATTCCCATTGCATGCAGAATAAGACATTTCTATTAATGGCAGCCTCTCTGCCAGCATCCCACGGTTGGCATCACATCCTTGGAGACATTCTCACACCTGTTATTTAACAATAAAACAATAAACCAGCAGAGAAGAGGAAGGTGCAGAGTTCGTGGCCACATGGGCTGCCAACAGGACAGCTTGCATTGGCTCACATGACCAGGAAAGCCATGAAAGTTACAGCATCCAACTGCCTGAAGACCACTGACAGGAAGGCACGCAATAGAAAAGGTCCCACTATAAAATTTAATCTCAAGAGCATCATAAAAAATACACAAGTTTAGGACATTTGAGATACCTGAATTGATCCAATCCCACACACATAGAAAACAAAAGAGTTGCAGCGAAAGGACAATCATAAAATAACGCACTATTCCCCAACTCTCCTAACAAAGTCTTGTTTTTTAAAAGGTAAAGCAAAAGAAAGGAATGCTTTTCCTTACTGTGGTAGTTTCTATGGTACCCATAGGATTGTCCACACTATTTTAGGAATTTGCTGCTGGTTCTGTTACAGTTGAATTTTGTGAAGCCCTCTCAAGTGATCAGGAGTTGTGGGGTGCAAAGTCTCCAATTCCAATTCAGCACTCCCCCAAACATCAGGGCTACGTGGAAGTGGCCTGTTAATGATACCAGCTTCCACAGCTTCATCCAGCATGCAGGGGATCACTGGGATTTGTGCCATGAAAGCTGGAGCTGCCACAGGGGCAACTCTAGGGCAGAGAGAAAGGCAGATGAAGTTATCACCCTGTATTAACAGGGAGAGGCGTCTGTCTTAAAGACATTCACAGTCACCTAATGTTAGACATGTGTTTCTTTAAAAAACCAAAAACCTTAAATGCAGACCTGCTCGAAGTAATACAGCACTGTGCTATTTGTACATAAGTAAAAAAAACAAGCAGCGATGAGATTGAGCCTATCTCCACCAGCTGCACAGAGCCCTTAGCATTTTCACTTCATTTTATTTCCACTGCATATTCTGGCCCTCAGCCCATTGCATATCCAATCCCTTCTTCCATCTTCTTGGGGCTTCACTCAAAGGCATATGCAACCATCAGCCAGGGTTTCACAGTTACATGAACCAGATGGAACCTCTTGTTATGTTCATGCTAGTGTCACGCATGACTCAACTCAGAGCCCAGTAATTAGACCATCTCCAGCTTCTGCTCACATTTCTCACTGTTGGAGATACACAGACATCTTACATAATATTTGAACAACCTCCTTAGAGGGTATCCCTGGAGGAAAACAGATCATCCAGCATGTACACAGATAATGATAGCCTCTTAATGTTCAGCATAACAACACAAGTTTATACTTGCAAAGGAATTGGCGCAATGACTTAAATCAGATCACCTCTACTTTAAACACGCAAGCGAACTTAATAAATTAATTCTCCAAATTTCCTTAGCCTTTGGCCCCTTCCAGCCATCACTCACTCCTTTGCAAGAGCACTTACTTTCTTAGCATGGATGAATACTATTTGAAGGCTGAAAATAATCTTGAAAAAACTTGCTTCAAAAAGTATTTCTCTTCTCCTGGTAAAACTGCTACTAAATATAAGCAATGCTGTCTTTGAAAACCTACAGTAAGCCTGGGAATGAGACATGATTCCTTAAATATAGCTTCTTATTTCTGAAGTGTACCTTTACCTAATACGTCCATAATGGCTAGAAAAGAATAGGATTGTGTAGGCACTTGAGTGGTGCTAGAAATGGGGAGGAGGAGGTGGTGTTGCTTGCCTGGATTATTTCTAATAATGAAACAGGTTTCATAAAGCCTTTAACCAACTAAAAATTGTATAATATGTATTAAATCTTTTTTTTTTTTTTTCCCCTTTTCAGATATCATAATCCATAAATTGACAGTGAAGCTATTACCAGCTTCCATTGAAGAGTTATGATGAATGCTACGATTTCTTCATTATTTTTTAAAACATTATTCCTCATGAAGGTGATCATTACTTCCTGCCAATACCATTTCTATTAGCCTCTCCTTTAATTTGTAGATTTGTCCCATGTGTGGAGGTCTGCTGGCCTTGCCCCACAGTCTCAGAAGTCCACCTCATTGGACTTAAAGTTTCAACACAGGAATTTGCTAAGAACAGTTCCACAGAAAACTAATTTTTTTTTCTATGACTAAATGTATGTTTGTTTTGTTTTCTCCAAGTTTACTGTTTGGAACTATTTTCATAATAGATTCCTACAGGTAGTATTTTGATTTAGTTTAATTCTATCTAAATTGTGCTTTGCTATTATTCTGTGTTGCCTCATGATAAGTTTAGCTCACTTAATACTTCATCACTGAGATATAATGTGCCTGCAAAAAAATAGCTTCCATTACATGCTCAAGTCTAAGCAAATGTGAGATACACAGCATGAAATATCACATGGCCAGCATGTATCACAGTATAAGACTTCAAGCTAGTTGGCCTCCGTGTAGAAGGGCAATACAAGCTCCATAATAAAGCTAGCATGAGTTAATTTAATTCCAATCAGAACTTTCCTTGCATTAGTTCTATGTTTCTACTCTGAAAATAAAGTAACGAATGTGCTACTTTCTCAGCTGCTGCTTGGGAAGCAGATGTTGAACAACTGAATTTGTTTGCAAGACAGAAATTCTTTCTTACCAACTTTGGAAGCTTTTGGTACACAAAGGTGCCAGTGGAAACACCCTGTTCTTTGGTCTGGTACTAATTGGTAGCTTCAGCCCTCTACATCCCAGGGATAACATATCTTTGAAGGTAACCCTTGTCTGCTTCTCATCTACTCCCAGTGAAGATACATTTTCTTAGGAAAGTTATGAATCATTTAATAATATATCCTGAGAACTTGCCAGGACACTTTCTTGCTCTGGATAAAACAATGAAACAGAAAATGAGTGTTTAATTATTAGTACTAAATGCAGAATCAGAATGATTTCTGCTGACTTTACTGTTCTATCAGCAGGTTTGGTATTAGGAAGTTGGGAGTCTAAGAATGTTTATAATGGTCACTTTTAGCTGAATAAATATTTCAGGCTATAAATTAGAAGCAAAAATGTTTTCTAATCACTGCTTCTGTCTCAACGATTTTTTTTTCCTTCTTTTTCCTGAACAGATGGGAAACAAAACCATTAAGCATGGGAATTAAAGCATTAAGTCCAAAAATAGAGCTGTGTTTTCCACCCTTTTACATTGTTATTTGGTCATTTTCTTGAGAATGGAGTTCCATTTACTCCCAAAAGCTTTAGAGCCTGGCTGTTACCAAGACTTTACTGATTAGATTTACTGAACAGGCACACTGTTCATCCCAAGCCAGGATTTGGTACCTTGACTATTGTTTTTACCATCACTGATGTCCAATTCACCACCAATATCTACTACAGTTCACAACAGACAGACTTCACAAATAGTTTTTCTAGACCACGGATGTCATTTGTACACAGAGCACAAACAGCAGCTTTTGTTTCAGAAAGCCGGTGTCAGCTCATGTCCACTGAATCATGAATAAGGAAGGAGAAGGAGCAAGGAGCCTGCAGGATAATGCTTCCATTAGTGGACATGAAGAACAGAAGCACAGCATGAGAATTTGTTATTTCTCAAAGCAAGCCATTCTGATGCTGTGCTATGCTGACCATGCCTGTTAAATCACTTTGCATTATTCATTCCAACAATTAAACAGATAAAGAGTAGGATCTGATGTGACCAGAACCTACAAGAGAAAATTCACCCTACAAGAGAAGGGGTGCTGCTACTCACGAAAGATACTCTAGATAACCAGTATAAAACAGGATTGCACTGCTGGAAGTCAAAGCAGGAGAAAATAGCAGAGGAGAAAGACACACTTTCAGCTGCTTACTGACAGCTATAGAAGACAGCCCGTTTCTGCAAGTTTTTCCACTCAAAAGCAGATATCCTTCTAGGAGAGACACTAATTTTGCTAAGAATGGCCAGGTGGGACTCCACAGATTGCATAGTGCAGAGTGTTTGGGGTGATCACAAGGGTTCCTTCTGCCATTCACATCTGACTCGCCATGGCTTTATTGCCCTATCCCATTTGTGAAATAAACTGCCTGCACCTTAAAGACAGCTTGACTCATCGCATCCAAAGTCACCTGTCAGCTCCTGCCTGCATTTCTCTATTCAAAAGGGCATAGCAGAGATGAGTATTTCCCTAAAGCAAAGGCTCTTATCACTCGCTCTATCCTTCCCTCTTGATCTTAAATCTTGTTGCCTTCAGCACAGTGATATTTACCTGAATTGCTATCACATTCTATTTATCTTTTTTTTTTTCTAGTTCTCTTTTTTCAGTATCTTTTTTTTGTTTGTTTTGTTTTTCAGCTCTCCTCATCTGGCCTTTCAGCAAAGGACAAATAGGAGGAAGGACAAGCACTGCCACACATCTACAACTACAACAACTTCATGGGAAAGTGACAGACTGCATTTTATGCTTTTTGTTTATCAGCTTTCACCTGAAAGTTACAGACACGCAAGAGGTCTGACTGCAGCCTGACTTCTAGAAGTGACTTCTGCAGATCGTGCTAAAGATTTTTCTTTCCTGCTCAAGTCAAACATCTAAGGCTTTTGAAACGTATCACTACGTGACCGCTTACAAATGTCTCATTAACATACACTGAAGCGCATGTTGTTGTATGTGGAGTGTTTGTTCTACATACATATATGTGAAGCATATAAAGAAAAAGCAGCCATAATCTCTCCTCTTTTTAGATGCACAGGCAAATTCATGTTCTGTTCCCTATTACCAATGAAATTTGTAGCAATGCAGAAAGAAAAGGCCAAGACTCATTACCATGGAGATAATGTGGTTAACACTATTAGAATATCAACCTCTATGGACATCCTGTGGCTTCTGGAGAAGGAAGAAAATGAATAGAAATTGAACAGCGCAACCACAACCAGCAACAAGTAGCAGATGAGAAAATCTAGGTAGGCTTTTCTCTTTTTCTCAGTGAATGATACAACACTAAAGCATGCTGCAGTATTTTACCACAGGCAATACATTCAGGCCAGCAGGTGAACTATGTACAGACAAGTCACCCCAGACTCACAGACGTCTTGTTTACGGGTTGCACAGGATTGACAAGTGTTTTGAGTGTGACTTTTTGCAAGAGCCAGAGGCCAAATTCCACCTGAGCAGAAGAGCTCAGACGGATGCATTTGCATGCATGGATCCAGGATGCATTTGGTCAGCTGGTCAGCCCACACTACACATCTCTTCTGTTTTTAGGGGTATTTCCACCCCTCCCCCCCCCCCCCCCCAACCTCAGTTAACAGTCAATGAGTGCAGGATTTCTAAGGAAACTGGGAACTGAATTTGCATTCCATACCCAGGAGAACACCGTGCAGAGGATGAAAATATGGATCAATACATCTGACCTGAAATATAACCTACAGGTCCTTTCAGTCAGAGCTAACCTACAATTCTATATTCACAAATTAAATGCAAAAATCCACAGGAGGAGAAAGCTTCCTTCTTGATTTTAACTCACAGGTTTAACTCCTGGGGATGGTACAGGAATGGCACTGATGCCAGGACTGCCACTGGTTTGCTTTCTACAGCTCCTGCACAAAGGAAGTTCAGTCATACTTATTCCACAGCACAAAGCCACAACCTCTCCATTCTGCTCTGACCCTCTTGTATATGAAAAGCAGGAGTACATCAATCACACACTGAGAAATTTCATCCCAATAAATAGGTAGATTTAAAACCATTCAGTAAAGCACCTGCTCAACCTGCATGATAAAATATCTAGCATGGACAACGTTTCTATAAGCTATTTTATTTTTATGGGTTTCCTTCATTTCTTTACGTGCTTTCATAGATTCTTCCTGATGAAAGATGTGTAGCGCATTTTCCCATTTTATGTTATAAAAATGTTATTAATGTGGGTGCATATATAACAGTAATATAGGTATATAATAGAAGGTGTCTGATTTATTTATTAACATTCGCAAATACTATAAAAATCAATTTTCAGAATGGGATTAAAGGTGGATTGCTTTCCACATCATCTGCAATAAGATTGACTCCATATCCCAGTCAACTCTCATTTATGATGTATCAGTTTACAGCTAAAGAAGAGCACTACATGCAGTTAAACAAAAGTGCCCCAAAAGCAAAAACCGGTTGCGTTGAAAATGACAAGGTACTGAGCAGAAATTCACAAGAGAAATAGCAACGAAAAAAGGCAAAGCAGGAAAAAATAAAAATAAAAAAATCCACTAACTAAAACTGGATACTGCAAAGTTTACATCAGTCACCTTGAAAAGAAAACATTTATTTGAACAGACTCCACTGAACTATTCCTTAAGCTGAAAAGACCTTAAAAAATAAAATCCCATGGACTCCTGATGTGGTGATTAACATCTGCCAGGACCTCAGCCCTCACTGAGCGTGCAAGGTGATAATGGAATAATCAGACATCATTTTACAAGCAAATTCCATGACCTGGTTGAAAATATATACTTATAAGTTTTTTTTTCAGTCATTTAATTCAAGAAATTCAGGAACTCTGTCAGTTAATTTCACCTAAATTCAAGCACATTACTTTCAGAGCAGCCCACAACATTACAGAGACTTTCTTAATTAATAATTGACACTATAAACAATATTTCTGGGAAACTGTGAAGCACTGCTTCCAACAAAGATGAAAAACAGATATTCACCTGCTCAAAAGAATAATGCAACAGAATTAATCCATAACATGAGTCTCCCAAAGGCTTAACCCAGCATCTTCAAATTACACTGCTTCTCTGCAGCCATGACCAAATGTCATATTTACAACTGCCTCACTTCCCAAAGGAACATGGTCCCCAGCTATGCTGAACAAAGAGAATGGGCTTTTTGTTCAGTGTACTGCAATACATTCCATTTTTAATCAGATTTATGTTAATAAACAAATGAACAAAACTATTCACTATATTAATATAAGCAAATATAAAAAAGTTACATCATGCCAAAGAGAAGGGGGCTGCACTGAGATCAAAGGAGACAGAAATAAAACAGATATGAGCTGTTTAATCTTTCCTCTCTCCAGGGCTTTTCATACCCAAGCAGCTGTTAAAATAGCCCAAGGACCTGTCAGCTGGGATGTATAACCTCATCCTTGTTTCCTTGGAGCAATGAGAGCTGTGGGATGTTGCCTGTATCCTAACCCAGAAGAGTCTCTGAGACTTGAGTGGAGGTGTGGCTAGGATCCAGAGCTGCACACCTACACACAGCACATCACCAACTCAACGCTGGCAGAGGTGCACAAAACAAAGCAGGAGAACAATAAAATAAAAGGGCAACAAACAAGCAAATAAACGTGCTACAGCTGAGATTCTTTTTCTTACACTCGTCTCTCCACCAGAATAGAATTCAGGCATGGGTCTGGAAAGTAAAACTTTAAATGGTCTTTTTGAAGAACACTGACTGATTTTCTGCTGAAAATAAAGCTCTGGCCTTAGAATTTGGTTCAGGTCCCAGTTCTGCCATAAACTTTCTGTGCATGATATAAGCAAAGGACCTAATGGTATCTGGTATCACCAGATGATTTCTCACTGCCTTATTTACACATAGCTCTTTGAGAAACATACTGTTCTTATTACAGGTTTGCATAGTGTAGGTACGATACTGTTATGGAAAAATAATTCATGTCTGATTTCAGAAGGCTATACAGTTACTGTAGAAGTAATAGGAAATTGGGAGGCCTATCACTCTGCAAATGCAATTACTTTTCAGAGTCCTCTATTAATAAATGATACACAGCTGAACGGAAACAATTCTTGGGATATATTTCCTCAGTGCTGTTAAGGCCTGACTACAGACAGAAAAGCTCCAAAGCTTACTATCTCATAGTTTATTACAGAAATGAAAAGCTGCTTTCCATTTATTTGGGGCGTTACTTTTACAAACTAAAAATGAGAAAACTATTATTGTTTCATGCAGTAACTCGCATGCCTGCCACCATCACCTGACTTTGCATTCTTTTCTGAATATCCAATTACAACCATTTCCATCTGCCTCCCATCGCAAAAAATACCTCTTTATTCCAGAAACAAATCTCTTTTGGATACCCACATTTTTGGAAGAACAAAGGCAACAGAGATTGTCTTAAATGATGATCACTGAATCTTTACCCTGTGTTTGATTACATATGAAATGCAATCCTGAGCAGGCAAACAACATTAAAAACAATGACCTAAGAACAAAGCTATGTAATTTACATTTGAATTTCAGAGTCCTAGTTGGTGTTTTGTTTAATTTCAGAAAGATTACTGAGAAAAATATAAGTTCTTCCTTTATATATTCTGATTTTTGATGTGCTGGTCAATAAATACTTTTACCAAAAAAAAAAAAAAAAAAAAAGCAAACAGAACAAACCACCTCATATTGAAATAAACAGTATCTCTATTGCAGATAGATAGCAAAATAAGACTGGGAGGAAACTCGGTTATGCAGAGAAAACTGTAAACCCAAGGCCCAGGGAAAGAATAAAAACCACAACAAACCAACAAACAAAAAGCCAACAACATTCAAAGCAGATTCTCAAAGCAGAGAACTGTGTAACACTGTGGGCAGCAGGTGAACTAGCTCAAGCTTTCTGCTGTCAGGAAAACGGGTGTGCTGAACATGCCCTATGCTTACTTATACTTAGGGGTTCTCAGAAGCTGCCCCCAGTGCTGAGTGGCCATTTGGTCTGAGACCATAGGATATGATTAGACAGATTCAGGGGCAAGGCATCAAGATTTGACCTGTCTTTGGTGGACCCTGGCTAACATCATTGCCTTGTAGCCTAATAGAAAAGTAAGAATCACTTTTTAATATATTTATATATATGTATCTTAATACAATTTACACAGTCAATATCAATAATAACTGCTATTATTAGCAACATATCTCAATGTTATGATACACAGACTTCCATCTCATAAGATAATCTGAGCAAAAAGCAACCTTATAGAACAAATAATCTTTAGACAGATTTAGCTAGTTAAGCAAAACCATCTGCAGCAATATGCATCAATGGGCTCTTCCACTTATTAAAAATAATTTCAAAATCATTTCCACAGAGATAAGGAAAAAGAAAGGCCAGATCGCATTAGCAATCCCTCTTTCAATTCTAAATGATTTATTCATTATAAACAGAAGCTCATCATGTAGATTATTGTGCAAAGACAACAACAGTTCAGCTGATGTCAATACGACTCCCTACCACACTACACAACGTTGTCTGCTTTGTTCCTGTTTTCTCTAAACTTCTATAGACACTACAATCTCCTGAAGAAAGGACAGCATCTAGAAAAGCTGAATATCTAATCTGTTCTATAAATGACAGCATTGGTGTACTACAAGATTCTGATAAAGTAAAAATAATCAGACTGTACTAGTTATGTTTTCCAGTGAGGTTGTATTTACAGTGAGGTGGTGAGTGGTGTTTCAGCTGTGGCAAAAGCAATGTGAAAGTCAAGTCACATTCCAGACAGCCATGCACAGCTTTCATACCACAAAATGAAGTGCATCTCAGTCAGCTCATCCACATGAATCAGCACATTACAACCAGGAAACTGTGTAAAAAAGCTGAGTAACTGCTTCAATACACTGGAAATGATGGTGGCAATGTTGGAATATCACAAAGTCTGTGCCAAGTGTGTCCCATGAATTCTCACACAGAAACAGAATGAACACCAAATGCAAGTTTATCAGAACCTGCTGAACCAATATTAGGCTGAAGGTAAGAGTTTCCTAGATTATATCATTGCAAGATGCAGAGTCACCACTATGAGCTGGGCTTATTTCCATGGAAACTACAACAGAGACATAAGAAGCATTACTTTCAGAGCAATTGATCCCTGCAGCTGTTCACAAGATCCAAAGAGAAAATACTCTAACAAGAGTGATTTAGTTAACAGTATCCATAAAATCTATTAAGTGAAATTGGTTTCCCATCAAATCAGTGTGATTAATGAACGTGCCAAAGTTCATCAGCAGGCAGCTGGGGGGAAAGTCATAAAAACTGTTAATGGTAAATAATGTGCTCCATTCTACACTCTAGAAATTTTTATCTCATCATGTCAATAGCAGAAATTAAACAGCTACTGAGATTCTCTCACAAGGATTAGCTGCTATAGCCATTTTATTACACAAAGGTCAAATCTCCCTTAGAGCCAAACCTTTAGAAACTAATTGGAGGTTTTTTCTCCTTCAACTATAGCCAATTAACATAAGCTACCTCTACTTTTCCCTGTCTGTCAGACAGTTCTTGGATGTTCCCTCCTTGTTAATGTTATGAATTGTAATGATATTTTTTTAAAGGGAAAAGAAAACAGAAGCTGTGCTGAGAAACAGACATTAGAGAGGGGAAAAAAAAAAAAAACGTAAAAAAAAAAAAGTAGAAAAGTGCTATAGAGCAACAGACTGCAGATTTTATTTTATTTTTTAATATCCAGGAGGCATAACTTCATGATGTTTGATTATCAGGTAAAGACCAAGCTTTGCTTAAAGAAAGCTCAGCTGCTTGTTGGCAGTGCTGAAGACCTACTTACTCTACCTCAGGGTGACTATAACCCAAGACACACAAGTTGGAGCAAGAAACACCTGGTCTTCCATCATCCTACCAGCCAGCAGGTAGGGAATGAAAACACCACATGCAACACCTGCTCACCTTGAGGCTATGGGTATTTTTAGCATAGAAAGTTAGCAGCTACACATTACAAACTATTGCACAAAACAATATGTAGAGCTGTGTTCCTGTAGAACAGTGGATATTAGTGCTAAATTTGAACCATGGATCTAGAACTGGGTGACAGAGGAGTATCCAGGTAAGATCTTTAAAACAAAGAGCACATTCATATTTCTAACATGCCAAGTAGCAGACACTCTTGAACATACCCAATCCAACACTGGATTTTCTTCCAGCATAGAAATACCTGTTCAGGTATTCCTCACACTCTGGAATTCTACACACACTCTAGAAAAGATTACTCAATCTTAAAAAAAAAAAGTTTATAATTCATCTTGACAGACTAATCCATTATTGGTAATACAGTTTCAGTGGCACAGACAAATAACCCACATTATGTAGTTTATTTTTGCAATTGCATGAGGAATTTTCCCAAACTAATTTCATCAAGAGATATAGGAGAAAATGCATGCAAGGCATCTCTGGGCATTCAAGATGCTTTATGAAAAGACTTCTACATATTAACAGCCACATATCATCTCACTACTTCTTTTCAGAAGCACTATTGTTCTTTACATGGTAAAATACTGTTTCTTCAATAGATGTAAATAAAGATTTGACCAAGAACAAGTAGGCTGCTGTGGCTAGCTGAAAAAATCCAATTCTGACTGATCGCCGATTATTAATTATATCTTACATATTAAATTCTGCTGACCTAAAAAAGAGACCTGAATCTTACTGCTGTGCCACTGATTATGCTTCCTTCCCTCCCATTAAAGGCTCACACAGGATGGCAGAAGAGCCACAAGGGCTTCAAACAAAGCAGAGATGATCTCTTGAGATGCATCAGAATAACTTTGAGATCTGCAGCTATATCACAACTCCCATAGCCATCTTCTCGTCTTTATGACTGACACCATTTCCTGAAGAAATCCAGGAAGAGCTTCAACTATAAATTCCTAAAATGTCTTCTAGGGTATTGATAGCTTCACAGGTTTCTTGGTTAGGGGAAAAAAAAGCAAAAAAAAGCAAAAAAAAAAAGCAAAAAAAAGCAAAAAAAAGTTCAAAAGTGGCTCAAGGGAAAAGATTAAGAAATTAAGAACCATTAAAGAGATTATTTTGGGTTTCTTGTTAATAACCTTAATCCTTGCCATGATGTTTGAGTTCTTCCCACATATTCTTATTGAAAAGAGAAGCTTTGCATTAGCTTTTCCACATCTCCTTGTAGTAATGCTGGAAGTTCTTTGGTGCCTTGAGAAGGTAACAGGGCTAGGAAATGCTTCCCCAAAACATGGAATCAAGTTAAAGCCAGAAAACTACAACAAAGCTCTTTAGTATGAGAGGCTGTTTGGTAAACCATGATCATTCTTCAACACAAATTAAACTGAAGGACAGAAGTCACATACACACCTCTGCAGGGAAGGAAACTACTCCTTCCACCAGAAGTATTAACCAACTATAGTCCTCCTTCAGGTATTACCACAGTAGTTTGGAAACAGAAAATTATTTGTGAAGTTTCTTAAAACCACACTAGTGCTAAGGACTACAGGAAGATACCACACAGAAATGAAGGGATTCTATTAAAACGTAATTCTGTAGATGATGTTTCTACCAGCATCACTGTGCAAAAGAGCTCCACAATGCAGAGAAGCTATGAAATGCATGCACCATGCCTCTACTTCAGCTTAACACCTTATAGCATATTGATATTGCCTTGCACAACAGATACAGGTGCGGACAACAGCCTTGTCTAATAGTTCGTCTTTGTCTACTACAGAAAAAAACCTTTGCATTTCTGCTCGCATATGTCCTGCTACCAGAACTATGTCAAAAACTTCAATAAAACTATGAATAATAAATACCTTTCTAACTGCATACTGTACAGATTAGTTATTCAAAGAGTTGAATTAGTTCTCATGAAAATGGCTATGAAAAGAACGATCAGTTGAGAGAAGGTGAGAAAAAGTATATTAACGAACCTTTCTTTCTAGAGACGAAAAAAGAGACAACTTGAAATAACTGTGAATAAAAATTTTTTCTGAATACATAATGGGCAAAATATTTTATCCCAAGGCCAAGGTTCATCAGTTTTAACTTGGATTTATTTATGCAGCATTACTTCAGGGTATGGTACAACAGTCTTCTGAAATTGTCAAGTTTGTCATGTCAACAGATGGGCTGTAAGAACAGAAGCACTGAACTGGGATTAAGATGATCTGGTGTTGAACGAATCCACCTAACTGCTAGTTACAGCTAGAAGAGCTAGATACAAACTTAGATCATTATCCATCTATTATGAGTCATGCTGTTCATGCTGTTGCTTGTTCGGAAACATTACATTTATTTGTGAGCTTTCCCTTGCTGTTGTGATTTTTTTGACAAAATTATGCTGGACATTAATACTGGCTGACCAGAAAAAAAGATGCTCTCCCCTGTCGACATTTCAGCTATCACATTGAGTTATGTTGTTTAAATCTAATCATAGCATGCTACCTTGTACCACACTGTTACATCTGATGCAATAAATAACTAAATCATGCTGGAATCAATCTACACTCAGCAGCAGTAATGTTACCTTACTCCATTGGTTTCCATTGTGTTTTTAATTTAACCAGCACCAAACTAAGGCTGCAGCAGACTCCTACAGTTCAAGTGCGCTGGAATTATATTAATTTAGGGACATGGATTCATATGATCAAGACTTCATTAATTTGCCTGAAGAATTCTTGGAACCAAGGCTCTTAATCACTCCAGGAAAAGTCGGTTGTAATTAGGTTGTAATGGGCAACCTTGGGACCCTCTCTGGCTCTCATGTTAATTACGTCTGTATTAGGTTTGGCCTAAAGCTAAACTTAGCAAATGTTGTCTTCATATATATTTATTCATCCAAATACCCAACTCATTCATAGAAAAGCATTCTCCTGCTGTGTGAACCCATTCATGGCTACTTGCAAATAGATATAAGGAGAAAGTTTTGATACACCAGACTATTAATCTGTAATTCAAGCTCCTTCATCCACCATGAACTCAAGGTTCCCATACCTATATGAAACACATGCTTATGCCTACAAAGCACTTCATTAGCAACTACTTCCCTGTAAGGTTTGGGGAGGGTTTCTGTTAGACAAAGTGGTCACATTTATGTTCAAGTCTAGAAATCACCAAGTATTAAGTGATCTAGAAAAAAAAAAAAAAAACCAACACCTCTACCAGCCTGTGACAAGAGCTTGCATAAGTAAACCTCCAAAAGCAGACAAAATTATTATAGATGGCATTTAGGATTACTAATAAGAAAAAATGACTCAAATGCTAATCTGGTACAGTAATTCATTAATTAGATCTTCAACTCGTAGAACACATTTTGCAAAAAATTTCTGTACAGTTACATACAGTAATTTACACAAAAACTGCCTGTCACAACCCATTTGTTTGGCTCATCATTTTCTTCTCTGCTCTATTTTATACACCCATTAACTGTTGTAATAGTTTCCAAGACAGAATCTCCTGTAGCTTTCGCACATTTATACACCTTGATGTACACAGGCGCTGCAAGCTCTGGTCAATACAAATCCACTTTATCATATGCCAAAGCAAGGCAGTAAAAGCTCATTACAGTCTCCCTGAATTCTGCTATTCTAAGTTCCCTCCTCCCCCCCACATTAAAAACTAAATAAAATTACAGCACTCTCCATCCTGTTTGTCTGAGACAAAAGACAGATACTAAGCTTTGGCTTACTTAAACAGCACACCAGTTCTTAAAAGAGAACAGGACAATTTAAACTGTCACATATCAACAGCATTCCTTACACTCACCTTCCCAGAGCTAACTTGGATTATTTTTTTTTTTTTTTAATACCTCTCATAAGGTAAGAAACATTCTAGCCTCACCAACCACCAAGTTAGCAAATTCATATCTCTGAATAGCCTTAAACTCCATTTTTGATCACACTCATCTACCTATGAACTGAAGCTATCAGTCAGATACGCATTGCATCCATTTCCATCCTCCAGTTGCTTTCTGTGCCCAAAGCTATAAAGAAATACAGCTTCCTCCTCCAGCAATTGCCAGTGGTGACAAACAATATTTGGTTTGTTAGACTATGTTTCTGGCTAAAAATGCAAGCAGTCAGTATTTGTTGACAGAACTGGGAACTAATTCCAGCCACCTTTAAGAAACTTCTGGTGAATAAAAATAATTCAATAACTGCATGTTTTTCACAGCTCTTTTGTGACAGGTCTTATAGTAAAATTTGAAATATATTTTAAACATGAGTGAGACTACTGGTAACTACTCAAACTTCACTGGAAGAATGCCCCTGTGGTTTGTGCAATACTTTGCTCTACTGCTTCCTTTTCAAGAGCTACTTAATTGCAGACTGGGGAAGAATTTTTGTTCTCATTTGGGTTTGCCCAATTCTGAATGCTCCAAAGAAGAGTGAAACAAGCGGCATGATTCAAATGCTCCTTTTCCCCAAAGCACAGGTCCAGCCAACCTAATACAGATATATGGGTAAGGGGATAAACCAAACACAGGAATCAGTCTCTACAGTGAAGCAGAAGATTCAATTCTATGCTCAAGTTTTCGTTAGCAAAAGCAACTCTTCTGCCTGGCCTATACAAGCATTCACAGGCTGGGTTTTTGTTGGCTGTACAACTTACTGAGAAAATGGGAAAACTTAAATCATGCTGTCTGGCTGTTCAACAGGCTGGTATTCTTCTTTCATAAACAGTGACTCAAGCAGCTTTCCCAGAGGAGTGCTTTGCCTACACATGCCACTTTTCCAACTCTTAACGTTATCATCCATGTAATGTCGCTGACATCTACAATTCTGATTTTAATGGCAAAGGAACCCTAAAATGGTATTACAAGTGTCACTAGAGAGAGCTGAGTGTATCCCCAATTAAATCTTAAGATTGACAAAGATGCGTATACTGCTCGTTACGAAAATACATTAATCATCTAAATCTGTCACAGAATGATTCACGAGTAACTCATTTGTAGGCTACGCAAAAAGTGTCCCCATTCAGAGTTTCCCTTCTAAATTTAGATTCCACAGTAGTTATATTTAAAAGAAATATTAAGTCGATGATAGGATGTGATACATTATTCTTTTAGATAAAAACAAAAGGTTGTCTGGGGATTCTAATTAGTTCAATAAGCTATGAAAGACTATTTTGCCAACTTTAAATACCAAGAATAATTTTGAGTCTCTGCTCTGTTCCACTAATTAAGAAATACTTTCAGTTGTAGATTAGCTGAAGAGTCCTGTTAGCTGTAACTAATAAGCCTAAGCCAGTTTTGATGACAATTGAGTCTAGATAAACACATTAGAATTCATTTTCTGCCTTGGAAATGGTAAAGCTTTGGCTTCACAGTCTTGCCTCCAGCAATGCTTTACATAACTGTTTTATGAAATGTCATCAGCTCTTTCAGTGCCTGAGGTCCTACTGTGAGGGAAAGCCATAGCTCTATATATGTCACATATATTCTGACTACCTACCAAAATAATAGGAACATCATTAATTTGATTGACTGGGTATAGATCAAGAAGTGTTAAAACGTTCTTTTCAGGACTTGACCCTAACAAAAAA